>NC_064896.1:20001245-20305745 GCF_929443795.1 Astur gentilis
AGAATCTGTTTTCAAGATCCTCAACTACAGTCAGGTATCCATTTTAAGTAAAGTTAGGCCTTAAAAGATTTGAAAGCTTTTTTTATGATTATGCATTTATATGGAGGGGTATTTACGTGAATAGTCTGTCTTGAAAGCTGAGCTTTGTTGTAAAGAGCGAGCTTTTCTCTGCCATGTCATTAGAGAAGATTGTTTCTGGTTTCCATTCAAACTAAAGAGGTGAAAAGGAACTAAATTTATTCACTGATGCATTCTGATCAGGGATTTACCCTCAGGCTTGCAAAAGCATTATCTAATAGGGAATATAAGCAAATATTGAAAAAACATTCTGTGGTTCTTACAATCGTATCTCATGAATTTTTTGACTAAGTTTTCTTTCTGTCTATTCTGGGTTTGCTAGCATATACTTACTGATGGAAACTGGGAAACAATTATACCAAAGCCAGGTTTTTAATATAGGCTTAATGTGAGGCTTAACTTGCACCATATATTGTGTAAATAATACTCCTCATTCTTTCTGTCATCTGCCCTTCCCACCAAATTTAAAACCTGTTAGCTTCAAAAGTTTTCCTCAGCCAGCCTTTAGTTAGGTATATACTAAATACCTACTCATCATGTAAATATTGAAAGACAACATTTGCAATGACGATTTTTTTCCTTCAAATGTATAGCATATGAAGTGAGACTGAAGAGAAACCAGACTATCTGTTGGTGGTGGATTAAGCATGCTATTTCTGCAAAACTCTTACTATACATAATGAAATTACTATGAAATCTAGTCATAACTTAAATATACAGAGAAAACATACCTTCCATTAAATCCTGGATCTCAACTCTTTGATGTTCCTTGGCTAGACCTATATGTAAAAGGATTGTTTATAATGCATGCTAAAATTGAGACAATATCCTGAACAATTATTTTAATTTTTGACTGACTATTCAATCTCTACAGAATGATTTGATTGGTCAAAGTTTATTTGATTACCTTCATCCTAAAGACATTGCCAAAGTGAAAGAGCAGCTCTCTTCTTCTGACACTGCGCCACGAGAAAGGCTTATAGATGCAAAAAGTAAGTATTACCGCCTGTTGAAAAACAGAGTCATGTAGCCAGATTCACTGCTTCTGAGTATTTGCCTGATGTCAAAAGTGTGTGTGTGGGGGGGGTACTGTTTGGATTGTGTCATGCCAAGGAAGTTTTGGCTTAGACAGAAAAAAAAAAAAGTAAGTATGAAAGAGATATCTGAATGTAGAAGCTAGTAGGTTTGGCATGCGCTGCAGTGTAGAAGCATTAGTTTAACTGGCTTGACCTGTGAGGTATCCTCTCTTTTCCAGGCATCAAAGGTTTAATTTTTCCCATTAAAAGATATGAAGCATTTGTTCTAATCTGTAATTCTCAATGGTCAGAATACACTCTGTATTATTTTGGTAATCCTTAGCCATCAGTCAAGATAGAGGATTCTTTTTCTTTATTTATGTATTACTTATTGCCACTTCCATCAGTGACCTAACCTTTCTCTTATAAGGTTTTTAACCTGGTCCTTGGAATCATTTCCTACTATGTCTCTTAGCTCTGTTCCACCCTGGTATTTTAACGTAGTTCTGTATCTCTGCTGCTTTTGAGGTGAGTGGGTGTTAAATTCACTCTCATAACAGGAGTCTGCTTTGCTTAAGTAGAAGGTGGTATCTTACAACTGCAGATTTCCAGGTCATTAAGTCTCATGCTTGTTAGGAACAGCAATCTCTAGGATCTCATCTCAAAGAAGCCACCAGCTCAACTTCAGAAACTGAGAGGGATCATTCCAGGGCAGTGAGCCTAGAGGCTCCAGCTGGATCAACTGAAGTTTTTCTGGCTCCTGGTTTTGTCTGGCTGTCAAGCATGTATATCCAGTGCTAGCTCCTTTTTTTGTATGCCTCTGACAAAGTTAGGGCAAAAATAAATACTATGAATTACAGTCTTCCATCTGCTATGATAGACTGATTGGTAGAATTTCAAGAACTCATATTCTTAAAGAGTACTAGTATGTTTGTAAGTATTTATTTTTACGTTGGCATGAGTGACTCGGGCACAGCTTGTACTCTTGCCACTGAACAGCGGTTTAGAGTGCATGTGATGCAGGACAGTCTGACCTCCTTGAGGTGACCTCACTGTATTCTAATTTTAAGGGAGGCACAGTGTACGCTAAAACATTGGCATTGTTGTTTTCCTCCTTAGCTGAAAGCCTACAGGGCCCTAGAACTTTTTGTACATGTTTATAGCTGTTCATTTATACATATCCCCATGCAGAAAATGGTTGAAGTGGATAGCAAGCTGTGGAAAAGTTGCTATGTGATTTAAATCCTCCATCAGCTCCTGGAGCACAGTCCCCTGGAGCTCCAGCTGCATCATTGGTGTTGCTGATACCTGTACTCCTGATGCATGCCAGGCATCTTCCTGGAGCTTTGTTTGTACCGGCACTCTGCTGTTGGCTCCCAGAGTTGATGTGTCTTTTGGTACTGTGTTTCTCCAGTTACTTTCCACGTAAAAGAATCTAAGAATCTCCTGCAGGAATATGATAACGGTCAGGACGTGTTCATACGCACTTATTTCTGTGAGGCTAGAGAGACTTCTTACACATAACTGGAGGTCTTGGGGATTTGCAGTCCCTGTGTAGGTCACTGCTGCCTTTTTTTCCTCCTTCCATCAGAACAATGAAAAAATCTGATGTCTAGAAACACACCAGCTGAGATGGACCCAGAATGGCACTGGGCCTCTTCTGCTCTATACGTGCCTTTGTGCTCTCTGGGTGGGTGTTGTGATAGAAAAGGCTTGCAGTCTGAAAGGTCACGGGCCTATTGAGTGACAATGTATGAAGTACTGCTCTTCTTATGGGTAAATAATCTCTCGCTCTTTTTAATCGGTTGATTAATGTTCAAAGAAATCACAACGTTTATTGCAAAACTTGTGTGGATTTGTACAATCTTTTGCTAATTTTTGCATTTAGAACCCTGTGTTCTCAAGCTTGTGTCAAATGTTTTCATGCTAGAAAGCGTAATCAGAAATTCTAATGTTGATACGGTCAGTTGAGGCCTGCACATATTCACTTATGTGACAATCTCCAAAACAGGACTTGCTGCTTCTGAAGAAGGATATAAAAGGACTTCAGTGCAAGTCCCAGGAAAGGTGAAACACAGTACAGTTGGGTTGTAGGATATAATCGTTTCTGTGATTAACTTTTTACCTGACAAAGGTGGCTTCCTCACTTCCTCTGTTTGCTACAGCTGGACTCCCAGTTAAAACTGATATAACACCTGGGCCATCACGACTATGTTCTGGAGCAAGACGGTCCTTTTTTTGTAGGATGAAGTGCAATAGACCTTCAGTGAAAGTAGAAGACAAGGATTTTCCTTCAACCTGTTCAAAGAAGAAAGGTAACAATAATGCATTTTATTGCCAAATGTAATGGCTGTCAGGCTTTTTTTTTTTAAAAAAAGTTTATTTGCAGTAGCTAAATTTTCTGTATTTATTGAACATTGTCAATGTTTCTTATTAAGATAATGAACTATGTCTAGGTCTGTTATATCATCCTTACCCCTCCCCAACCCTGCCACAGTAGCTCTTGTATTAGCATATAAAGCCAAATTCTCCTCTCTGCTTTCTGGAAATTTTTGCAGGCAGTTCGTGCTGCCAGTTCTGGTGTGGTTATTGCATCATCTTCAGACATTGATCATACCACATTTAGTCTTGACCTAGCCAATGTCCCCAATGAAGGGGAGCTGTTACTGATTCTGTTTCTCTGCTCCATATTTGACAAGTGATATTTGGGTGGATATCCAACTTAATGAGTTTACTCTGAGTTCATATGTGGTTTTGGTACGTTCTGGGTACTGGAAACAGCATTTCTACACAAGAAGTATTTGGTCATAACATTATTGAAGTTGGTAATATGTTTTTTCTCTGCAGAGTATTATTCTAGACATGTTGGAATATATAATTAGTCCAAATTTGAAAGTTTCTTGTTTGAGTACTTTAATACGAATGTGTTATCCAAAGTGCAAAGTGTCAACTAGAGAACAGAAGGCGGTTTCAGCGTTTTGTCTCTGGATGTGACAGCTGCCCCCCGAGTACTTCCTACTAGCTTTAGGCGCGGCTTCGACCCTGGATCATGCTTTAGTGCTCATCTCTGAGGAAACTCCAGTTTGTGGAGTTAGGCACAAGCCTTTTACTCTACCTGTCTATGAAAGTCTTCTTCCTTGCAGTTTTAAGGCCTGCTCAGTGCTGAGGAATACGAGTTCTCCTTTTGGATACTGACTGCGTCACTTGTCGTTGTGAATCTTCGTCCTCACTCCTATGTACAGCTATCCCCTGTACACCCCAAAGAGTGGGTATTCTGCCAGAGAAATTGTTCCTGGTTTTTGTAGGAGCCTCATGTTAAATTGAAAAGGGCATTTATTTATTAATGCACTAATTTCTTCAAACAGTCCTTTAGATTATTTGTATCCTTTGCTGAAATAATAAAATGTGATGCAGTTTCTACTTAAAGATTATTAAAAGCGACCTTAGTCTGAACTATGTGGTGTTTCAATATAAACAATGGTTTTGCAGAGATAAATTGTTTATTGAATTATCTCAGATTAGCTGCATTGAAGCAGGAGTACTGAAAAATCCATTAGTGAACAGTATCCCAAATTTCCTGGATAAGAGAGGAGATGCATTATTAGCAGAACCAAGATGAAGTTCTCCAAAGCAGTATCCATGACCTAACTGCTTCTTTGGTTTTTGTTGTGTTTGTTTTTTGTTTTTTGTTTTTTTTTTTTCTTTTTACAGCAGACCGCAAAAGCTTTTGCACTATTCATAGTACAGGATATTTAAAAAGCTGGCCGCCAACAAAAATGGGACTAGATGAAGATAATGAACCAGATAACGAGGGTTGTAATTTAAGCTGTCTTGTTGCAATTGGACGGCTGCATCCTCATGTGGTACCACAGCCAGTCAACGGTGAGATCAGGGTGAAACCTACAGAATATGTTTCTCGGCATGCAATAGATGGGAAATTTGTTTTTGTAGATCAGAGGTAAGAATGCTTGTAATAACTTCCACAATAAGTCACTGTTCAACACTGCTTTACTGACAGTTTTACGTAAAGCAGTGTAAATACTATTGAAAAAAGAAATGACTGTTCTTTTCAGCTTTTTACTAAATCCTGACTGCAAGTTATTTCAGATTTGAGACCGAGCTCAAAGCTATTGCTGTGTATTTATGCAGTATTACTGATTAAATTAAAAACACCAAAACCCTCAAAAAATATCGCTTACTAGACAGAATAATCTAGGGATGATTTCTGCCCATTTGTTAAGGAGATGTATATATGTAATCCTCGGAAGAATGTGCTGTCCTATTTTGAAAATGGACTTTGTAATTATCTCTTTGTTTGTAAACTTTTGCAAACACTACATAGTTAAGGTATTGCACAGGCTGCATTAGGCTTTCATAGCATATACACTTATTTAACTATATACTTGAACACATGCTGCTGAATTAATACTTCTCTATGTCATCTTTTGTATTTATAAGAAAGCAAGCTTTTCATAAGCTTTACCTCTTGGAAAAGGTTTGAGAACTTGTACCAGTGTGGTATCTTCTTTCAAACATAAAATTTATTATCTGAAAGGCTAATTCTTACATTTTTAAAAAGAAATTGCTTGAATTTTCTTGAGTAGCGGGGAGACGTGACCTGGGTCTTCCTTCAAAATAACTGGCATCATCAAGGGAAAAAAGGTGGTTGAAGGATGTTAATGGAAAGCTGCTTTGGTTCCCTTCCTTGTCAAGGTGGATTGAGACTGCCCAGATGAGGCTCTTTCAGGTTGCCTGTGGTTGAGGCTCAGTTGCTTACAATGTAGAAAAGCCCAGGGTCTGAACTCTGACAGAATCTGTCTGCTGGAATTTTTCAGGGGTGTGTCTGGTGTGTCAGCTGATTTTTAGTGGACTTTGAGAGGAAATAGAGCTGATAGTCTTGAGAGGAAGTACAGTAAGAAGAATTTTTTTTTTTAATGTTGTCTATCTGTTTGGGGTGGTGGGGTTTTGGGGGTTTGCGGTTTTTGTTTGGGTTGTTTGGGGGTTTTGTTTTTAATTTGATGGAAGGATTTTTGAAATACTAGCTCTTCGGCAGCAGTGCTTAGAGCTGGTGATCGCTCTGGGAACTATGAGAGCATTTGTAGCCTTTCTGTTGCTCAAAGTGTGCCATTCTGTAATGCCAAAGTATGGTAGTTGATGAATGAGTTCTATTTTCAAAAGATGAGACTTATTCCCGATGGATAATTTTGAAGTATTTCTAAAATAATAAGACTCAGAAAATGTTGACCGATTGGATTTAAACACATGTGCTGTTATTTAATTGTTTTCCAGCTGTTGTTTACAGTCCTTGGAATGTGTATACTACTTCAAAGGACTCTTTGAAAGGGAGGTTTGGTGGTGGTTTCTGTTTTTGTTTTGGTTTTTTGTTTTGTTTTTTTGTTTTGTTGTTTCGGGGTTTTGGTTTTGTTGTTTGTTTTTTTTTAAGAAAGCCTCCTCTGTAGGCTTAAACTTGGCCTCCTGTGATCTGTGCTTCCACTAGAGAATATTTAGGCACCTGTAAAAGTTGAAAACTATTAATTTATTTCTATGTTGGGGTTTTCTGTTCATACAGACTTGCACTGTTCCTTTGTCATTTGTCCAAGGGAATCCAGGAAAAAAACACTCAAACTCTCTGTGACCCTAATGTTTTGTCCTTCTGGATCGCATGGTCCCTGCAGAAGAACTGCTATAGATTAGGTACTAACTACCTGGGCTGCCACAGGCGTAGAACTACTTAATAGTTCACTGTCAAAATGGCAGGCTACACTGAACAAGAGAACCATCCCACCTCTTACTTCTTCCATACTTTTAATGAATCTGGATGGTGAATTTGAGAGTAAAATTAAGTTTATTATATACGTAGATGACATCTTATACAGCTTCAGAATTCAGAGCCACCGTGTTAAGTTGGGAGAAGCAAGCTAAGGAAAAAAAGTAAATAGAGGATGAAATTCAAGGACAAGAACAATTTCCTTCCTTGCTTAATAGAATATAGTCAAATATTGCATTTGCTAAGTCTTTTGACATCATCTGTAATTTGGTGCATCTTCTCCTTTCCAAAAAGCCTGTTTATCCTGCTATGAAAGTAAATGTAAAAGGTTTGACAAGTTGCTTACTGGTGCTCATATTGGTTGTTAGCCATCTATGTCAGGTTTCCCACCGCTGCAGTGCTGTTAAAAGGCTTGGTTGCTACAGTTCTTAGAAAAATACTGGAATAAGGCTGACTTGGTTCCTAGCTCTTCCTTTTGAAAGGTAGACTATATGTTTTGCCACTTCGTGGTTTTCTACAGACTCTCGGAGATAATTCATCAAAGAAGTCTTGGAGCTGTCAGGAGTTTTAAATCTCCTGGGATAAGGTTCACCAGGCAAAAGCCAGTTTGAAAATTTCTCTCATGTGAATACTTGTAACGTTTCCTTCTCCAAGGCTGATGTCTTAGAGCTCCCTGTCTATGAGGACTTGAGGTATAAGCCACCTGACTGGTGCTGAATGCTTTTAGTCTGTCTGGGGAAAAAACAAAAATGCCCTGCATTTTAATGCTATGGTTTTTGTGCTTCAGTGTTTTTCCTGCTGTTCTTATTCAAAGTTAATATGTATTAACTTCTACGTTTTATAATATTTAATTTGAGCTTTTTTTGAGATTGCAGAAGAGGTGATGATCTACCCAGGTTTGTTCCTTATTACCCTTTTATTTGCATTGGAATAGTGACTCTTACTCTGATTTGTTCAAGGAACTATCATTTTTCTTTTGGTAAATTTTCTTCTAAGAAATGTGCAAAATCAAAGTTCACTGTAGTTTAGTAGTTTTGTTTGTTCTCCATTCTTCTAGTGAGGATCTCAGACTCAAACATTCAGCCATGTTACTTCCTCTTCTGATGCCCTTGAGCAGTTTGCGAGGGCTCCTGCAGATTTGATTCTGTGTTCTTTATCTTATAAATTAAATGGTGTGCATTTTAGGGTCTTCCTGGATGGCTTGTTCTGCTTTGTTCCTTTCTCAACTGTTTCTTCCTTTTCCAGGAAGTCTTAGAATGATATCCCTGGGTGGTGGCTGTGTGCTGTGCGCCATGGTAGCAGTAATATACTGTTCCTCCCCAGATATGCTCAAAAGTCTGTCTTACGCTGTCTTCTGAGGGCTGGACGCAAGTGTACATGTGCCTAATGTATAAGGTGACAGCAATTCTCTTCTGCCTCCCTCCTCCCCCTCACGTTATTTTTCATGTTGGTATTCTGGGTTAGATGAGTTACCCTAATGAAGATGTTGCAGCCTCTATAAATCATTAGCAACTCAAAAGTTGTTTTAACATACAGATGTCTAGGGTGTTCAGCATACTGGCCCACTATAGCTTCTTCCTTGTCAAGAATGACCCTTTCACCTTGTGTTAGGTTGTTGTATAGCTCATTGTCACTTACCTGCAGCGTTGCTTTGCCTTTTCCTCTTGAACTCAGTTTAAAGCTTGGGTTACCAAGTTGATGCACAAAGTCGTCTTTTTTTCCTAGTTTCTTGAGATGTCCTCCATCCTTGCCAACAGTTCCTTGAAAACTACCTGAGAGTCACATCAAGAATCCATGTCTTTCCCATGTTGCAGATCGCAGGTGTATTTTGTTCTAAAGTTTTCTGATTAGGAAGAAAATCAGTTGACTTTATGGCTGGTTCTGATGGGGGGGGGAAAAAAAAAGTTGGTGTATTTGCTTCATGCTCCTGCTTGATTTAAAACAGAGACACATAGGTCTCTTACTGCTTATTTGGGAAACTTCTATTTGTTAACCTTTCTTTTTTATGGGTGTGGGTGCAGGGTTTGGTGGGGTGTGTTTTTGTCCTACTGTTAAGGCTTGTGACTTGAGGGGAGAAAATGCTCTTGAAACACTTACGCTACAATTTGGCCTCTGTGCAGCAGCAGCACGATGGGTACCCAAAGGAACATGGCAGTTCTTCAAACCGTTGATGTCTATCATTTTATGCAGAAAGCTTCATATTGTGGCTGCTACAAGGCAGCTTCATTCAGGTTTAAATTCTCAAAATTACAATATACTTTTGAAGCTATTTAGAAAGTCTTACATCCTCTCCAGTGGTGATAGGTCAACTATAAAACCTGAGTGCTGTTGGTGTTATGTACTTTCTAATTACCTGAGAATTAAAAAGAGTATTCTTAATGAATTTTTTTACCTTCTAAGCTGAAAATACCTTTCAATGTTACCCGAGCCTTACCCAACTTCAGTGTGAGTGTTAGTAATCTGTTACTAATACTTCAACTTGAAATGAATTTTTTTTCTTTCCACCTCCCTTCCCCAAGGGCAACAGCCATTCTGGCATACTTACCCCAGGAACTTCTAGGTACTTCGTGTTACGAATATTTTCATCAAGATGATATAGGACATCTTGCGGAATGCCATAGACAAGGTACAATTATTAATAATTCAGCAAATAAATTTTGTAAAAATATTGAGAAAAGTTGCATATTAAGAAAACGAAACAAACTTGAAAAGATTCGGCTGTTTCTGTTTGCAAATGATTTAGTGAAGAACATTGTGCTGCATGTGCCAAACAATATGATTATCTTAGACTTCCATGGATTTTTAGTGAATATTTGGGGTTCAGGTTGGGTGTGAGGGGATGACTGCAGAAATAACGATTTTCTGCAGGGGTGAAGGGAAGAATTAACTGAGCTTTCCCTGATAAGGGCTCTGCTTATGTAGTGGTGGTGCCTGTTTGACACAAGGTTACTTGCTTTCTGCCTGTCTTTAGTTTTGCAGACAAGAGAAAAAATTACAACTAACTGCTACAAGTTTAAAATAAAAGATGGCTCTTTTATTACATTGCGGAGTCGCTGGTTCAGTTTCATGAACCCTTGGACCAAAGAAGTAGAATACATTGTCTCAACAAATACAGTTGTTTCGTAAGTATTTTCCTCTTAGCAAATGCATGTAAATGCTGATTGCTTTGTCCTGTTTTCAGATGAGATTTGACCTAAATACGTGCACTTCTATGTGACAGTAGGTGTCTCCTCCAGGTAACACCCAGAACTGCATATCTGGGGAGAGGGGAATTGGTTTAATAATTGCAGTAGTTTAATATCTATTTATTAAAGCCTGCAGAAATAGAAAATATTTTCTTTCTTTGGGAAAACCTGGGGTTCCAGTCTTTGTCGGGACTTACGGGAGATGCATTTCTTTGCTTTTTGAAGGGACTTCCCCATCCTTTTTCTTTTTACTTGAGGGTTCTGTACCGGTGCAGTGACTTTGCAGTAGAATAACTGCTGTAGAGGAATTCTCTTACAAGAGAAGCTGTTTGGGTTCTGCATTGCACAGTTTGACTTGTAACATGGTGGTTTATTTCTCTTGTTCACGTAGCCTTGGTGTCGGTCACAGTGCTTCTCTCACAGAGGTGATGGTGACTCACAAACTACTTAAACCCTGAAGCATTCCATTGTGACACACTTCAGAGTGACTGTTTTGCAGGGTTTTTTATCACTGATTCTTCTAATTCTTGAAATCCACAGCACCAACGTACTTGATAGTGGAGATGCAGCCTTTCCACAGCTTGTGGCTTCTCCACACAGCATGGACAGCGTGCTTCAGGCTGGAGAAGGTAACTGCTGTACTGAGGCAATTATTGGCAGTCATGCCTTGTTAGCAGCTAATCCTGCATGCACAAATGTGCTGCACTTTTGCATTGAGAATTTGTTAATATCTTAAAGAAAAATAAGCTTTAGGGCAAAAAAGTGCTAAAGCAGTTCTTGCCTTGTTGAACTTAAATACCAACTTTGGATATAAGCTGGTCAAAGGAGAAGTGAATCAGCCAGTTAAACAAGTATAAACAGGGTTGGAGGAGTGACATAGAGGAGAAATGCTTGCCTTCATGGATGGTGCTATTTGTACATTCAAGAGTGACTTCAAGTTCTGTAGTCAGTGCAGATGACTACTCGGAGGGTGAATGGATCGTAAGTATAGTCTGGCCGTTCGGCTTACTGCCCTTCACCTGCCCTTGATTTGACTTTTTGTCAAGACATGAAGACTGACCTGTGGTGGTGATCATGGACTTGTTATGAATGCTGCATATCACCAAACCATATTTTACAATGGGTAGTGTGCAGCATAATGTGGAGCAGAGCTTGCTGTAGTAATGAAGTATTAGTGGAGCAGAGTGGAAGTGCGGTAGAGTAGAAGGATGCAGTGGCAGCCCATGGGTGAAAGACAGGGGAAGAAAGATGGTGATAGTACCGAGATTCTTTCTGAAGAGTTGGGAACCATTGCTTTTAGAGACCCTATTTACTAGACACTATTTTTATCACCTATGCCTTCTTAGCTGTAGAGCAAGGATATTGCAGATCTGGAGTTGCTTCGTAAGTTGTATGCAATACACTTAGCAGAACAGTGCAAGGCTTTGAAAAGCCCAGTTTTGCCAGTTATCTCTGTTGTGAAAAGTGAGGTTCAGTAAGTGCAAGTATGGAGAAGGAAGGGTGGCAAAGCATGGGGCAGCTGACAGTGGTAGGAAGAGAAGCTGCCATGTAGGCACAATGGTTAATAATTGAAGGTAGAGTAATGGCAGTAACGTGGTGTCTGGGCATCCTGAGAATGAAACAAACAAACAAAAAAACCAGAACAAACTGTTCTGTAATAGGATAAGCTTCTTGCCACAACATAGCCTTTGGAAAGAAACCAGATGTATAATAACATTATCCTGATAGTTCTTGTCCCCAGAAAAGAAATTTAACCGAGTGAAGTTTAATTTCAAGTGGTTCTGGGTCTGGTAAGGATTTGATGACCTTTTAGGTGAACCTTCTCACCTCCTGATGGGTCTGAGACATAGAAACTGAGGATTGCTATTGTTAAATATGAATTTCCAAAAGAAGGCAATTATCCATTATGGATAAGCAATGCTAAGGGTTTTCTTGCCCTTTCAGTACGTGATCTTTTCTTTGCTATGCCTTGGAGTATACTGGGTTCCTTCCTGACTACCTCTCAAGTGTTGTGCAGGTGTCAAATCACATTAAAGTAACAGTGGGCTGCGAACTGTTCAGACCTCACTTTATCCTCAATTTTTAGGGACTTGCAGTTACCTACAGGGAGTTTGTTTATGTTCATTGGGTAGCTTGGGCGTACCCCATATAGAATGGAATATGTGCTGGCAGGTTCTTCACACAAAGCAAAGAACAAACCTGTTTGGAGATGGCCCTATTCAGGGACAGGATAAAGCAGGTCTGACAAGCTGGTCTGTACCAACTCTGGACAAGAGGTACTACCAGATGCTTGACACAGCCAGGTTCTGATTAAGAGTGAGGATATGTTGTGTACCTGCTGGCACAGAGGGATGTCTAAGAGACATAGCATAACTCAGCGCAAGTCAGAGCTTTACATACATTTGAAGGTACTCACCAGTTGGTGGAATTGTAAATAAATATGGTTCAGAAGGTCCTGCAGCTTGTCAAAGCATGCCTAAATACAAATGCTTTTCGGAAAAGGTTTGCAAGCTTTTCTCTGACCTTAAGATACCTACTCATTTTAGGTGGCCCAAAAAGGACCCATCCTGCTGTGCCTGGAATTCCAGGTGGAACAAGAGCCGGGGCAGGTAAAATAGGGAGGATGATTGCTGAAGAAATCATGGAGATTCACAGGTGAGAAAAAACCGTATGAAGTTAGAGGAACCAGTATTGTTCTTTAGGAGGAAATTAAGGAAGCCTTTCTTCAAGCTGGATACAGAATGATACAACTGTATTTTGTCAATAGACAGCTACAGCTACCTATTCAGAATACCTGAGGCAGTCAAAGCCCATAGTGAAAGAATGAAAAAGTTAGAGCCATCCAGCTTTCTACTATAAAAGACTAATATTGGAACTTTTTTTTTGTAATGGTGATAATTATCTGTTTACCAGAAACAGTTGTTAGAAAGAACAGCTAACTAGAAACAAATTCCTTTCCGGACTATTCTTTTTCCAATGACTTAAGGGTGTAAGCAGCACAACCTCCAAATGCCAAAGCTATTGACTACGTGCCAAAAAAGCAATGTTTGTTTTCATGTGATCCACTTTGCTCAGATGCTTTTAGAGTTGTTAGATATGTAAGTTCAGCTTGAGCAGTTCTCCCATAGCTCTTTGGGTAAGGACACAATGATTAAGCTAGCTCTGCCTTCCCAGGGGCAGCCTGTCTAAAATTCAAGATGTAGGTCTCTGGTTTAAACAAGAAGTCCTGCAGCACCCTTCAATAAGGGACTGTAGTAATCATAGCTCTTTCTCAGAACAGCCATCTCCTCTCTCTCACCTGTGTGACCAGCTACTTTCAATGGGTATCACTTAATTTTCTACTGGCTAACGATCCCCATTCTTCATGAATTTCCTCTTGGGAATTGTTCCTTTTCCTGTAAAAGTGGTCTCATCCAGCATATGTTTAGTGGCAGTAACTTGACTATACCGAGCTGCAATTCAGGAAAACATTCAGTCTGTTTCCCATAGATTTGTTTCTGCTGCAGGCCAGACTACTTACATCATTGTTTAAGGGAACAGCAGACCTATCATGTAAGGCTTCTTTCCTATCTATAAGAATAGGAAGAAAGGGGAGGAAGAAAAAAAGCCACACCAAGGCTGAACCAATACTTTGAAACTTAACCATACCTTTTAGTAGCTGTAAAACACTTAATTAGCCTCAGTGAGTGTAGTAGTATAGCTTACCACCCATGTCTTCATTTCATTTCAAGACCCTGGGCTAGTTCCAGTCCTTTTTCAGCAGCTGTTACTATTTTCCAAAGCTGCCTTCTGTTCAGCTTTCCCAGGGGAACTCTGCCAAGGAGAAGATTCCCATTTCCATCGCTTTTCTCTGTTAACTACCCCTCCTCCCTTTAGTTGAAAGATTTGTTGGTTCTACAGTTAATGAATAATGTATTAATAAAAAAATGGTATTTGATCAAGCTATGGAAAATTGAAATGAAAAATGCTGCTCTGGACAGTTCAAAAAAATTAACTGTATCAAATGTCCGGTGTACTTCTGTAGGAGTAGCTCACTTAAGGAGTCTAGGTTACTGTGACTGAGGCAGCTTGAATTCTTAGCCAGTTTAAATTGAAGTAAAATAGAAAAAAAACCTGAGGCTGTGCTCAGTACCCAGGACCTTTCCCTTCTGACTCTGTGAAGGCTGTACAGGAACAAATAAAGGGAGGGAAGGGAGGTAAAGCTTGCAGACTGAGCAGGCTGGACAATTATACCCAACTGTTCATCTAGCTGCAAATAAAACCGTTGCTTCTGCTCATTTGTTAAACACTGAAAAAGTAAGGAAATTACAAAAATTAAGTTCATGCTTTTAACACCTTACGCTGCCTGACATTGAAGTCAGCATATGAAACTCCAAGTCTCTGGCACTTGAGTTTCAAAGTTGCTGGTAAATTCATTTCCTATTTTATCCATATTTTAGGATAAGAGGATCATCACCTTCTAGCTGCGGTTCAAGTCCACTGAACATTACCAGCACGCCACCACCCGACACATCCTCCCCAGGAGGCAAGAAGGTAAGAACAAGCTTTACAAACAGTCTTCTAGCAGTAGGGGCAAGCAACACGAGATCATGCTTGTAAAATTACATGTGGCTGTTTGGCTGAAAAAGTCTGACAGCAAGTCAAAGTATACTGGTGGCTGAAATCCCTTTACAGTAGTCCCTAAAGTGCAGAGACCAGTAGTTCTTGAACACTGGCAGCTTTTGAAATCCACCTGCTCTTTAGATTTTTCACTTTTTTTTAACAGAGCTGCAAGAAACAGCTCTCCAAAAACTCTTTAACACCACATACTGGTGAACACTGGAAGTGCTATCATTTGAGTGCTGTGCTCAAATGAATCACAGCAGTTTTACTGTACTGCTGTAGCAAAAATTTGACAATTAGATGCTTTACTGTGCACTGACAGTTTATTTTTAAACCAATACCATGTACCATGCCTTGTTCTAAGATTGCTTGAGTAGCACTCACATACCATTACCAACGCTTAACCACCTGAACACTTAACACTGGCTGCATTTAAGACATCTAGTAAATTGCTGCTTACGGTGGTTATATTCAAGACAAGAAGAGCACTTATCCTTATTCTGTGCATTTGAACACTGCCTCAGACTCACTTAACTTTTTTTTCCCCAGAAATTATGAGGACTACACATAAGAATTGCTTGTACTAGAGCATATAGCTGACAGTAAATATTTCTATTTCTGCCTCAATTTGTTCTTGAAATAAAACTTGAAAGTTGAAACAAACAGTTATAATTCTAGGAATAGTTATTCTTGCTCCTTCCGCCCTACAATAATTCAACACCTACATATAGTAGGGGCTACTGTAATGGAATAAAGGAAAATACACAGGGAGAGCTGGGTACTTCTAACAGGATAACCCCTCAATATGTCTCCTTGGTTAGAAGATTACATTTGCTAGAAACACCACAAGTTCCAGCTGATGCTGCCCTCGGAAGGGAGCTCACAAGTACTTACTTCCAGTGTACACACATCTGAGCAGTTCAAAACTATGGTTCAAGTTCAGCTATTTACTTGCTCTTTAAGAATCCCAGAGAAGGCTCTTCTCTTCCTGGTGAGCTCTGGTGTACACGGTGCTGCTCTGCTGCACTGTACCAAAAAATGGTTAGGCTTGCAATCCAGGAGCAATGCTCAGCTCATGCAGTCTGTCTCTAGGAGGATTATACTTCTAAAATTAAGGATCTTAGTTGACAGTACTTTACATAGAATGTATTTGTAAATTCAAAAGCATTCTGTAGTTATCTGTAATTATTATCACTTGCAGATGGAATACTTGCAAAGATGCCCCATAGAAATCCTGAGGACTCTTTCTAGGAGCTGTTCAGAAGTTACTTGCAGAAGTTTAGCATATAGCACTGACTTGATGTCTTCCTTTCTGGTGGTCATACACTATCCATCTGACAGCTGCTTGATGGGCATAATACAGAGCAAGTAGCTCCTAGTTTACAACTAGTCTGATTAGCTAGCCTTTAGGTAGTGTTTTTTTTCTGGAAGCCCACCTTCCCTGTATTAAAAATCCCAATATAGGACAATTTAAGACTTAATGCAATATTTCATGCTGTTTCATGGCTTCTGTTTTTTCTTTAAAGATCTTGAATGGTGGCACTCCAGACATTTCTTCAGCTGGGTTACTGTCTGGGCAAATCCAAGATAACTCTGGTTACCCATATTCTGACAACTCCTCTATTCTTGGTAAGTGAAGTCATGCACTAACATGCCTCAATACCAACTAAACAAATACAGTCAACTCAAGCTGGCTGTTTTTAGCAGTAACTTGCTTTCACCATCTGCAGGCTGTAGCTGAAGCATAAGGCCCCTAACCTACCACTGCCTGAAGAGTAGCCTGGCAATCTATTTTCCTGGCTTTATATTGTAATTTTTTTTTAGATAGTACTTGGAAGCCTCTCTTCTCTTGCTGGATTGGTGTGAATTAGCTGAACTCACCTGCTTTTTGTGAATGCTTTTACACAACTGAAGACAAGCAGAAAAGTTAGGCTGACTCCTAGATGTTAATCACCTACTTATTTTTCAAGTATAGCACATAAGGTTGTCTTTGTTAGGCATACTGGTCATTTTGGAGAAGTGACCTAACCTTTGTCCTCTGACACCCTGGTATCAGTGGTTTCCCTGAAACTATGGCATACTCCCAAATTACTCCCAAAATAGTTCAGCCTGTTCAGATCTCCTACCTCAAGTCATACAGCAAGGGCCTGTAGCGAGTAAAGTAAACAAAACTGAACTGCTAACTTACTGTATTTATGCTTACAGGGGAGAACTCTCATATAGGCATTGATATGATTGACAACGATCAGGGATCAAGCAGCCCTAGCAATGATGAAGCAGCGATGGCAGTAATAATGAGCCTTCTTGAAGCAGATGCAGGTCTCGGTGGCCCTGTAGACTTCAGTGATTTGCCATGGCCCTTGTAAATGATGCACCTGGCTTCAACATCCAAATATTGAAGTGCATTTACTGGTGGAATTCTACAGTCTGTGAAACTTGTTGGACTGAGAAGCTTTTATGTATGAATTTCGTAAAAGCTGTATCAGAATGCAACTCATCCTACTATGTGTAACTTCAGACAAAGTGGAATAACCTGCTACAGTGTTCTGTGTTGATTTGGTTAGCTGTGTATAGCTTACAATACCTGTATATTTTGGATTCTGTTGTTTGAAATTTTTTTTAAATCACTGTGCAACTCACTGGCATCAGTGGTAGCTTTTATATGCAAATGACCATTTCAGATGTATGGTGTGTTTTTACACTGCAAAACAGTCCCCATGTGGATATTTCTTATACTAATTGTACCATAAAGCTGTTTATTCTTTCTTGTAAGAATCCTTTACTATAAATATTGTTAAAGTGTAATGTATTAGACAGTTAAATATTTTTAAAATAAATGTTTCCCTTGTTCTAAGATGGAGCATTTACTTTGATAAATAAATTTGATAAAACCCTGCTGAAGGTGCATGCTAGAAGTAATGGTATTTATCATTTCTTTAGCCTTGGGGGGGGAAGGGAAGAAAACCCATGCCTTACACTTACAAGATTTTGTCAATATAGTAAATTTCTAGAGAAGCTATTATTACTTACTCCTACATTCAAGTTTATACTAAGAAAAACACAACAGTAGCATAGGGCTGACATTACCAGATTTCTCTTTAAGAAATGCTTGTTTTTCACTTTAATATTGACCATCCTTCCCTGAAGAAAGAAGAGAAACTACTTTCAAAATTCATCTGAATACTTAATCTCATTTACAGATAATTCAAACCCACTAAAATAATGGAAACTTTATTTGCATGAAAAACTTGTTTACAATCATTAATAAATGAAGAATGAACCATTTGTATTTTCCTATTTCATGACACTTATGAAAAATGTATTAAATAAATATTTGTGAACAGATTAAGGTAAGGCAAAATTTAAGATAAAGCCCCGATCCGTTGTTCACAATTTTTGAACATGGCTCACGCTGCAAACAAGTGAAAAAATTCACTAAAGAACTTTGAGTTTAACAAGATGTTACACGGGTAATTGAATCATGTCCTCAATCCAAAAACCCAATAGTAAGTAGTTTTGTGCTCAACCATATACAATAACTTTAAAAGGGTCAATCTATTCAGAGCAAAACTATTTACAGTTAATACTTTTGATAGAAGCACTTTGTTAGTATTGTGCAATACATTTATAAAAAATGGCTTCAAATTCCATTTATCAACCATTTATAAAGTGCTACTATCAATTCCAGTTCCGCATTCTAACCCCTGTGTAACAATACCGATGTACACTAGCCACCAACATCCCATTGTTTTTTGATGGGCTTAAGAGTGAGGACAGTCCAGCATACAAATCACCAATGTCACAAACCTACTGGTAAACACATACATGTACGTCACTGTAACCCCAGGATGTTTGATCTGTACTCTTTCAAAAACAATCAGGTACTCCCTTTGGTCTTTTCAAAGGTCCATACTGCAATATCCTAAACACTGTTACACAATGGAAAAAACTGGAATTGCAGTGTATGAGTCGAGTACAGAGTCACTTTAAAGTAGCATGCTTTTGTTTTAGTAAGAGTCTAGATCAGAGAGGTGGGTTTTGTCCCTCAGTATCCATCTCACTGTTATTAGGTGGAGGATGAATAGGCAGAATATCCAGCTCATCTACTTGGGGGGTAGGATGCATTACCACAAGCTGGTCCTGGGGTATATCTGCTGCTGCTGCTGCTAAATTTGTAATAGATTTGCTTTTCACACACTGAAAGTCAACATGGCGACTCTTTCCTTCCTCCTTCTCCCACGACATCCGAATAAATGGTCTTTGGACGTAGTTGTAAATCACCTCTGGCCTTCCGCCCGGTCGCTTTTTCACTTTCTCTTTGTACGTAGGGTAACCTAAGAAACAGAGTACAGCAGGAGTTAACATTTCCTGTACAGTTTAGTTCAGGGTTTTCTTTTACAAAAAGGCAGCATGTGAAGCATAGTGAAGATTAGCAGTTGTCACCATCAACATCCTGAATAGCAACAGATGCCATCAACAGTGTTGTTCTTAATGTTATCTATGCAAGGAGAACACGCAGTCAGCAGTTTAGCTACCAACCAAATCGTAAGGAAGGAGGCTACACTGCTATCAGTAATTAATATATTGCCACCAGACAACTCTTCCTAACTTCACAGGCAAAGCTAGTTGCTCCTTCCTTTAGCCAAAAGCAAGGGAGGTGTTTCTAAAACGCTGTGACCTGGAAAGCAGGAAATGAGATCTCAGAAGTAGAGAACAGTGTCACTCTCATCTGTGGTTCAGGTTCCCAAGTGGAGTCCTAGCACATTCCTCCCAGCTCGCCAAATGATGAAAATACATCGTTTTAGACCAATTATCAGTTCTGGTTATGCTGTGTTCAAGTCATCGCTCCCCTCTGCCTAAGCAATAATTTTCCTTACTAGAAAGTTACATAATATTATGGGGCACTAGCATTAAAGTTTAGTCAAACACTTGTTCTTTGTCTAAAAAAAGAAATGCCAGCAGAAATATTCTGGTATTAGCCAGCATTACACACAAAACCAGTTCTTGTTTAGTTGAATGGCATGTCAGTCTGAAGGCTAACACCTTCAGCTGAACTTAAGAGATCACAAGCAGTTAAAAGCATTTGCTTTTGGTTGGCAAACAACAAACGTAACTATGACAACTTGCTGAGTGAATGATGGAAATCCTGCAAATTATAAAGGCTGGATTTTTAAATATTTGAGTCAACAATCAGAAGGAAAATGAAATGCAAAGAAACCCACTTGTTATATTCACAATAAAAATCTAACACTACTTATGTAGTTGTCTTTTGCAAAGCTGGAGCTGAGATTTACTTGCCTCCTAACTTAAAAGATATTTCAGATTAATATTTCTTCATGCTTCAATGATCCATTTGATAGTTTTATATCTCCTGAAAGAAAATATTTATCTGCCACTTAACACCAAATTTTTCATTTCAAGTCCTGAAAAGGACACCAGACCAAGAACAGAATATATACAAAGCTGTAAAAATGCATCATTACTTCAAATAAAAGCGCAGAGAAGATTTTGCATGAAAACTAAAGGGCAAATGGCATGAGTTGCAAGTCAGTAGAAACCACGTAAGTTACTCTGCAAACAGTGCAGCAGCCAGATACATCTTGTAGACCAGTCATGAGCTTGTAATCGGCTCTTCCAGCTGGACCAGTTTTTATTGGGTACCACTCCCCCTCTTGCCATTTTCTCATCTAATCTCAATATGAAAGACAATACCAACCCTTATTTTTTCAACTGCAGAGATGGTCATAAAGCAGAGAAGCACAGCAGACCTTCTTCCCCATAGAGTTAGTGTGCAAGCAATGCTTCTCTTACCTTCAATGCCCAGTCGGATCTTTTTGAGCCCCCTTTCCTTCAGAACTGATTTGGCCACATCTCGATTTTCAATGTATTTGAAGAATCTATACAACTTTGTGCTGTAAATAACTAAAAATACATTTTAATGAGGAAAAACTATTCAAAGATTAGAATTCTAGTCTTAAAACACAAAGATTTATCTTTTTCACTGTCTTGCTTTGTATTTCTATTTCAGAATAGGGGGAGAGACTCAAGAACTCTTGAGAAAAATGGCTGAAGGCACTGTGAAACGTGCTGGTTGCACATCTTTTCCCCTATCAATTTAGTCTGTTTTATTCACTTAGGGTTTTTTTTGTTGGATTTAGGAGTGCAATAGGACAATTCACAGAGCAAACCACATTATATACTCCCAACCTCACCTCCACAAAAAAAGACATGTCAATTTTTTTCCCTTTTTGATCAAATTCTTGCAGACATTAAAAAAAAAATCTTTCCATTCTGCTTGCCATTATATGAGAGGTCTGCAAATGAGTTTCAGAAAACCCCAACCTGTGAAGCAGAACAAGATGGACACCTTTGAAATTCAGATTATAGTACCTTAAAAGAAGTGACTGGGGCCATCAATCCCATATAGCTGCAGAGATCCAAATCTACTGTTCATGAAAAGTATAAAGGTAAAAGGTAATTGTGTGCCTAATTACTTTGGGTAGGGGGTATTTTTAATTGACATCTTTGAGACATAAAGGTCCTAGAAACCTGAGCAAATTGTATTACTACATTAGAACAGCCACATTTGATCTTATTCACATCAAGCCTCCCTTCTTTAGGAAGAGCTGCAGAGGTCTGGATGCTCCAAAAATATAAGGTGGGTTTTTTTGGTGGTGTTTTGGTTTTTTATTAAATAAAAAATAAAAAACAACAAACAAAACTACAGTACTTAGAAGTCTCTTCAAAGAAGACTTTATACTGAAGTACAAAGAGTATCTCAAGCTCCTACCTGCCCCCACAAAACCCTGAAGTTTTCACACTGAAGGAACATTTCCAGCTACAAGGACAGCACTGATGCAGGGAAGGGCATTCCATTCACAGGTGCTTTAACTCATCTATACACCCCACTGTTATACTTCTAAAATACTAATAGACACTTTCCCCCCCACCCCCCAAAAAAAAGCCCCCCTCTAGTTGTTCTCCCACAGTATACATGACTCCTAGCCACTTTTCTCATCAAGCTCTTTCTGAAAGAGTATTCCCTTCCCCCTCATTGACTGGCAGTACCTTAATAATAAAACTTACCTTCTCTTTTTAATTAGATTTGAACATAGCATGCAACATATGCTTCTATGAAGCAAAATATTAAGCAGAACTACCAAAACTAAGTTGGCTTTTTTGTGAGGCATTAGGGATGTTGTAGAGACTTTGCTAATACCACTTATGTACAAAAAAGTTAAATCAACACATTTACTGCTACCTCCGCCATAGTGTCGCTTGGTGGAAACAATGAAAATAAACTTACTTTGTGAATACTCCTCTCCCATTTGTGGGGGATACTCTTCATCCCAGTCAACAACATCATCATCTGTGAGCACAACAATGTGGCACTCCCTCTCACCACTTTGGGCACTGGCTACCATTAATGGGAGAATCATTTCTTCTAGATAAAACTCAAACTGTTTGCGTGCACCATCATTTGACAGTTCATGCATGAGAGCACCTGGAACAAAATTTTAAGCATAGGCACATTTCAAAGCTTGGTAAAAAAATGAAGGCAGGAATAAGAAACACAGAAATTCTGTTGAGTGTGTAGTATTTACTGTAGGCAGCTGTAAAGACATTTAGTCTATTAGTTTGTATAAGATCAGAACTTTTTCAAATGTTTGTCAGAAGCCCCACTAGAAGTTCAAACTAACAGGACTGTCCTGCATATATTAACATAATGTTGGGCAGACAGAGAAGTGACTTTGAGAAGAACTCCCTCATGTTTTACTACTGCTAAGCATTTAGTAATTGTGTGCAAGACTCCTCTTGGGCTTCGTAACAGAAACATTATTTAAGCCAGTTGCTGAAAGAGCAGAGTATGCCACCCACTTCTCATAAGCAGTAGCTTAAAAACAAAGCCTCTTAAAACCCTCACAGCATGAGCTGCTAAGTCCTTCTGCTAAGGACAAAGTGCACCGAGAGCGTGACTCAGCAGGCAACATGCCGTGAGGTCGGTGAAGACACAGGTGCCCTGCGCAGATCTCGCAGCTGGGATGCCACAGCTTGGCCCTGCGCCGGGCTCTGCGCTGCGCAAACACCATGGGATCAGAGGAGCCAAAGACATGGGCCAGGTCATTTAAACATTGGCCAAAACTTCAGCTGTGCTCAGGGAAGGAACGAGCTGAAGAGACACTACACGCTGGGAACCATGATGCACCCTACACCACCAGCAAAGCTGTGCTACTTGTGCTAGCAACACAGCCAAGTCTCTTAAGCAAGGAGTTGAATAAATTATCCTCACTGTCCTCTGCAAAATAGATACCACTTAATGTTACTGTATCTGTACTGCAAATGCATCAATAGAGTTTAAGTATTCCAGAGCTGACCACAGCAGAAAAATACCTGAATATCAGATACTGAAATATCAGAAACATTATTTTTCAAAAGGTCTTTATTACATAAGAAAGAACAAAGGATGGATTTTGCTCATGTAGTGTCAAACCATGTCCTTACCTCAATAAAGGATACAATTTGGAATTAACCCCCCCGTATACTTGCTTAAGTTACTCTATATAATTCAATTTTAATAAATTCTGTACTTACTGAGATCTCTGCATTTAATTGTACTATACTCAAAAGAGATACAGAGATAGTCACACGCTTCTCTCAATTCAGGAATAGATATCCCATCAGGACAGCGTATCACTCCAGTCTTGTAGTAATCCTAGAGTAATGCAGCAAACAAAAAACCACAATGCATTTCAACATTCACTGACAGAAATATTTAATCATTTCATTTATGATGCTTTCTCCACAAGCAAACCCCCCAAACATAAAAAAGCAACATATTTTCAACTTTGTGAATTTTATTGTCCTCAAATTTATCAATTTTTTTTGAGCTGCTTTCAGAGCAGTGAGCTCTGGTTAAAATTGTTATGCAACTGACAACTATTAATACTGATCATTTTGGTGGGTGTATACCGTCTTTTATCTATACTTCACTCAGCTTTTGCTATTCCAATTCTGCTGACAAAGCAGTATGGCAACTCTACTTCTCTGTTTAGATATGAAATACATAAGGGGCCATTTTCTTCTCAGACTGAAGTTTGCTTTTCTCCTGTTACCTGCAGTAAGTTAACGTCCAGTACTCCATTTCATCTAATTTCAGCACAAGAAGGGCTGAATATACCTGAAGTAGGTAAACTAGATGCATAGAAGGTGAACAAATTTCTGGCAGTCAGTAGGTTTTTTTGGTTCATTTCATGCATGCTTTCTCTCTCCCTGGCTGTCACATGCACATGACTAGAAAACCTACGTGTATTTTCACATCAAGCATTTTTTCCCCTCTAGAGAAAAGAACAGTATTTATTCCATCCACAAAGTCCAGATATGCAGGTAAGCGTAAATAAAATGTTTATGCCTCTTAGTATTCATAGTGCTTGTCCTAACAGTACTTGCCCCTGAAAACTCACCAGAATAGCACGAAACACAGTGGAACCAATTCCTTCAGCAACTTCATACTCTCCTTTTTCATTAGGACGTGTAAAGTTATGTTCTCTGCCTGATCCAAACATCCTGCTCAAGAATAAAAGTAATTTGGTTAGAATTCCTTACTATGTTTGGGGGGGGTTTTTTGTAAATCTGAAAAGTAAAATGCCAAAAATTGTACTGAAATGGCAGTGAAAAAACAGTCTATTCTCTCTCTTTTGTATGTACGCTGTTCAGTTTGGTTTATGTTTAGCGAGACTACTAGTAAATGGAAAGCAGGGTAGTGTAACTCAGGAAAGTCTAGTTTTATTCTTCAATCTTAACTTGCCAATATCTTTTGATCAAAACAAAAGTTAGACCAGGCCATTTCCTGCCAGTGCCAAAGGCAGGGGGAACCTGAAAGAACTCTTCTTTGGCATTTGTGGGGTAATGTAGCAGAAGAACAGGTTTTGTTGGGGAATTCTCATTATTTAAAGACGTTCGAGGTAGTTTAAGAAACAGAGCTTAGCGTTCAAGTACATGCAACTCACCTCAATTTCATTTAAAAGACTTAGTTAATTCAAAATTAAAGTAACACTCTGATGGAAAATACCCATGCTTAAGGGTAGCACGTACAGCATATTTCTCCCCACTAGGATGCAATGAAAATTAGACTAAGGAGACAACTACAAGTCCCAAACAGTATCTGAATTTTTTAAAACACACCTCTGATACAGAATTACACCCTATGCTTACAAAAAGTATTGCCTTCTACTCTTTATTTACAAATATACCCCAATGGCAAAGCTTTGCTTTCATACACACAAGCCAAAGAAGCAGAGTTGGTGTACTGTGCGCATTTATAACAGAGAACAAAGTAACTTTTTTCTACTTAATAGTTTGACATGTGTTTCCTGACCACTCTTCAAGACAAGAAATAATAGTTAGGAAAAAGGCAGTCTAACAGGATATAGGCTTAAGGCAAATAGTACATTCTCATTATAGTTACTTTTACCTCCCAGAACACACTAGCTAAGCTGTTCCGCTGTTCCTGCTTAGTGTCCTGTGAACTGACATTGGGTGAAAAGTGGGTTTATAAATAACTTGCATTTTAGAGCAGTATTTCTGTATCTTTATTAACCTACTTTTGAATTAGCAGAAGATAAAATAAGCTTGTCCCCTGAACCAATCCCAAAGGGAGAATAACTCTGCAACACACACACACAAAAATCTAGTGCGTTAGCCAGCACCACTTACTCTGAGGCTGGGAATGGAAAACAAAACTGTTCCACCACATAACTTCACACTGATGCACTCCAGTTTGTTAGTCTGGATATTTATATGTATACATGTATTATGCATAAACAAATGCCTTACATCAATGATTTAATTCAGTATTACTTCTATTTATTTCCCTTTACAGGTTACACAGAGAAGCATTTTTTGCTTTCTCTGTAACTCTACCCCAAGTTTTCAAAATAAGAAACCAAGATGGTTTTTTTTATCCCACACAGTGGTGATTTAAACAAAGCAGAAACTGTTTAATCATATTTATTACCTGTACCTTGGCAAATAGCTTTATATATATGTATTTTAAATATGATTACATCCTTATGGCCTGAGAAACAGCCACATTTTAATGAAAAAGCCAAATCCAAAGTGACACAGATATAAACCTTCATTTCTTTCTTGCTGCAAGTTTGTAAGCGGTACTTTACATTTGGACAATGCAAAACCAGCCAGTATTTGAGCAAGTATAGAATCTTTTCCTACCAAGTAAACATGGTAAATACGTTGCTCGTTATAGTTTCTACAGAAAATATTACACGCTTATTGTGGACTTTAATTCAACTATTGACCAATTTGAGTGTGAGGTCTCTTTGCTGAGAGGCTCTGATCTGTTATAGTATCTATTTGACATTCCCCTGTCCAAAAAGCATTTCAGAAAATAAATGTGCGGAGCTTGAGTGTTGTAAGCGTAGGCCCACTAAGCAAAATAAATTCCTTCAAGGTTTTCCTCCTTGCTATTTTGAAAGAGACTATCTATACTCACTGATTTGTTTTATGAAACAACTAGCTTTAAAAACAAGAGATGGAATAAGGCGGACTGTGTATTCACGCAGATAGAATGCAGCAAGATAGAAGGAAATGAATACATCATGAAATGTTGATTTACTTATGAACTCTTTCGTCTCTAGCTAACAGAGATCTACTGGCACCTCTGCCAAATACAGAGGAGAACTTACATCTGGTTTTTACTTAAAGACCTTTGCAAATTGATAATATTAAACATTAGCAGATCAGCAGTAGCAATACGAGTTCAACAGCTATTTAAACAGTTTTAATATCTACAAAGCATTTATGGCTCTGTTCTACAGTTAGAGATTAAGGAAAAAAAAAAACCTCAGATACAAACCTGCCCAGCATTGTATTAGGTTGTGCGGTAAAGATAGAAGGATCTACAACAAATCTGGTGTTATCCACTATCAGCGTTACTCGTTCAGAAGTTCTTACATTCCGAGCTCCCTCTTTTCCGTTTTCATATACAAATACCATTTCCCCACCAGCCTTGCAGCTCCCATCTGAACTTGACTGGCTACTGTTTCTGCTGCTGTTCCCCATGCTAACAACTGAACCATTAGGGGAAGTCTTCTGAGGACGAGGGCTGCTTGGTCGAGATGAACTGTGATCCTTTTCTCGATCTTAAAGTGGGGATGAGGTGGAAGGAGAAGAGACAGGAAATGAAATTATATATTTACATGAGCTCTATGCAGTTTGTCTTTCCAGGCACAAAACATGGCAGCTTGGTAACTTAATTACAAATTCTTTCAATTGAATCTATTCTAGTTAAAGAAACCTTCAAACATAACTGTCCACATATGAGATCCTGAAGTTTCTACCACTTAGACATTAAAACCACCTCACCTCCCCAAAGACCGTACAACAAAAATTTAGCATTCTAGTACTGAAAAAGCAACTCAACATAATATAGAAGCTATGCATCATAGCTGGTGTTTAGTGCTGTCGTTCAAAGAAACAAACCAAGTTTTGTCACAAAAAAACCTCCGAGTGTTTCCTATATTTCTAAATACCTAAACCCTACCAAATGAAGGGGAAGTCTGTAGTCAGTTAATTTCTTAGAAAAATCAGAGTGTTCTTGTGATTTGAACTAAGAGCATCATGTAGGAATACACACTGCAGATGGAAGAAAAAGTTATAACCTATCAAAACAGGGTACTCCCAGCCCAGGGCACACATAAGAAATCTGGATGTTGTGGCATCAACAAATAATGCCTTTTATTGTATTCTTTTAATAAAATAGTAATTAAGTTTAAGAATTTTAATCCTGAAATGGCAATAGATCTGAACACACCAGAATGATACTGTCTTGTTGGTGAAGTAACATTCCTGATGCATGGAGTGAGCTGAGATTCTGCTCTTTCGTGGGATGAGTCACGAGATCTGTCACTTGATCTGCGTCTGTCCCTTGATCTCTCATGTCCACCACTTGCACCATGGAGGCTCATTTTTGTGTAGTCTATTCCTTTAGCAACACGAGATGAGGTGCTGAAAACAGAAATAAGAGAAACATTCAGCATTTCAAAATTTCAGAAACATGATACATTGAAATTTTAAAGGCATTCATACTCCATGTACATGTTTTGAAGATTAATATTATCCACCTCCATTCTCTTTGTTGTACTCATGTTTATATTTACAAACATGAACAATGATTTGGAACACTAAGTAGACAGCAAAAATTACCTGTTTATTGCTGTGTGATCTACAGAGACGCTGTCTGATCATTTGAGCCTGCTTGTGAACCTGTATTCACAGAAATCCCTTCGAGAATAGGTAAGTCAAATACAACTGAGCATTTTTTTTAATTCTTACTGTTAAATTAAATGTTCTAATCAAACCATGGAATTAAAAGTTGGGGTCATTTTTTCCAATGAAACCTGTTTTGGAAAACCCTTCTAAGAGCACAGGCTTTTAGTACTGACCATACTTTTTTGCAATTTGCCCTTTAAAAAGGTGGTCAGCCTTAGGCTAGTTGATACATCGAGGCACACCAGCCAAGGGTTTATTTCTGTGCATTCTTTTTTAAATTTTCAGTTACTCTTAGAAGGAACAACAGTAAGCCACCACAAGCCAGAGAGCAAACACATGAACTATATTATTAAAGCCAAGACCTACAGCACTGTCAGTAACAAGTAGGACATTTGTTCTAAACTAGCAAATTTTAATGTAACAGTTTAAGATTTTTTTTTAGACTGTGATTAAGTTGTGTTACTCTTCCTTAAATTAAGATACTGATTACATTTTGCAATTAATTATTAAACCTACCAACAAAACTTGTCAGTTACAAGATCCAGTACTCTCAGAAGCTATCTAAAAATTAAATATCAACTTCCAACAGCTATTGTTGAATTTTACCAAAAATACTTATGCCTTTTATTTGTACTCTTTAAAACAAAATTTTTATAGCAGGACAGCACAGACATATCTGTGTCCTTGCACCCCACTGGAATTCCTAAATCAGTTCCTTTGCTATTTGCCTTTCAAGTGTGGGCATGACAACACTCCTTATTTATGGGTTTAACTGAAGAACTTTCCAAAAGCCTCAGGTACTGGATAACTGAGACAGACATCTGCAGAGCTACAAGGTCTGACAAAGAAGGGTCAGAATTTCCCACAGGAACCTCCATGCCCCACTTGCTCACAGCCTGCAAATCCCACAGCTTTTACCAAGAGACCTTAGATATGACTGCTAAGAATGCTGTAGGATTCAAGAACACAAAGAGGTAAGAATAATGAAGTGACCTAGCTAAGAAAAGCACAACAAATTTTAAAAGCATAAACTGTAGAAGCAAGTTGAGCAGAATGTCCTCTTTTTAAGTTGCTTAGAAGTAATGACAACAACAACAAAAAAAATCTAGGCTATTCAAAAAAGTGAACATCTACCATGACATGTTTCAGCTTCAGGTTTCAGAGACTGATAAAGAAGAGCTTAAATTGGAACAAAAAGGCTATGATAGATCTTAAGCAGTTTACATTGGCACAAAATGAGTATTAGCACAATGCAAAGAATAAGAAATATACCTCTCACCTAAGGAATGCAAGCTTCTCCCCACCCCATGTGAATGAGGGAAGGATCTCGCATCCAATAGAGCGGAAGTTTGGTGCAGAGACAATCTACTGCAATACTGTTGCCTGCCAAGCTTAAAATATGCTGCAATAAGACATGCATCTTTAGGATGTGAAGTCAGCCAAAGGTCTATTGAATAATGTAAAAGAATTGCAAGCCTTGCTTATGGCTGGAAGTGCTCAGATTTACAGTCCAAGAATAAGGATGATCCAACCACTTTCATTAGAAGGAAACAGAATTTTCCTCAGGACTTTCAATGCAATTCTGAAAGCATTAAGATATATAGCATTTCAGCATGGCTAATGTTGTCTCCTTACTTGTTTTACTTCTCTATTAGAGAAAGGTAAATTCAGTATTGTGAAAATGAAATGTGCAAAAAAGTTAGCAAGAACGAGATCGGCAAACCTGCCTTTCAAGAATAATCAACAATTTAGGAAAACATTTGCACCTTTTTCTTCCAGAGATATATATATATATATATGCATACAAAACATAACATTTCAATAGGTACAAAATATGCCCACAAATTGTCAGAAGTGTGGACTATAGACTGTAATTAAAATCTAACTTGAAGCCAAAGTGTGACCCCTGTTAATACATGATATTCGCTACTACTACAGCTAAACTTCCCAAGAAATGGCCAAACTTTAAAACCAACCAACCAACCAAAAAAACCCAAACCCCACCCTTTATCTCATCTGCACATTTATATTTGCTCACCACCTATCCCACAAAGGGGGTGGGTGGGTGAGTGGGGGGGTGTGCATGTGTGTGGAGTACTCAAACACGTACATAGCAGTCCTGTGACAAAGTATCTCAGCAAATCCTAATAAAGCCCCATGTGATCAGGCCTTTGTTAAAGCAGCACTTTGATCATAGACCTGATAATATTTCTAACCACGCTGTGAGAAACCAGAGTTTTGCAGGTGCCACATTTTATAGTATCAAAATGTATGACTCACTATTTCTCAATAGCTAAAGTGCTCTACTTGCTTTAAATAAGGGAAACACACCAGAAAAATGAAACTGAACCACTGTAGAGATATGCAGCCTTATCACGCATTTTGGCAGAGCAGACGTGAATTACCCTTTAACAGAGAAGGCAATTAAAATGCGATTCTTAATCCAGAAAACCATCTAAAGCCACATTACCCTCTAAGCAGTGATTCAGAGTTCACACTGAAGCGGGGCGAACCCTGGTTAATAATCTCTTTGCAGGAGTTGAGAAAAAGCAGGTGCTACAGGAAGTAACACTGACTCAGCTGGCACCATACTTCCTCTTAGTCACGTCCGAATAAAGGACTAAACACACCGGGCACAACTGTTTCAGCTGTACCCTCTCAGTATTGGAACTGGGGCTACTTCTGCCTGGGTACGTACAGCCAGCAGGCCTGGGAGGAGAAGGGCAGCGTGCGCAGAGTAACGTGCCTCCTGCTGCCAGCCACGTCCGTCCCTTTGGAGCACGGACACATGAGCCATCAACTCAGCACACCGCGTTACGAAAGAGGCGGAGGCCACCAGCTGGAGGAGGACAGGATCCTTAAATATTAAATCAATTGTTTCTGAAACGGAGAGACGAGTAAATAATTTTCAAAGAGCTGCTCAAATTGCAGCTGGCCACACCATTCATTTGCTTGCTTCTATGTTGTACTTTCCTCCCTTTAATGTACAGATTAATGCTAACTGTGAGACTGGCACATTATCCATTAGCCAGAGGATGCAAGATGAAAGCCAAAATTGCAAGATTTCTGAGAATTCAAGCAGTTTGGCTTGAGACAGCACCATCTGAATCATGAATCTTCACTCAATAACAGCCATCTAAAATGTCAATCTTAAATTTCATCACTGTTGAGTCACAGCACACACAAAAAAAAATTCTTTCATCTGTTGGATATATACCTGACAAAATCTGAAGTTCCATTTGTTTGACAGCATGTGCACTCAGATAAATACTACCGCTGATTTACTGATTTTGCTCTACAATAAACAAGACCACTAAAATGAGTTTAAATCTGAACAAAGAGAAAAGAAAGAGGTGGAATCTAGCATGGCAGAAGAGACAATCACTGGCTTTACCTGCAATATTTGACTAGGAAAACTGTGCCACTGAGATACTCTATCAGTCTGAAAAAGGAACTACATTGGTTGCCAGTACATATGAAAAGACCTGGGGCTTATGTTTTCCTGTAAAGAGGCTTTAGAAGAAGTTGCAAGTGTTCAAAAAAAATGAAGACATCAGAACTACCAAATAATTTTGATTAATTTTTTTTATAGGACTTATTAATAGTATCATTTTTTTTTCCTCACTAACAAAGCCACTGGGGACAGGAGGTTGTTTCTGCAGGGAAATAAAAAACCCCTTCACCCCATACCAGCAATGTGCAGAACTTTAACTACCAACCTGTCCCCAGCGATGCAGGCAAGCCAAACTGGCATCCACTAGGGAGTTCCACTGTTGTGTCAACGCAGCGATCTACCTACACGGATGGAAAAGTGCCTGACAAAAGCAGAACTGCCCCGTTTGCAAGGACAGGCAAACTGTTAGGAGGCATTGTGGTTCACAGAAGCATTACGCAGACCAGATGAAAGACCAGTACTTCTCAAACAGCAGTGAAATGCCTTTAATTAGAAGTGCCAGGAAGCTGTTGGTCTCATGCAGCACCTGGCTGCCACACTATATAAATCTGTAATTTCAGTTTACAACAGTCAATGGTGCTCTGCACAGTGCATTACTTCAAGCCTTTAAGAAAGTCATTATAGTTTCAGACCTCTATCTCACTCTGAAAAGTAGTATTTGCAATGTCAACTTTCAATTAATTTCCCAGCCGATGACCACCAGCTGTGCACTGTGCTGTGGAAGCCATGGGCAATGACTGAGGCACAACACCAGCCTATAAGCAAAATTCTCCTGCATGTTTAATAACATATTGCATTTAATTTAAAACTGTATGAGAGAAAAAAACCCCAACATTTTAAACCCAAACCCTCCTTTCCTCATTCACTAAAGCTGGAAAAAGCCCCATATACATAGACCATCTAGTACCCAAAAGTTCATAAAGGAAAGGTAAGAGAGTCAATTATTTTCTTATGGGGTGGGGGGGGGGAGACGGGGACCCAAACAAAACCAACCCTATGAATATTTGTAACACTTAAGACAACCTTCACAGATGCAATACACAGCTTTTCCTGGCTCCAAAGGAACATTGGAACACTAACGCCGCACTGATTCAAGAACTTTAAGTCAGTGATAGCATTTATTCCCCCCTTCAGTCAGGGATCAAGGAAGCTCTGCCTTTGTAAGGGGAAGAGGCATTTTCTTTAAAAGCAGCCACCCCACAAAGAAAACCAAATAAACTCAAGGCTTTATTTAAGCAAACCTATTTAATATGATGTAAAGGAAGAAAAAAAGAGTACCATTAAAATGGCACACTTGTCATACTGGTATGCTTCCCATTTTTGCAGTAAGGGAAGAGCTATTTTTAAAAAATTTAAATCCTCTTCAATTTAATGATGCTTTGGAGTCATCTGTGGAAGGAGAGCTTCAGTTTGTCTTTATACACAACAACATATTGCTCTGAATATATTACTAATGATTAAAAGAAGTCATTAAACTGAATTAATTCTACTGCCAAAACAATTAGCATGTATTCCAATACAAAAACTTCACGTGCATCCTACCAAATACTGCCAATAAACGTACTTGTTTTATAAAACCAGCTCTTGTCTACACAGAATTACGGAGCTAAACCAATATACTTATTAGTTCCCAAACCACCCTAAAACCTTATCTAAATGAAAAGGACACAGCAGTGGAATATTAACCAAGATTTTTTACCCTATTTTTTCCCCCTTTATCTTCTAAAACTTATATTAACCAACTCTTCTTAAAATACAAACTTGGATCCAGTCCTTTCCTAGGATGATACATATAATCAACAATTGTAGAATAGGGATATAGAGCTTTATCTATACACTAGGTTACAGATACAATGCTATAAGGCTTTAGAAGAAAAGAGATCTGTTCTGCTCATATTGCTAGGGCTTACACAACAACAATGCTTATGCCCCTCTTCCTCCCCCTGAAGTCTGTTCTTTGTCAGCAGACATTTCAATTGACCAGTGCACACAAAGGACAGTACTCTTCCTTTTCCTCATTCTTCTCCTGAATAATGCCCACAGATTATTCCTCTTAACAGATACGCACCTTCCTCTTGTATCTATCAGGGAGGAAATGCAAAAGCATGGAAATAATTTTGAAATCAGAGCACAAAGGAATTCTGTTCCTTCCAAGAAGGCAGCTTTGAAAGCCAGATCAGCATCCTTTGGCATTACTTGTTAAGTTCAGCATATTTGATATTTCCATCATTTCTTCAGTAGTTCACTGCACCATCAGCGAGCCTTACTTTTTCCTCCATCATCTTCCCCTCAAGGATAAGAGATTGTAGCTATGCAGTCCATTAAGTGTTCAGAGACGCAAACCCCTCTAGATATTAATTCAATTCAATTTCTCACAGTCACTGACTCAGCCATGCGTAGTGCAATACTGACGTCTGACCTCGCAGCCTCCTGTGAGCTGAATTCGTACTTGCCGTTTCTCCATCTCTGAGCAGCCATTGGGTACCGCGATTGACAGGCAGGGTGGGGAGCATTCGAGAGGAAAGCTGCTCGGTACCGTGCCAAGTACCATCTGCGAAGCTATTTCTAGTCCTGCCAGCTTGTCGGGTTTCAGCACACAAACACCACATCCGAAAAGGTTATTGCTAACTTTCTCTTGTCACATCCCTCATTTGTGTTCGTGATCATTCAAGACAGACAAATCCATGCAAGTTTCAGGGGACGGTTAATTTGTCTCTGTAAAGTCTGCCTGGATTAATATTTAAAATGAATTCACCTTTCTGAGTTCATAAGCAGGTACAGCAATAGTCTTTCGAGAACAAGGCAGCACAGTCTCCATTTTTTAACTACAAACATCCCTTTCCCAGCAAGTCTAAGCCAGGAAAAATGTACTACGCTTTATGACAATCTAAGTATTTGTATATAATTATACTAATCAGTATGTTTACTGATCAGAAATCAGTTCAAGTCCTGATGTAGTGCATCTTCACATCAATAGGTCATCAAATGCTTGACAACAAGTCAAGCCCACCGAGCACAAAAAGCGACAAAGCAAATTAATACACATCAGTACAAAATTTTCTAAAGGTTTTTCCTTTGGGGGAGGAAAAGTTAAGCATTATGCTACAGCTTTTTTTAAATTATTCTTCTTAGAATGTCTGTAGGCTGTTTTAAGGGAGCAACAATACACTGGAGGAATAGTTTAAAAGCAAGTCTTACAATAAATAAAAATCAAGATGTCATAAGCGGTAGAGTGGAAATTAAAATATGATGAAAACTGAAGGAACAAGGAGGATTGTTCAGCCAAAGACTGCTGTTATAAAGAGGAAGACAGAAAGAAAAACAAGAGACTTGTGATTAAAAAGCAGGAGAGAGCATTGGCATTCTAGACTGAAGAGTCAGCTCTTTAGACATGGAAGGAAAATTTCTGCTCACACAATTTCAATTACCTGAGCCAGTGAATTTTCTCCTGTTTTTTGGGTCTTGTGAGGGTTCACACAACCACCTTCTCCATGCCTCAGGGGTAGAATAACTATCAGTCTCGTAAGCCTTTTCTTCCCGTCAAAATAAGCCATGGAAGACATAGCTATAATAAGCTTCATAGGTTTTTTCCAGCTTGCTTGCATTCTCAGGCCTTTTTTTTTTTTTTTTTTTTTTTTTTTGCCTCCAACAGAACAGCTCCCCAGCAGCAAGAAAAAGTACAAGCGCGCCGGGTTCTTTCAGCACTGGTTCCCTATACAGGGTCCTTTGTTCATAGCAGAATTAGCACGTTTTGTTCTCCTTTACTCTTATTTCATGTAGGAAGAACACGCCATGAATGGATTAGCACCTGATTCCGACAAAACCTCAGGCCAGGATATGCATCCATCAGAATCTTGTAGCACAGTCCAGCAGTAACGCTTAACTTGGGGCTTCACATCCAGTAAGAAAGCCCTCAGAAAGAATTCTCTGCTTCATTTGGGGAGTGCTACAGATCTTCCCTCAGCTCAACACAGCAACTCTGTGAACACTTTCCTGCTCCAATATTCTTAAATACTCACATAATTTTTGTCTTCAGTGGGCTCTATCAACTATTAGTAATATATTTCTTAGTAATTCAGTTCCATTTCAGGAAGGAAACAACAACAAAAATCCCACGAGTGTTCAGTTGCCAAAGGGATTTTTCACGCAGCAAGGAATTAACCTTTAGGTAGGTATACGTTCACACCTTATGACTTCTGTCAAGCTACTCAAATACACGACCTCCATAGAAGAATACTGGTTGTCTTTATTTACATGTGAATTCCTACTCCATTTTCAAAACAGGATGTTAGGTGAAAATCAAAGTTTAAAAAATTCAGAAGCATATTCTCCTTGGAACTGACAAGTACCTCTATCTATCAAAAACCAGCTTCAAAAGTTCAAATTCAAAAGAACTAGGTCCAAACACTTACTGAACTTGTATCTAACTATTATAGTTTCTACTTCCGAGCAGAAAGCAGCAGTCAGCAATGCAGAAAAGAGTTGTCCATAAAAATTCTAGGGCATAATAGTTCTGAGCATAATTGCTTCACCTCTAATATGCTTTGTGTCTTAATTAAAAGTCAGGGTCTGATCAAGTTTTGCATGATGCCAAAGTCCAACACAAATAACAGCTGATGATATTTGGAAAAGGTCATTTGTGTGCTGGAGAAGTTCAAGAGGATTTAGTGTGTGTTTTTGCACAGAAAGTGACTAAGTTTTCCTTCTCAGCAGTGTTCACAATCTGCCACTTCAGAAATGAAGGATGCCAAAAAGGAGGGGAAAAAAAACCCACCAAAGCAATCAACTGTTTAAGACCACTCACTATACCTGAGATACCTTACAAAAGCTTGGTAGATTGATGTTTTTGAAAGCCAGCAGCGAGTGCAGCCCATTTGCCGAGATTCCAAGAACATCTCTTCCCAGTCCATCTCAGTTTCTTGAGGGCTTTACATTCTGGTGCCAATAAAATCTAGATTAAGAGATCTTGATCTGCCAATACCAGGTTGCAATTAAGAACAGGAATGTTTGCAGTTAACTTAAAAGCAGATGATACATGGTAATTCATAGACTATGACTTGAGCTCATGGCGAAAGTAAGCCTAATTGTGTCATACATTGTGTAGGCCTGCCCCATGCTATAAAATGTTCAGCTGCATAAATCCAATTTACATGAAGAGAAATAAAACTCATCCTGCAGTGGAAAACAGATTATACATTCTGCTATGATTCAAGAGACGAGAAAAGGACCCTTCTGAGAATGCTTCATGTATTTACAAAATGCTGAGCCAAGTGGCACTTCCATTCACAACCCATGAATGGATCCTCCCAGCACGCAAAAATAATATTAGGGAAAAAATTCTCAGCATTCAGCATCTGCACAATAACTTTGAAAAATTTTCCACAGATGACAAGAGGCTGAAGATTTTTAAAGTTTCAAGAGGTTCAAGAGTCATGACAACAGAATCGCAGGACAGCCACATTTTGTTCATTAATGCAGTAGTGCAGGCAGGATATTGAACCTAATACTATCTAAATAGAATGAATAGACAAAGAACTATCAAATGGGACTAAAACAGAAGCAGATTTAGAAAATTAAATCCAGGACAAATCTTAAGGAAGAGGCAAATTTAAGCCACAGATTCTTCACCACAACTCCGGAGAAAGCACTTAGTACAACAGAATTAGAATTAAAGGCTTCCAATAACAACAAAAACAACAGCACTATAGAGAAATTACATGTGGGGAAACTAATAACCAATGAACAATTAAATACAAAATACAGAACAGCCATACCTAATAATGAAAATATTAATTCAGAGACCATTTACTTGAACCTTAGCTACTGTTTAGGCAATATATGGTTCCTGAAAGTTTTCTTCCATCTTTTTTGGGTACTTAAATAAAAACCACATCAAAGATTGTTGTAATAGCTTGGACAAACAAGACTGACTGTATCATTAGTTACAGTCAGGTTTAACACCATATAATTTCATCCTGTCAGGCTCTTTAGATTTATACCAGAGATCATTTGCATTATATTTTTGGTCCTTATTTTCTGAATCTATCCCTTCTGAGTTTTCCATCACATTGTCCATCTCGGAACAAGTAAGAAAAAGGAGGAGAGGAAACAACAGTACAACTTGGCAGAGGTTTCAAAAATTGGACACTCAAACTAGAAAGAAAAAGATATAATGCTAACCTGTAAAACTGTTTAACATGTACACCCCCTTAAGACAGTCTTGCCACACATCCTTTGCCTCAGACAGCACAGTGAAGGGAGCTGAGTCCTGTGGCTATCCTTGCTGCCACAAGCTTTACACACAGAAGAACAGCTCACAGTCCTAGATTATGTTTTCTGTGAGCAGAAAATTATCTAAGCTATTTTAAGAACGTTAAGGCTGGAGGATTAAACACTCCAAAACATGAAGTGACAAGCTAAGCATCTATCTTAAATATTACTCCCTTGCTGAGATTTATTATAAAGTTCTTATCTCACCATTACACTTTTCATACCTGAAGTATTTTTTTTCCATATGATAATAAGGTGTATTTTGAAAGTGCAAGACAAATAAGACTGCAGTACTCAAACCTTTTAACAAAGCAGTTCTATTCAAGTTATATCATTAAAACTTATGTCTCCAAAAGCATTTTCCCCCTCACACTGCATTTTTCACAGACTTTCCCTTGTCTGGAGAAAATATGTCAATTAAGTCAGAAATTATAGTAATATGTCTCTATTCAGCCACCCCAAATCCAATTATTTTGTTTAGGCTTTTGAATAAAGTACACTATTTTCCAATAATTGGATTTTCTAAAGTAATCAAGTATCTCAAACGAACAAGATAACAAAATATTTCTCCTTAATTTATTCCTTAGTCTATTACAACCTCAAACTATTAGTTGGATTCTCAAAGATTTCCAAAATGGGTCTACCTTATTTGGGGCGGGGAGAATCAGATGTTCACTTGAATACTATAACCCTACTGTTCAGCATTTTATTGGAAACACAAACTGTGTTTTGCCAGAAATAGGTCCAACTTAGTTGCCATTATTTGAGAAGCATAGATTTCATACCTTCTGATGTGTGAACTTTGAATTCAGCTCAACAGCAGCCTTTGTGAAAGGCATAGGCCATAAGTTAACTCCTATCTGCATCAAATAATCTTTTCAGAAGGCTGCACAGCTTTTTATTTGAACATTTCCCCAAAACAGATCATTCACAACAGACCACACATGGTAAGACGTACAGTTTCTCTGGACTGGATCTACCTAGCTTCAGCTTCCAGCTACTACACTTCATTACAAATTTGCCTACTGATTAAAGCTCATCATCATAATGCTGTTTCTGCAAGGATCTTTAGAGACTGATCAAGATGTCATTATTTAACCTTTGAGTTTTCCCTGTCTCAAAAGATATTTAGTAACTTACATGTCTTCAGAATCCCCTCTAATCAAAATCTTTGCTGAACTGCTGATACTAGACTTCTAATAACTCCACTACACATCCAACAGCTGCATTAGCCATTACGACCATACGATGTTGTTCAATTGACTACCCATTGAGACAGTATTCTTTACAGTGCCAATACCACCAATGATCGCGAACTGATGTAGTCTACAAAAATGGCCTACATTCTTTGTTCCTAAATGTTTAGCTTTTTATTTAGTCATATAGCGAATGCATGGTTATTTGCACCCAGTTTATCAAACCACGCAGATCACATGCTATTAATGAGTCCTTTCATTATGTTACACACCCTATCATAGGTCATCTGCATATCATTTTTAGGTTTTATTCCAGATCACCAGTCATGGGAGGTAGCATGGAGTCAGAGGTGAACTACATGAACTGGACTCAGCAATGAATCACCCATTTACAATCACATTCCAAGACCTGACAGTGAACAGTCCTCAACTCACATACAATGCCATATTATATCCGAACTGTTCATCTGCTGATACTGTGACACATTTTGATCCTAAAGAAGAAGCACAGATCAACCACTTACCAAACACCATCATCTTAATAAAAACATCAACTGTACAAAGCTATATTCCATAAGCCTATACTGACAAGTAGCACCAGCCACCCTCTTCGGTTCTGTGTTAACCATACCATTATTCACATCACAGACAGGCCTATAATTATGTGGGTCTCCCTGTGAGCCTTTTAATTATTGATGCATTCTTTTTTCCTGCCCTCTTGGATGTCTCACAATTATCCAAGATTTAATGACAGGAAAATAACCCACAATATTAATTGCTCATTGAATACTTTGGGCAACACTTGAGTCCAGTTTATCTGAATCTATGCAATAAAAACGTGAATTAAGTTGCTGTTATTGAATGTGCTCCTTAGCTTTTTTCCTATCATCTTGTAAGTGGGAAAGCGTAAATCACTAACATTTTTAGCTAGCTAACAGAGATGTTTTAGTTATATTTAGCACTTCTAAAAGGGCAAAGTACTTGGAAGATACACACTTATTTGGATGCTTGTATGTATTTCCAGCAACAGGCTTCTTCACATACATTTGCTAGGTGACTAAGTGCTTTACTTAGTTCATTTTTGAACACTATGTGCTAGAAAAACACTAATTACCTTCATAATGTCTTCAAATCAAGAAGCATTTAAAGAACATTTTTACAGTAAGGGATGCAGGCAAAAGCAAGATCTGACAGCTTTACAAAGAAAGTGCTACAGAACATGATACTTCCATGCAAGCAACTATTAGTTATCACCATGAACAAGCTGCACATATTTTAAGTATGCTCCTCAACAGAGAGTATCAACAACTAAAAAGTGATGAACACAAAGTAACTCCTAGTAAGCATGCCAAAAAAATTTCATATATTTAGTCACTCAACTAGTGTCTTGATATGCACAGAAGGCATTTAATTTTTTTAAAAAGCCTAAAATCCCACCCATGGCAAAACAAATCTAAGCACGTATTAGGGAAGCTGACAAACCAGTTAGGTTAGAAAGTATCTTTTAAAAGAATTAAGAGTTCCTTTTAAGAAGAACTACAAAATTTATGACAGGACTTGCCACAACCAGATACAGTAGCCTTTAGAATGGACTTTTATTGTAGTTTTTGAGATGCAACAGATGGTACATAGCACCTACCTTGAATGTTTACAAAGTTTACGAGGTCTATTATGCAATTTCCGATCCCAATTCTCTGGATCGCTGGAGTTACTGTCATAAGGATGAGGCCGTCCTGCCATTCCACTGCCAGCTTCCTCACACTACTGCTCTGAAAAGCACACATGCAGCACTCACAACCTACATTAAAAGAGCAGCGTTTACCTTTACATAATGCCACACAGAAGAAAAAATTAGACATGCAGAATTAAGTGTTGTTAGGTTTTGGTTTTTTTAAATAAAGATTACAGAAAATAGGATATACTGAAGCACAACTTCTAAATTGCATTACAATAATATTCTATACATTTTGCTGATACCTGCACTAAAAAGATTATTTTGTTATACGAAATATAGTTCTATAAATGTTGGCAGACAACTTCAATTTTGCCACAATTCATTTCACTGTGTCCAAACAGAAGTCACTGGTTATAAAACACAAGGTAAACACATCATAATTTTCTTTCAAATGTATAAAGTTAATTCAAAGAAAGATCCCAACTGTAGAAGAGAGACCAACAGTTTTACAATCTGAATGGCTGCCCAAGAGGAAAACAGAATTAAGATTAACAGTTATATCTGAGTCCTTACTCCAAAATGGAATCAACACCAATCCTTAGAAACACTCAATAATGTAGTCCAGTTTCACTGACTTCTGCAGAAAAGTCACAAAAATTTAATAGAAAAATAGACATTATAAGCCTACCCTTCCTTGACTGGGAACCAATATTATGTTCAACTCCCACTAAAATTCATTCATAGATTAACCTTGTGACTGTCAATAAAGATAGCCAATCTTAAATGACTGGTGTTCAAGTCATACCTATAAGTGACACTTGTGTCAAGAGAGTTGTATAGTTCAGAATGACCTGGTTACAAAAACAAAAAAGTAGCCACAAGTTAACAGCTGATGATTGTACAGCATCTGGAAGAAAAATTGAATTACAGATATGTAAGCATACTATGTTTCTCTAAAATTTCAAGCTAAATATTTTAGAAACGTCGTATCTCCACCCCACCCCTCTTTATCATATTTCTATTACATTCGGTGAAACCTATCCTTTTTGGAAATGAGTCCCAAAGGAATTGAGAGTTCTTTAAAACAAGTTAGCTTCTCAAATAAAATGTCCCTCTAGTCATGGAAAACAGAAAAGCTTCTCTGACAAATTTAGATTCTCTTAGCTAAATTTAGACCTCCAAAAAGTTATTACATGGGAATGGTAGAGAACAAGCTTCTTAAAAATGTTAGTTGCATATGAGTTTTTCCTTCATGTTCAGTTCTAACAAAGAAAACAGTTTTTATACCAAGCACACAATCCCCACCCCAGGGTCAGCTTTTTCCCTGTTATGGTTTCTACAACTGAACACACTTTGATTGGAAGACTCTTATGGTCAGGTGTCTATATGGAGTCAGGAAAGGAAAAAAACCATTTTCTTTAAAATTACAGGAAATATTCAACTTCCTCTGGAGGGGGTGGGGGTAGTTAGAAAGCAAAAAGCCCCGATAAGCATTTCATTGCGTATTACCTGGAAATTCAGGTTACCAAAACACAGTCAATGTGTGACAATACTACACGAACATAGAAGTTTATAGGATTTACACACATTTAATCATGTGTGTTTAGATGCTTAACAAGGAGAAACCTACAACCTACTTCAGAATAAAAAAAAGCGTTATTAACGTGACAAGGGTAATATAAATCAGTCGTTACTTCAGCAGCAGTCATTCAGAACTTAGATGCAATATGACATACCGTTTTCATACACAATCAATACAAAAATAAAGACACTTTTAATCCTGAATTGAAACAAATTGTGTTCGTTATATTGAGTCACTTGAGCAAGATACACAGCAAGTCTTACTACTCGTGGCAACAGCACGGTTTAGAACAAAAGGCAAAGACCAGCAATCTTATAGTGGAACACCACAGCTCCCATTCTGCAATCATTCCCAGCTACTAACTACCACAGGGTCCTGCTTCAATGCCCATATTTTCTGAAGCACCATAGTGTCCGGCTCATTTGGCACCACGTTTCTTTTCAAGCTTTTGTTTGTTTCCACAAATTCTCCCTTCCCTTTAAAACCATCTAAAAGACTTCTAAACACCTCACCCTCTCTGGTATGGACCAAAGCAGGTGCCTTTTCAGAAACAGGTTGTCACCCAGCAGCTAGTTATTACTCATTTCATTGAAGTAAGACATCAGTGTTTGAATTTAGCTTTTGCACTGGAAAGACATGTAAAAGTGGCTGGTTTTATGAGAACTGCAGCTGAAAAGACAGTTTCAAGTCACTTTCTTAAATGGTCTCACACTTTCTGCCTTCTCCCCATCTTTCATTTAATGAAAGTGACAGATTCAACAGGAGGATATAGGTTCACATACACTTCAAAGAAAAAGACTGTTTTAAGTAGGATCAATTCCTCAATCTGCTAGGATCAGTTCCTCAATCTGCTTTGCTATGCAGCTACACGCTTAAGCCACTACAAACAATAGATGACACAGAAGGACAGAAACAAACAAATGGGACTGCTCCTCATGAACAACAGTATAGTATTCCTTTTTCCCAGCTTAAAGCACAGGAGGAACCCCAGCAGTGTCACTGATGAAGTACCAAACTGGCCCACAACTCAGAACTAGAGCACAGTTATGAAAAAATGGTAAACAATCTGGAAGTCTCCAAAGTCACATCTTGTGAAACTTCTAATACAGTTCCAAGCATGTCACACTATGAACTTGTGAACAAGAAACAGTCTTCCCTCCATCCTCCACTCAGCAGGATCTTAACAAATAACACTTCTCAAAGAAACAATTTGCTGTAACACAGCCAATTTTTTTTCTTCTTGACCACTGCTGATAGCTCTTTTGTGCTGATTACAAATGTATTTATCAATTTTATTTCTGATTTTAACAAACCTGTAAAACTATAAGGAATTTTTTTATGCCTTTTTCTATTGAAAACAGAAAATTTTCAATTAGGAAATACTGTATAAATTCTGTAAAGTAACCAACTAGTCCTCCTACTTAATTTTTAAGCACTTCTGCAAATCCACTTTTTTCCACAATACAAAATTTTTCAACTGTGGTTCAAATTTTTTTTTTTTTTTTTTTTTTTTTGCATGGATTCACACTGTGGGCAATAAAGCAAGCATTTTTTGCAGAACATTTTGGCCTTACACATAAAACAAAAAAACTGCAAGAGTATGTGGCCCCAAATACTATTCAATGCCTCCCATGACATCAAGGAACTGCATTTGAAATGTTGGTGAAGACGAAAAGGCACTGCAAGCACATAAAATAAAGGGGGGGGGGGATCAAATCCAAACATTCTTTGTAGATCACAAAACACTGTCATATTAGCCAAACTGACTGCCATTCTAATTTAGCTAATAAGCAATTCTCCAGGTGTAAAGAATGATTTCTTACCCCTCTGCAGAAAGCTAATACTCCAGAGAATTATCACAGGGAATGATTGTGTAAAATAGGAAATCAGGAAGCAGACTTTAATTTTCAAAGCTTTCAACACAGACAGCTTTCCTAACATCAACTTGAAGCCAGAATCATTACTAATTTATGAAAGTTATAGACTACTGAAATACAAGGGAATTGTAAAGACAGACACCCAGTGGCTTTGGGAAGCTAATAGTCAATGTAGTACAGCCACCCCAGGCATTGCAAGGTACAGTAATTAATGTGTTTACACCACTACTTGAAGAGCTCATGAAAGGATGTATCATACACTAACTTGTGATAGCTGTAGAACAGATTACATTAAATAATACTTAAAGCATATTCAGCTCTGTGCCATGGCAAAATACAATGTACAAAAGATGTACAGCAGATTAAGCAAGATTTAGACAACATCAGATGCCGGACAGAAGTGGACATATACTTTTGTGAGGTGCAGGACTTGCACTCTGCAAGGTACTGCAGATAAGGGAAGGAAAAAAATTCTTTGGAAATCTTTCAGAAAGAAGTAAAGCTAATCTCAACCAATATCCAAAATATTTTAAGCCAGCCAGCCACCCTATATTTTCTGAAAATACTTGTAAGGCTGCAAAGCTCTAGAGTCTTACTAAAAAAGAAGATTAAAATAGCCTGAAGTTTTGAGGCAGAGGCCCAAGATGCCATCTTCTGGACACCAGCTCATCAGGTGGAACAAAGAACTGATTGCTCCAGCTGTCCATACAGAAGACAACGTTCATGTAACTAACACGTAATACTTCAGGCAGCTAGCTACTCAGCTTTAAGCCTTGGTCAGAAGCATTTCCTAAAGTAGGACAGGTTTCAGAAGCTCATCTGCTCTAACCTGCTCCATCAGCGATATACACTGTAAAGGTGAACCAGGAGAATCAGAAAGATCCAACAGACAAGTAACCAGCTAGGACAAAACTTGGCATTAGTTGTGACAGAAAAACTCCAAGATTCAGATTATTTAGACTGTCTGCAAGGGGTGACAGTCCGCTGTTCACTGCCTCCAGTCGGCAAAGCACAAAAGCAGCAACAACAAAAACTGACAAGTAAGATTTACTGGGAATGCAAGCACAGTAACATTACATCCTAATTAAGAAATACAGTTCAAAGCACACATGCTCATAATGCAGACCCATATATCATGGAAATCCATACCTGCCAAGTGAGTTTCTTGCAAACTATCAGCCACAATTCAGCCACATAAAGTAGCTTTATAAGTTATCATCACTGAAATGTTATCAAACTGACACTGACTAAAGCATAGCTAAGAAATATCCTCTGCAATACAGTCTCAACATTAAGATAGTAGGTCAGGATTGAAGCTTCCCTTAATGAGTAAGAAGTGGAGGAAAAAAAACCAAAACAAGCAGTCACGGCAAGCTGATGATATTCCTAAAAGGAACATGACGATAAAACACCTATCTGATACCAGAAGCCTAAAAAGCAAGAGGCAGATAATTCCCAACTCCCACTCTGTATTAGAATTCATTGTGTAAAATCAGCTTAGGTCTACCTGTAAAAAGCTCAGTGGATTGAGCAACTTCTCCCACACAAAAGCAGAATCGTGGTTATCGCTGCAGGAAAAAGGAACAGAACCTAACTTCTTGCCAATACTACTAGCACCATGCCCTGTGGCCTACCAATATAAAACAGAAAACAGACACAGGGCTTTATAACACTCAGCATCAGTGACAAAACAAATAGCATGAAACACTATCAGGTAGATTTGTTGAAGAAACAAACAAGGTCTATACCTTTGGTTGCACCCAGCAGTAACAATACATCTCAGTGAGCAAGAAAATCCCAAATATTTTTTCACATTTTAAATTAATTCTAAATTAGCTTTTGATTTTATATGTATTTTAAAGAGATACATACTTTTATTGATAAGCAACAGCACCAGGCCAAGATTTAAGCAACAGTGCTAAAGGAAAGCTGTGCTGAAAGAAATTAGCACATAATGGGATTTTGATTCTTTTGTATGCATAGAGGGCAAAACAGCCCCGGCCTCAAGCGTACAATCTACGCAAGCATATGGTTTATAACAAAGTGACAGAAAAACCAATGGTGATGACATCTGTAACTAACTTAATAAGCAGTGTCATCCACACGAGCTGTTTACCATTTTCAAACGCAATAGTGCCTAAAAGGAAAACTGGGCTTCAAGAAGGAATTTAATACATGATATGAGAGGTGCTTTTAACTTGTTGTCTTTCTTAACCCGCACTTTCCCTGGCGTTAACACACTGGGCAAAACCATAAATACAAACATGTGCTGAAAAACAATCATAAGAACAGTCTCAAACAGCATCATCAGGAGATGGCAATGACGACCACAGGCAGGATGTAATAGACCACAATGAGGTTTTGAGACAGAGATGGTACAAATCAAGAGGTAATATGCAAGGGCTTTTGACAGATGTGTGTCTTAATAGAAAAAAAAAATAAAATTGTCTGTGATGTTTTGCAAGACAGAGACCTAGTCAAAGGCAAATCCACACTGACAGACCTGCAAAACAAATACAGTGGAACAGTTTTCCTTAGCTATAGAGAAATGGTTAACAAAAGGGGGAAAAAAAAAAATCAGCCAGTTGCTTTTAACTGTAGTTGTGGTCAAGCTATAGGAATTCAAAGTAACCTACACAAGGTTTAGCGGGCATGGTTGATGGTTGGACTCGATCTTAAAGGTCTTTTGCAACCTAAACTATTCTGTGATTCTAAGATCATGCAGACAGATTTTTAATTCAGACAAAAGAAAACAAGTGTGAACTATCAGGTTATGAATTGTGAATAGTGTGAGGCTGATAATTTTAATTGTATTTCTGGATCATCTAATTCAATAGCAAACTGAAGAGAGAAAGAGAGGGTCTTCCAGGGGAAGGATCGCCAAAGCTCAAGCAACAACAGAGATAAATACTCTTTAAATGAATCACTGAAGATGATTCATGAAGAAAAAAGGCAAACAAAAATAAGGAGAACAGAGATGACAGTCAAAAGGCTACCGAGAAGCCAGGTTTTAAGCATGTACTAGAATTTGTAAGAGGCAGGCAACAGTAAAGAACAAAAAGATACAATGCTCAAGCACTACTTTGGACAAAGAAGCCAGACAAGTGACAGAAACAAACCTGGAAAAGGCCTATGATGGAACTGGATCCAAATTCTGAAAGAAAAGAGTTCTAAAGTGACACATTTGATGGAATCGGAGATAAAAAGGAAAAAGATGCAGAAGCAATAGCCAAGAACAAAAATGAATTTAAAGAAAAGTAACGATAGGCAACTGCAACACATAATTGTACTATGACAGATTTATCATACAAGCAACTGATGTTTTCTGCAAATAAAATACGGTTACGTGGAAAGAAGTTTTATAAAGATATTGAACGCATTGTGAAATCACTCAAGTCGCTAAATCAACACTCAGTGATTATGTAAAATAAGTATGCTCAGGAATTATACGATTGCCCTCAGGCGGTCCCAAGCAATAACGCTGTTTCCGTACAGCCCTCATAGCAATCGCAGGTTTTACCAATAAACACAGGGTGAAACCCAGAAATTTAAGCAGTGTTCAGCCTACTCATGACACCACACGGCAACAGAGCTACCAAGGCACCGAAGCGACCGGACGAAAACACTCTTTCTGCGATGCTTTTAAAGCGCAAAAGCTTCAACGCACGGTCCGTCTCGGGCGACAGGGACACCCGAAGCAAGGCCCGCGGGGGTGCCACGCCTCAGGAGGCCGGCTGAAGCGCTCCGAAACGCCGGTGGGCGACTACAGCCACCGCTCCGGTCCCTCACCGGGGCAGCGGCCGCCGCCGCTCGCCCGGGCCGGCAGCAAGGCAGAGCCACGGACGGGCCGGCCTCCCGCGAGCCCCGAGGCGGGGGCGGGGGGGGGACGACGGGACAGCCCTGGATCCGCGGCCGGGAGCCGGGCCGGAGGGGCACGTCGCCGCCCGTACGTTCCGCCGGCTCGGCCGCAGCGGCAACGGCCCTGGCCGCGGGGGAGCGGCCCGGCAGCCCCGGCACACCGCCTCCGCGGAGCGGCGTTCCGCGCAGCCCGACCGGACCGGGCCGGGCCGGGCCGGGCCGGGCCGGGCCCCCCCGTCGCCCCTCCGCGCCGCCTCCGCCCGCCACTCACCCGCGCGGCGCCGCGGCCGAGCCACCGCCTCCCGCCGCCGACCGGCCGCTGCACCCGGGCCCGGCAACCGCCGCCAGCTCTCGCGAGAGCCGCCCAGCACGCGGAGGAGGAGGAGGAGGCGGCGGCGGCGGCGCCGAGATCTCACGAGACTGGCGGGGCGGGGCGGGGCGCGAGGCGACGCCGTTGCTAGGGGCGGGCCGGCGCTGTGAGGCGGCCGTTGCTACGGCGTGGCCGGCAGCGGCGGGCCGAGCCCGGCGGCGCCTGAGGGCCGCTGCCGCTCCGGGTGGAGGCTGCCGGGCTGGGGGCCTGAGAGGCGGCGCTGGAGAGCGGGCGCCGCCCGCCGGCGGGAAGAGCGGCTCCTCGCCTGCCTCCCGCCCGCCGCCGCGGAGAGGTAACCGGGAAAGGTGAGGCAGGCGAGGCAAGCTGTCCCCTGTAGAGCTGCACTGAGGGGATGGTAACCGGGCGGCTGCCTTTCCGCTGGAGCTCAGTTAGCGCGTACACACAGGTGTTCTGAGGAAAAACCGCTGCCGGCTTTACGTGGCGGCACGTACCCAGAACTCTGGCCTCTAGCCCAGCCCCGTGGTGCTCTGGCACCGTCATCCGTCTGTCCCTGCCTGGCACACAGGAAAAAGCTGAAGAAGGGTATAATGCAGTTTAGCTAGACGAGCTGACATCTCTGCTATCTCGACCTTCATCCTAAAACTGATTCCTGATTTAAATTACAACTATTATTTTTAGGTTTGTGTAGCCCTATAGGTTGTATAGAGCCTCTGTAATCTGCAGTCTATTTAGGCACGTTAGTGGATGTGGCTTTCATTCCGTCATACCCCAGCAGAACTATCATGTCCCACATTGTTGCCAACTTGAGTGTACTGGAGCGTCACAGCTGTAAAGATGACTCTTAAGCCCTTTGCACTCCTCATGGGAGGAGAATAAAACGATACCAAGTCCCAACTGTGTTCAGGTCTAAAGACATTTTTCTCTTTTCGATGATATTCTCTATAGCATCATTATTAAATACAGGCAAAGCTTGACTTCCATATCAGGTGGAAGACTGTAGAACCCTAGACAGTAAGTATATTGAAGAAAATTGGAATTAGTGGAGAGTTTGGAAGGAGAAAGACAAGGAGAAAGCCTCTGCCCAAACTTTTGAATGTTTATCTGTTCTCCTTTGTGCACCGTGGGAAGCCAGTTTGGTTGCACAGTGGCTATTTCGGGGCAGCCCCGCTGTGAAGATCAACCACTATGTATGGGGTCTTCTCAGAGTCTCATAAAATGCTCTGGCTGGACCAGACCTCCCAGGGAAAACATGCAGGTAAGAGGAAACATGAATCTATATCATACCGATGAGTATATTCACCCTGAGCAGGGGTTCTGATTTAACCTCTGGTGGAGGAAGTTGACAAATTTGCTGTCAGATTCTAGAGACTGGAACTCTACAGCCAATGCTTCTGGTGTCCTTCTTATGTATCTTACAGAGCATCCTCCTCTTTCAGGGACACCTAAGTATTGATCTAAACATTCAGTGAGTGTACACCTCTGGACTTGACAGATGCATTAGCAGATCTGACTGCTTCGGGCAGGGAATAGTAGATACGCAAGTTGTATACCTCATGCTCATTGGGGAGAGGAGGGAAAGAGGGGGCAAGACAGCAAGGATTTGTGTCTTTGCTATATTGAAATGCCCCATAAAAGACAGAAACTTTGCTACAATGTGCAGCAAATCATTAATCTGTTAAATGAATTCTCTTTTCCATCCTTTAACAATAACCACAGATCTAAACCACACAGTTCTGGAAATCCACCAGCAGAACAATGACAGCCAAGCAGCCTGTACAAAAGCTGCTAGAATGCGCTAACTAGGCGAGGAGTCAGTCAGATGTTACATGCTGTTTAACAGTGAGCTGAGCAATATTAAACAGCAGTAGTTACAGCAGCCAAAGTTAGAAGCAGCTAAGAAAGCCAAATCACTAGCAGTTAAATCACCACAGTAGGTTTTACCTACAGCTCTTACAATTTGTCTGGTTTTTATTAGGGTTCTTGTGATTTTGGCTTTGTTACTTTTTCATGTGTGGGGGGTTTTTTCACATGCTACTGTTTTACTTCCCCTGAGGATGGATATTGATATTAGTGCTTGTTTCAATGAGTCATGAGTGAGAGACGCAATTATATTTCTTTTCACTGAGAATTTTATAAAAAACAGGTGTGTACAATAGATACCCATCTGCATGGGACGGGTCTTCGAGGACACAGCTCTTAGCAAAAAGCCCTTGCCAGATCATAAAGCAAGGTTTTCTGCCTTGAAAGGCAGTATGTGTATAGAAACCACATTCTTCAGGGAGGAAAGAGGCCTTCTAGAGACACTCCATCTTTGGAAGGCTGATCCAGTGGATGAGAAGTCATGCGGACCTAATGCTTTTCTAACTTTACCTTACTGGAACAAGGGACATAGGAAGTCTCCTCTGGCAGTCCCATGCATCTCTAAGCCTGTTGTGAAGTACAGTATTTACATTGCTTACATCCAAGTGCACAACCTGGCATAGACTTGAGGCAGGTTCCAACGCATGCGTGGGAAAAGAACTCGAGCATACCCAAAAGTCATGCCATTATCTCCTCCAGTGACAGTGGCTGGAGATGAGATTTCAGCTCATACTAGCTAAAAGCTCCATATTCAGCCATGTGCAAGCTCAATTCTTCACCTCTTTCCTTGTTCTCTTTGAAAGATAGGTAGACAATGCCATTTATCTCTCTCTACTGTTCATTTGTCATATCTTTATCATGCCTCTTTTTATTTATTTATTTTCTGACTGCTGCTGTTACCATTTATTATCATATATGTGTGTTTCAGTGGCCCTATTATTTCTTACCATCCTCTTTCTAGTCCCCTTAATCTGTGAAAGAGAAATGACTAAAATTGCACGTTAGTCCAGGTGAAGATGAATCTTCGCAATATGTCATGATATTAAAATATTTTTGATAGCAACCTCTGCCCTACTCTGAACATTTTTCTGTTTTGACTGCTGCTACACTGATCAGATGCTACACTGAAAAGCTGTAACAAATCAATTTTCTAGATAATTACCATTAGTAAGTAATTTCATTCAAATTACATCTTTTTTTTCTAATGGGCATTACCTAGCACTAATTCTTCTGCCACTGTACTGTCTTTAGTCCTTCTGATGAGTCATACTGTATGTGGGCAAAGCAAACATTATTTTACCCAAAAATGAGACAGTGCTGAGCATAGTTTGTCTGTGGCCATATTTCTAGCTAAACAGTGTTGAGTGGTGCATCATCCATCTCTGACCCTGAAGCCCTTTGTAAGCAACAAGTATTTTTTGAAGTGTACAGAAATTTTAAATATTTGTGTAAGCATCTTTCATCTACTGGATAGGTGAAGATTAGGATGAACAAGTGGTTTAGATAATAGAATTCTTTGTTTAGATCAAAAGGAAACAGTTTAAGGATTTGGCACTTGATGATTATATACTTTCTGCGCATGTGTCATTATTGTAAGGGGACATAAATAGGTTTCTGCTAGGTAAACACCTTTTGTTTAACCATCAATATGATTTTGTGTGCAGGAAAGACAAAAGGAAAAATAAAAATTGCTTTCATCATTATTTTTGTATTTACATTGCTGTAATAAAATAAAATGGCTTAATAGTCTTGCCCCAAATGCTAAATTATATCAGAATAGTTACAGGTCAGTCAGTCATTATGCTTTAAAATAATGTCCAAGAGCTTTTGGTCCACTTTATTTGGTAACACATAATTGAGACATAGGTACAAAAATGCAATTTTATTTCTTTAAGTTAGCACAGATGTCTGATAAAAGAATAAATAAAAAGTGCACTTTAAGGCCTTGATTCTACAAACAGACAAGTGGCATGGAACCCTTGCCTATATGTAGGGTGCGCCGATGTGCACAGGCGTAGCATCTGCTTGCAGCATCAGGACCTTTACATTACTAAAAGTATAGCCAAGATGATTGTGAACTACAGTTCACTAGTTACAAGTACCTTTCTAGCCTCCAGCAGATTGCATTTAAATTTGTAATGATTTATGAGTTTTTTACTAGGTTCCCCAAGGCGTGCTAGACATCAAACAAACAAATAAGTGATATGGGATCATACATACAGACACTTTGGCTTAGAGCAGCAATTCATCTTGGCGTGAGCTCTGGCAATAGCAAATTTGGAGGCAACCACCATTATTCCTACTGAGAAAATGTTCTTATTAGTCAGAAATGATTGAGGGTGGTCCTAAGCACATATGTGCATATACCATTCAAAATAATTTTGTATTTGCTGGTTTTTTAGAATTATTGTTATAATAATTGATTTTTTTCCCATCCATATTTATGTCTGATTCTTTTCAAGTCCTGTTTAGAATTTGAATGTATTACAGCTAATGGTTCCTCTCCCAGGTTGATTTCTGCATGTTAATCGTTCTCATTCTGGGGATTTGGCAAACTGAGATCCCAATTCTACAAAAAATTGCACATGAAAATGAGTAATTTTATTTATGAGAGCCACTGGTCTCACAAACAAAAAATACTTACACATGAGGCCTAACACAACATACAGAAATTCAGAGATAGCTAGTTTACAGAGAAAATGGGGGACAAAAAAAATTATGTATCACAAGATTTTTGTTTCAGTTGTAATTGCCTGGTATAGATTCATTTCCCAGTTCTATAGTTAGGGTCATGCTTAGGTATGGGCTACCTTCTCTGCTCCCACTGTTTCTGCAGTTAATTATAGGTTACCATCTTTTGGAGGAGGGGAATGTAAGCAAACCTTCCCTTCATTTCAGTATTTTGCAAAATTTCATTCTTCTATTTCGTACAGAATTTGTTTTAATTTTTAGTCTTAGGCTTTGTCTTCCTACTTTAATTTTTTATGTTTACACTCTTTAATCCTGAATTATTATCATGCAGCTTTTGCTATGTAATTAATGTCCATCTAATTTTAGGCCGCCTTCTGAAAATAAATGTGGATTTAAGTTTACATATTTTTGTTAGTACAAAGTTAAACAAAATTTAACCCTAGGCAAAATGGTGCCCTATTCTGGAGCCAGGTTCTACTGCATTTATTCATTGTTGGTTAACAGTACAAGTAGGCCTAGTGATTACATACAAATGGTGTCCATGTAAAAGTAGTAGAACTGGTCTTAAATAATTTTTCAACTTTCTTACTGTTTCGGGTTTCTTTTTCTTTTTATGCTGGAAACTTATAAGATACATTAGTGATTTAAAAGATACCAAGAAATTAGCAGCAATGGTCATGGGCAGACTGTAAATACATTTTATTATTTGGTTGTGAAATGTCTAACTCAATGGGGCTACAATCTTGAATAGAGCCTTTAATCCTTATTGCAGTTTGAATGAATAAATAATAATAAATGCCCTACTTGATCAATGATATACAGACATGTGCTTACTTGGACAGACATAATGCTCTGGCCTTTTTCATTATGGTTTTGTTTTAAAGAGTACATCCATGTAAGCTTTGTCCAGATCGATGGATTTCTTCTGCATTGCTGCCCGCAAATGCTCAGGGAGCAGCCTCCGACTTCTTATCTCACCCAGGACAATATCATCCTTGTTTCGAGGCCTCTGGGTCCTAGCATCCTCGAGGGCACTGTGCACATCCTGCAGTTTCATCTGAAGCCAGTCCTGTCTCTCCACGGTGTGTCGATGCTCTCCAAGGTTATGCATTAACTGCATCTCACTCACTGATCTTTTCCTGCATGAAAGAAAAGCAAAGAAAGAGACTCATAATGGCCCTTCTTGAATTCTAGATCCTCACTCAAAACCCCAGGTTTGGGAACTTTTGTGAGGTATTGCAATTCAGAGCCGTAGAACCTACCTTTGTGAGGGATAGAATGACATCTGGAGAAGAGAAGGAGGGTGGATGGTGATTTGTTATTGGTAATGGGTATATTAGGGAGAAGACATCAAAAATGGGGAGTAATCCAGTTTTGTGACAATATTGTGTGACTATATATTTATCATTTATTTTAGCTGTTGTAGATTAGCTTAGGGCTTATATGACAATAGGTAACTGATGAATAAAACTATGGCGTTTATTCAGCGGTAGTTTTCTGTGAACACTAGAGCTAAGGAAGCATGATTTCCTGTGGATTTGTGTCTCAATGCTGATTGATGTTAGTGTCTAAGCGCGAGTTCCAGCTACATTCTCGCATAGTAAAAAAGATGCTCTCCTGCGTATACCCCCCCAAGTGTCTAATAAGAGATGCAGCTTACCCAATTATATTCCTAAAAGAACAATTATATGATTTTTCTTCTGCTACTCAGCTGCCTATTTTCAAAAAACGTGTAAGAATTCAGATTATCTAAGATCTCTACAGCTGTATCTAGAGGACAGAATTTGGCCAGCTTCTCCAAAGGGTTCAAAAGCAGGGACAGAAAGACTGACATACACATAAACTTACATACAGACAAAACAACCATGTTCTCAAGAACAGCTAAAGTCATCCTCCAAACTTTGGAAGTGTATAATATTGTACTTACATCATTGGTCTTCCATCAGAGTTTGTAAAAAAGCATATGGCATATAAAATGATTGCAGTCCTGGCCAGTTTTTTTATAGAAGTCATTTTGCCTATGAAGATAGAAGTGAATACCTGTATAAATGTGTATTTCAAGTAATTTCTGTTAATTCAAAAAAAATTAATTTAGAAAAAAAGTTGAAGACAGACATCAGAGAAGTGGTTTTGAAAAACACTTTTTTTGTGAAATGGGTTAGATCAAGAAATGCAAATGAAGAGTTTAGTTCTAATACTAATTTTGTGAGCAACTTACTGTTACTTTGTAGGCAAGTCTAAGAACTTTGGTCAGCCTTAGTTGCCCTGCATCATCATCATATAGGTACCCAGCTCTTGGATAATTGGGTGAAAAGCACCATGTTATTCCACCACCACCACCACCACCACCACCACCACCACTACTACTACTAAAAATAATTTATACTTTATATGCTCCAAGTATGTTGAAATACTTGTATATAGCTATGCAAGTGAAAAGTTTTGTTCTTTTATTTATTTCTTTTGCAAACTCTTTAGAATGAAAAGGCTGACACTTTTCTTGACAATTTTGCATAAAGGCATAACTCTACTGAGTTATGTCATTCCCCATTTAATTACATAAGAGAAATCTGAATTGAGCCCCTCATCTTTTTTGGTGATAATCCTGCATTGCCAGTATGATTCCACTCTGCTTTGTACTTCATCAGCAAAACTACCACTTGGCATATATTTGAAAAATATTTATTACTGGTGATGCTACAACAGGCAGAAATGACACAGTCCAAATACCAGTTTCCAGTTTGGATTTCCAGTATTGGCAGCCAGAAAAGGCATCTTTTTGTTATAGCTTAAGAAATTTGATACAGAGTAGCTGAAACTTAAGATATATAAAACTCCACAATGCCATTTTTGCAAAATTTTCTGCAGCTTTACTCTAGATCAGAAAAGCACTTATTACGTGGTATCTTAAATGATAATATGAATGTGGTCCTAGCAGTCCATCTAACCCCATATTATAAATTCAGGAGTTGGATTAACTTCAAGATATTTCTAACTCACTGTCTCAGATTTTTTCATTTCACAAATTTGGTTCAGATAATAAAACAGATTGATCTAACTAATATTCACTTTATTTTTAAGATAGTCTGGAAAGAAGCTAATGTAAAAATGAATAAATGATAAAATTTTCTAAATAAGTCCTCTAAAGAACTTGGAAATAAAATAGAATATACTTACTAGATAGTATCTTGAGCAGATTTCTGGTTTGGGTCTGTCGGCAGATGACTGTCTCTTGATGTCAAGTATATTTAAAGACTACTGAATTGGTTTAGTGGACCCCTTAAATGTAACTTTAAAATAGAGCTTCTAAGTAACTTAGAAGCCCTTTTATTGTCTCAGTTGATGTCACTCTCAACACACACCCTCCTGACCCTCATGTACCCACCCTCGGATGCTTTGTTAATTTGGCATTTACAGGGAAAAGAAAGGTCTCAGCAAAAAGGAAGTATCCTGGATAGCTGTGAAGAAGTTTGACATTTAAATTCAGATTCCCTGTTACTCATAGAATTGTGCTCAACATAATATGATCTCTGAAGCTGTTGGAAGGATTTGCAAAGAAAACTTTGTGGTGTTAAATGCAGGCAGGTAAAAAATTAGGTAGTGAGCTTAGTGATCTACAAATGCAAGAATAAAACAAAATATTGAAAAACTAACATCTCTAATACTTGTGGGAAATGAGAATAGTCACTTCAGGTCAGATGCTAGATTTCTTTGTGAAAAATGTATTGGAGAGGAGTAGAAGCCCTAGGATGATAGAGGATCATGTTTTTAATGAGAAGCTGGTGGTACTGAAAAGTTACTAAAATACAGTGTTAGAACCTCACTGTTCTGTTATACCTATTCCTGTATAGGTATATATCTCTGAAATGCGCTAGATAAAATGGAGGCATTTGAAAAGGCCATGATATAAATTGTACCTTATAAGTTTTGGAAAAGAAATATAGAACTCTTTGCCTACATTCTAACAAGTGAAATGTGTAAATCAGCAATACTTTGTATGAAGAAAGATTATTTTTGGCTGCAATATATTTTTCCTACATTAGAATCTTCTTATAAGTTCCAGCATATTTCTCCAGGGGGGGAAAAAAAAAGAAAAAAAAGTTTACATCTGCACATTTTAACACACCATTTGGAAGCTATTATTGCTTTTACCATTAATGCTTTTTTGGTTGCACTATATTCCTGTTGTATTTCACAGAGAGGTAAAAAAGATATTTTATAATATTGATTTACATAGATGGTATTCTCATGGGGAAAGGAAGGGAAGAACCATAAACTCCAAAAAGCTCTAAAGAGATCTCATTGTTCCCTCAGTAAATAGTAAACTGAGAAGTAAAGAAATAATCCAAGTTCAAGAAAACAGTGTAGAGATGGCTTCCAACATTATACTGTCAGTTGTCAATATCCTTCCACCTACACAAAAAAAAAGCATACAGAGGTTTATGGGGATGATATTTTGTTAGTAGATTTGTATCTGATGTGGCCACTAGGGATACTAATCTGAAGGCTTTAGTGACTAAAAATGTACAATGGACATGGCATGCCAGGAAAGGATTTGAAAAATCTCCACACAGTTGATAATGAAAGGCTCAATTTTTTAGATTTTACCATAGCAAACATATGCAAAACCTTTAATGCAAAGCCTCAAGGCAGTATTTTTACAGAGGCCTGGCATTCATATGGAACCTCTAGCATATGACAGGAAAGCCTTAACTAAAGGACAGACATTAGAAAATCTAGTGTCTGTATACACAAAAATAATGCTTTCATATAAACTGGCAGCAACTGATAGCAAAATTTGGCAACAAGCCATTAGTAACAACTGCAAAATGAGTGTTAGTAGACTTGAGTTGCTGATGTTATTCTTTTAGTCGCAGTTGCATCCCTTACAACACACATGTAAATCTGGAAGAGACCCCAGGCTTGAGCTTTGAATAAAACTGAGAGGGACTAAACACCAGAGTATGGTGTTGTAATTGAAAATACATAATTCACTTCAGGCAACTTATAGTATTTTAGTGCAGATGCCCTTAAACAAGATTTAATTTTAGCTGGTTTATTTGCTGCATACCTAGTCTTTAAAACAACTCTAAAATAGGATTTCTTGTTCATTGTCATATTAATTAAAAGGTACTAAATAGGTTGTACCTAAAATCAAAGATGGCTAAACTTGATACTTTAAAAATATTCACATGTGAAAAAATACATAAGACAAATCAGAATTGCACTGTTTGCATCAGATGAGTGAAGATTCAAAAATAATAAAAATAATAAAATATGAAATATATACCCCAGTATTTGTAAACAAATAGAGCCTGTGATGGTAATTAAAGAAACTTTAAATTATGGCTCAAAATTGTCATAGCCTTATCTGTATATGCAGAAACAATAACTTATTTGATTTGGTTGTTTATCTCTGATATCCAGAAATTATGTTATTTGAAAATACAGCTGCTAATAGCTTATCCCATGTTATCTTATTTGCTAAACTTGGTATATCAAAAGTGGGAATGACAGATAATGGACCAAATGAATGTAGTTCTTTCACAAAATACTGTAATTGTGTACATGTTTGTTTGGACACAGTGTATCCAGTCTATAATTATGAGCTGAAAATGGTATTGAGCTCTTTTAATGTTTCAGAAAGATGAAGATTCATGTTCAGATTTGAATTTATGTCTTTCTTAAGCATCCCTTTAAAAAATTCAGTTCTCTTTGGGGCACTACTTAATGGAAAAGCTGAACTCAGGAAACCAGGGCTAGCACCTGCTGAAATGCTCTTCAGTATGAGGCTTAAGACTACCCAAATTTATAGACACAACGGTGAAAAAGAGGTATATAAATTCTTATGACAGAAAGAAAAAATAACATATTATCTCCTCAAAGAAAAGGCATTTCATGATCCTTTGTAGGTATAAGACTGTATATAAATACAATGACAAAATATGGGTGAAAAAAACCCCAAGTGTCTTAGGAAATTACCATCTACTAGTGAGGGTACATTTCTAGTGCCTACAAATGAGGACTGACCTACAAGCGACTACTTTTGCTTCTCTCGGAATAAGAGGAGGCAAAACACAGTGGATTCTGAGTTTCCATATTCTGAAAACAGCAGGCCGTGAATGAGCTGATGCATGAAACAGTGGGTACAAATGAATAGAGCAGTCAAGAAACTATAAACCATTAAATGTTTCAAGTATCTACTAGACAAAGGCAACCAATTCAGAAATTGATTGCAAACTATTGGTGTATATTTTGCATTACCAATACTGAAATTTCTTTTCCTTTCGGAGAGGAAGAAGTGGGAGCAGGTAACTTTTTATGAGACTTAGGCTGAAATCCAATCATGCCTCGAAGATCGTAGTTCAAATTTGTGATTATTTCTTCATGTACGCCAGAAAACTGTCTCAGGCTAGATCTAAGCTTGAACTGAGTGTTCTCTTTTATCTACCATCTAAAACCATAGAATGTTCTACTGGAAATGAGACAAGATAGCAATATACTCAAGAGTTTATTACAGTAATGGCTTCTCTATGCCATGAGATATTATAGACATCAAAAAAGTGCATGGCACTTCTGAAGATGAGGGAGAGGGCTGAAGAACTGAAGATGCTGCAATCACAGTGTGGGAGGGAAGAGCTTACCACAGCTTTTTCCTCTGACAAGACTTTTTCTTGATCAGTCAGAGAACTACCCTTCCCTGACCTTCCCTTATAGATTGTACAGATACTTGAATCAACTGTGCATGAAAAAATCTGTGTTGCTTTGTTTGCAGGTGGCATGCCACTTATGTTGAATTTGTGCCATTGAATGCAATCAGACTACAGGGTTGAAAACAAGTTAAAAGCAATTAGACATTTTACAGCCAGGTGGGTGAAAATGACCGTATTCTAAAAATTCTGAATTCTTTGTAATCTACTTCATATATTCTATTCATTTTGTCAGGGAAATATATTATACGGCATCTTGAATTTAAACACATCTTGAGGTACATTACTGGAATATGGTTACAGGACACAAAGCTTTCTAGAATTATACTCTTAAGTGACTAAAGCATATTTTCACAAATCAATTATGTAATCTGGTATATTAATATTCCTACAGAATTCTTCATCCTCTAGATTTAAGGCTTAAATACAGCAGTCGGATTATTTCTGTGCTATTTACAAAAGTAGGCTTTTTCCACTTTGCTTGTTCCAGTGGGTAGTTCCAGATAAAATGCTTTCTAACTGCAACTATGGCTAAGAGAAAATTAGTAGATCATTGAGTAAGGGAACAAAGTAATTGGTGACACACTGGATGATTGGTGAGGCAACCTTTCTAAATGTGTCCGAGGAATGTTTCTGCCTTGACACAATGAAGAGCCAAAGTGACAGTCAGTAAACTCTTTAGAACTTCACTTGATTGACAAGATTTGTGGCTTTTCAAATACCACAGCAGCATGTTTAGTAATTTATGTAAGCAATGTTGGGTATCTTCAGGTGTTTTTTGGGTTCTTGCAGCTAGATGAACCTTCAGCCACATGCCAGCTTCCAGTTAGATGAAAAACAGCACAGAGACTTATGTGAAAATCAAAAGATGGCCTATCACAGTTTTAGTTTGTGTGCAATCTGCTTCATACAATACATTTTTAGCAGCCACTGGCAAATATGAATTTTGGAAATAATTGCTTGCCAGTATATTTTTCTCCAGTTACATAAAATCTTTCATCTGAGAATCACAATGTTGCTGAATCTCCCTGATTTTTTTCTGAGGAAAGTGTATACTGATGGTGTTTGTTTCTAGGTTATGGACATTTAGACAAAGACAGATTAAATGCAAACATCACTGAGAAAAAGATCAGAGAGAAAACAGAAGCTGGTGGATTCTAGTCCCAGTCACCTAACTTTAAGTACACTTCCTTACCTAGGGAGATAAACTGGACACTGTAATGATAATTGTGATCCAGATTATTTCTAGAGTTTTCACTGCTTAAATGAAACATATACAATATCTGAATGGACACCCCCTTTTGTTCTCAATGTGACTTAGCCATGTTATCTAAAAGAGCTATCCAGTTTATCATGGAATTTCTCTATTGACCTATCATGGACAAGCCAGGCTTTGATGATATGATCATGAATGTATGAGTGTTTGCTCTCTGCATGCCACCCTATACCATGGCTGCATAGAATTTCACATAGCATTACATGGCTGGTTTGAAGCCTAAATGGAGAGCCCTGCTTACCTCATCTCTCTCGCATGAGAAGAATCTGAAGCTTGATGAAACAGCCCAGAGCAGCTTGGAGGAATGCTAAAATGGCTGTTAAGGAAAATCATGAAGTTGGGGTACCTCTTAGTCTCCACAGAGACATATTTCAGCGGTCAGTAACAAAGATGCTATTGTGCATCATGAACATGCAAGAAAGCCATGAAAAGCCATGGTTAGTTTCAACACATACATATTGGCACATTTTTAAAGTACTGTTAGTGAATTGTAAACCAAATATATAATTATTTATAGAATTGTGTGTGAAAGAATAGATTTTACTTCAGATTTAAAAGCTCTGCTAAATTATTTTACAGTCAATAATTACTTAGTGGGATATTAGCCCTCATGACACTGAAACATCATGCTGTCAATGTTTTGCTGAATTCATTGCTATAATGAACAATACAGTACTTTATGACCTTTTTCAGTAGATAGGAAGCTGGTACAGTACTCAAAGCTGCTGTTGGATCATCGGATTTTGGGGATCAATACCAAATTGAATTATGCATATGCATACTTACACATAGTCATATATAGGCCAGAGTGTTTATTGGCCTATTACTGGCTCTAAATACTTTGTGCAGGCTTGAGTTCCCTTTTAGTGACATGCAGTGTAGCTGGAGCTCTAATGAGGGCCCATGTTCTTTTTTGTCATCCTTTAAACGGACATGGCATCCCTGACAAGCCACACAAGGAGAACAGTTTTGAGAGCACAAGTAATCCCAGAGGGAAATGCATCCAACACTGAAACAGGGGTGAGTCTAAAATCCGCCCCCTCTCCTTTTCCAGTCTGAAGCACCTCACTCAACACTTCAGGATTCAGGAACCCTCTCTTCAGCATACATCTGCACACACAGGCACGTATGTGCACCTTCTATAAAATCATCATTTTAAAAGCAATTAAGACATTTACTAAAAAGAAGGTTTGAGTAATTAAATATTAGTGTCCACTTGGGAGGTAGGGAGCAGCAGATATCTACAAGTATCAGGTTTGACCTAACAAAACCATTGTAAGAATGAACGTGCTAGCTCTGCATAAAATCACCATGAAGACTCAGAATGATACAGGATGGAACAATGAAGGTCTGCATGTTTTATGCAGGTAGCCACATATTTTTCTATCCTTTCTACTGAAAAGACATTTCAAGTTCATATTCCCATATTTTCTGCAGTGACTGCAGATGAGCAGATAGCATCCAAGTAAACAATCTGGAGCTTGATGAAATCTCATGGGAATGATAAGTACAATTTACAAATGAATGATGACATTTCAGACCTTTCCTTCAATCCAGTGAATGTCCTGAAAAAATCTTAGTCCATAGTCAGCTGAAAAACCTTAAAACATAGAGAATTGGCAAAAATCATTGTTTTGTTTGGGTTTTGAAAGAAGATACTGTGCTAGGTGCTATGCAAACTTGCAAGAAGATGCAGACCCTCTAATAATGGTGTTACTAAGGTCAAAAAATGTGTTGTATTTTATACAAAACTTTTCATTATTTGAGATATTAATTACAGCAAATAAAATGTTTTAAGTTATATATTAAAGAACTTGTCCCAGAAATGAAGTCCTTTAAATGAAAACTTCTAGGTACAAGTTATTGAGTTACTGAAGATTAACTCAGTAGTTAAATATTTTGACCAGAAGTTTCTTCAAGATATTCTCTTAATGTATTTGTACATATTTTTATACTGTTTTCTAAAGGGATAATACTTTTTCTGTATTTTCCCTGCTTTATTTAATCAATCCTTTTCACTAAATTTTTAGCTGGATTATTAATAGTTGTCAAAAATCAAATTCTTGAATTGATAGTTTTCTTTTACAGAACTCAAAAAATATTTTAAATGGTTGCATTTCATGTAAATTATGTGTATATTTTAAATCCTTCTTTGTTGACCACTAATTTCCTCAAAACTCATTTTTCTTCTTAGACCTTACTAAAATATCAGTACTAACATGAAATTCTTATCGTAATTCTCATAATCTAGTTCATCAAGAAGTATAGCCCTTTATAAGCTTTTTGAGCATCAGTCACTTCCTGTTCTGTTTCTCACTTCATTCGTTTCTCTGGTTGGATTTGACAATGTAGTCTATGAGAAAATTGACTTTATAGTAAGATGTATGGGTCTCAGTGCTTAACAGTTATTTGCTTTTGTTTCGCTGTTTCGCTGTTTCTCTATGTTGAGCCAGTGAGATTCAAAAGAATAAGAAATTGGAGTTTGGCTCTACAGATCATCACCCTCGCCTTTTCTACTACGATCTTCCAGAGAGGAGAGTGTTATTCTTAACTGTAGTGGTAGTTTCAGTGAATTAGATAGATTATACTTGTCATTATGTCTCTTTTAAATCTTCCTTGCTGACATGCATGTTTCTCTTCTCTCACAAAGCTATACAGACTATCTCAATTTAAAATTTTTCTTGTTAAACTGTTCAGTTCTCTGCTTAGCCTCTGCTGAAATCTTCCTAGGCTGTGTCTCTTCTTCCATATGAAATTCAGACTCTTCTAGGATTTTTGTAAAAGGCATAGATCCCCACTTTCACACACTGGACATTGTCATTTTAATCTATACAGTTTGGGTTAGGATATGAACAAATCAAAATTTGCTTAGTTTGCACTATGCATGAATGACAACGTAGAATGCTGAGTAGTGAAGGACCTAACCCTGTATTTCTGCCCTCATTTTCTGCTACCCTTTGTTTTACATTGTGACGTCCCTATCTCCTAGGCTAGACTAGTGAAGGTAAGAATTAACCAGTTCTGCCTAAGCAAGTCACTTCATTTTCCATGCTTCATAGTCCTTATTAAAATGGTCATCCCTATAGAATCCTGTCCCTAACTTTATTTTTTCTGCGGTAATCCCTATGTTAGGGACAGGCTTTTCTCTATTAGCCAGATAACTTTCCTTCTCTTTGCCCTCTTCTTACTGCCCACTACCAAAACAATTGGCTGTTTTTCAATATTTAAGAAACGATAACAATGACTATATAGAGACAAATATTTATATATAAAAAAGCAGAATCTGTAAGAAGCAGCCCAAACCTACACTATCCTACTACAAACTGTTCCTTCCCTTCCTGTAAATTGTACAATTCTGTATGACAGAACTCATACCATATTCAAGGTTGCCAACTCTTGGAGTATGGATTGTATTTTTTCATAAATTCTTATGCAGTTATCATCCTGTAGCAGTAACAATGGGCTTCGTAGTTTTACAGTGATCCTACATATGCATCTTAGAAAACAGAGAATCATGTAAAGGAAGGATTCTGAGCCATCATCCCTAGCAGCCTTGTGAAATTAAAGATCAGAATAAGTTAGGCAATTACTGCATTAGTTTTCTCAAGATTAGTGCCCCTTCTCTCTCATACACTGGGAAACTCCTTTAAAAGGAGTCTCTGCATATCTCTGTAATACAAAGGACCTGAAAAACAAAGGCATGATCAGAAGCTAATAGGAGATTGGGCATACCTATGGGCAAACAGATGCCGAGGCAATAGTAGCATCCTAGGCCCCCAAATCTCTTTTTATCTGAGAGATCTATAAACATTTGTGAGAGTATAAATTTACCAAGGTGCAGAGAGGAGATGGCTTGAGCTAACAGTTTGTTTTCGTTCCATGCTAGCATCTGTGCTGTAACTATAGGAACGGACTCTATAAATAGCCCAACCCAGTTACCTTTTTCAGAACTTCAGGGATGGCTAATTCCCAAAATAGATGAATTACATAACTCTGTTCTCTAAACATACTCATTCACTCTGCAAATTGGGTTCTTTGCACACCACTGTAAAATTAGTGCATCCCTCCAGCTTACATTCAATACTCACTGGAGCAGTTGTTCAGTTGACATAGTTGTACTAACTCAAAGGAGCAATGCTAATTTTCAGAATCTGAGGATTTGGACTTTGACTGCAGATATTTGTTGAAGTGCATTTAAAAAGAAGAGCAGATCTGAAATATCAGACTATAACACTCATTCTAAAGTTAAATTAGGTAGGTGCAAAACCATGTATTTTTGACGCACAAGGCTGGATGTACATGGCTGAGTTATATGAGGGGGAGCAAATATTGAAACTGAATCACGCACATTTGCAAGACTGTCCTTGAACTTAAGGTTACAACAGAAGCCGGAGAAGTGTTTCTTCCTCTGGAAAACAGTAGTATTTGAGAAGCGCCACATACTAAGGGGAAGATCTCATTCTGGAGTTCTGCAATCTGTCCTTAAATTAGCAACTGTACACAAACCTGGACCCAGTGTATTTTAAGTGGAATTGCCATTCTTGCATCAAATGCTAACTCTCCAAAACTCTTAAGGGCCTTTTACAGTGAAGTTCTGTATTGGAAATATTTGCAAACAGAATACCACCAGAGTCATTAATGCATGCAATTTTATGTCCAGTTACTGCCTTCTCAAGCTGAGCAATCACATATGTCACTGCTACAGTGGCCTAGCAGCCTAATAATGTAAGGAGAGGACATTGCATTGGAATGGGCAGATCTGAAGACACACATGCTCAAATATGACCTCATCACATTAAGGATATACTTAGAGGAATAGTATCCTTCCAGGAAAGAGTGCTCTACAGCTGTGTTATTGCTAATGCCTGAACAGGTCTCTTGCTCATGGTAATTCTCATACCATCTTTGAGGGAAGAGTTACTTTATGCATTTTACAGATGAGCAAATAGAAATAGGAAAAACTATGTCCACAAATCTCAACGCTGAAATCTACCTAGAATGATAGGAAATACAACCAAAAGGCCCCTGCATCACTGTGTGCAAGTGGAGATACTCGCCCATAAAAGTGGTCCACACTGTGTAACATGGTTGCAGAGACCAAAAGCTGAACTTGTTTGGTATGTGAAGTCCATTGTTTGGTATGTGCATTCCAGGTGGCAGTGCAGACCACGGGGCTGCGAGTCTATTACCGCTCTATTATGTAATGTTTACAAGCTCTTTGCCACAAGTGATCTAACACCTGCAAGAGGCACATATTTCCCACTGTACTAGGGTTGCAATCTCATCTTTTCTTCCCTGTATTGATCTTCACAGAGGAATTATACAAAATCCGCAGACTGTTTTTTTTAAGCTTCTTGGGTATTACTAGATTTCCACTCTATATGTGTCTCATGTTTTGTGCTCTCCAGACATACTTATTTTCTTTCCATCAGCCTTTACTATTTTATGCATCTCTGCTGTGGTTCTGTCCTGGGTTTGTATTCCTAGTTTATAATTGGTCATATGGCATGCTACCTACCATATTTCTGAAGAAATACAAATACACATTGTTCTGCTTAATTTATAGCTCTGTTCTTTTGAAGCATGAAGTAAAAGCTCTATGCAAAAATATGAACACTGAATGGAATGATTGTAATTTTTTGGATTTCTGGGAAGCCTCACACTGGCAGCTGTTATTGCTGGTGCCAATCCCACCTCCATGTAATAAAACACTTCTCTGTATTATCTCACAGCACAAGTATGATAAATACTTTGTTACAGGCATTTACTTACATCCTAGTCCTTCTGTGATGGTGAAACACAGGTGTTAACAAGTCACTCAGCATCTGTGGCTGCATTGTAAATAGCATTAGACTAACCAGGTGATGATATCACATCAATATTTTGCATTTCCAAAGAAGTATCTTGCATTTTTATGTTTTGAGTACAGACCATGGAACAATACAAAGGGCTTTTCAAATTTCTCAATGTTCAGAAAATACTGTCCATGTAACATTTTTAGAAGAAGAGGCTTTCAACTATCTCCTGTTTCACAGAATCATTTAGATTCTCAGAGGTCCTGTAGTACAACTGTCTGCTCAAAACAGGGCCAACAATTAATTCAGACCAGATTGCTCAGGGCTGTATCCAGCTGGGTCTTGAAAATCTGCAAAGACAAAGATCCCAGAAATTCTCTGGGCAGCCTGTTTCAGTGTTTAATTACCTTTAAGGGGAAACTTTTTTCCTTAGTCAGAATCTCACATATTTCAATTTGTGGCTGTTGTCTCTCATTCTCTCACAATGCACCTTAGTAAAAAGCCTGGGTCTGTCTTCTGGGTAACCTCCTCTTAGGTACAGAAAGGCTGTTATTAGGCCCTCCTAAGCCTTTTCCAGGCTGAATAAGCTTTTCTCAACTACTTTTCATAGGGCAACTGCTTCAACCCCTGACCATCGTGGTGGTCCTTTGCTGGATTTGCTCAACTTGATCATCTTTTCTGTACTGGCAGCCCCAAAACTGGACACAGTATTCCAGGTGCAGTCTAGTGTGTGCTGAGTAACAGAGGATAATCACTTCTCTCAGTCTGCTGGCTGTGCTGCAGTTGTTAGAGCCCAGTATGCTGTTAGCCTTCATTGCTGCCAGGGCATACTGCTGAATCATGTTTAGCTCACTGTCCACCAGGACCCTGAGGTCCTTTTCAGCAGTGCTCTCTCTAGCCAGTCAGTCCCCAGCTGTTACTATTGCAAGGTATTAATCCATCCCAGGTGCAGGACTTAGCATTTGTCCCTGCCGAATTTCATGAGGCTTCTGTAAACCCATTCCTCTAACTTAATGCTAGGTCCTTCTGAATGGCAAGCCTGCCTTTGAGCTATCAACTGTACTCCCCAGGTTTATGTCTCTGACAGGTTTGCAGATGACACATTATGTCTAATAAGTTATTAAAAAAGATAGGTCCCAGAGTAGAACGCTGAGAAATTCCACTTGTAATTGGCCCCCAGGTGAAGTACAAACCATTAACCACTATTCTTTGAGCTTGATGATCGAGGCAGTTTTTCATCCACCTAGTAGTAGTCCATCCGTCTAGATTGAGTCGCATCTTGTTACAAGAGTACTGCAGAAGATTGTGTCAAAAGTCAAAGTAGACAACATCCACTGTTCTCTCCTCATCCCACGGTCATTTCGTTATAGAAGGCAGTCAGATTGGTCAATGCCATGATGTTTATTCCCTGTCACTTTTCTCCTTATGTGCCCAGAAATGGCTTCCAAGGCTCATGCTATGATTGTACAGGAACAAAAGTGAGGCTGACTGATTGACCTGTATTTCCCAGGATCATCCTTCTTGAAACAAAGGAAAAAATATATAAGACATGCAGTCAAGTTAGATCACAGTTTCCACCATGTCTCTGCACCAAATTTTTTTTAAAAAAAGGATTCTAGGCTGAGGTAGCTACATAGCAGTTTCATATGCAAAATAAAAAGCAAGGAGAAAAAAATATATTATATTTGAAGATATATAAAGAGAAATGATTGAAAATAATGATATTTTAGCTGTACAAAGGAAGCTGAACTAGGCATTTCAAATGTCGTTAATTTACAAGGAAAGTGATATAGTAACTAGAGAAAGAAACAAGTTATGTAAGGTAGTTAAAGGATCTTCAGTATTTAGTTTTGTTTACACTAAGCAAAACATTCAATAGACATAGCCTCTGTTCCAGAGGACAGTGAACCAGTCATATCAATCTTTGAAAAAGGCTCTTGGGGTGATCTGGTGTATTATACAATAGTAAGCTTTATTTAGGTTCATTGGTTGCCTTAATAATTAAAATAGAATGACAAAAAATTTCAAGATTAACAAAAATAAAGAAGATCCATCCTCACTTATCTCAGAATTATTTGAATATGCTAATAAAGTAGTAGATAAAGAAGACAAAATGGACCTTGAGTATGACCTGATTTTGTAATTCCTAAGAATATCACATGTCAAGAGATATCATCCACTGGAGCATGAGTTTCCCCACATGGATTTTGTCCGCTTGCTTTCCGTTTTCATCAGAAAAAGAATCCAGATACTGAAAAAGTATTTATGTGAAAGGAAAGAATACTTGTGCATTTTATTTTCTTTTAATCAATATGTTTTACCTCATTTAGGATTTTCATCATGCAATATCTTGGCTACAAGTTGGCTTTGGCAAGTTTCATAGAAAATTACTGCCTCTCAAGGGTTTTCAGCAAGCGGTAGCAAAACATTCACATACAAAAGCTTTTAAAAATCTGATGCATTTGCAGCATCTCAACACTAAGTGTTTCATTATAATTAAAACTACCATTGGTCATGAATATTTGTAATCAAGGGCGGATCTGCTGAGATGGATGTATCACAAAGGTCATTCTTTGCCTAGCATGCGTTTTCCTTGGCTCATGTTATCATTACATCTGTACAGCTAATTGTTTTCTTCAGATATCTTTCTTAGAACCAGAAAAACAAATCAAAGGTGCAAAATATTATGTGGGAGGAGGTGTCATTTGAACTGATCATACTGTCTAAATCACATATGCAACAAGGAGAAGCAGCACTTACACAATGCTTTTCTGTTCACTCAGTGTATGCACACAGAGTATAATATATTTGATATTTTTGTCTTCTGACCCAAAAGAGCTCTGACAACACTTTCAAGAGTTCAGTGGCAGTGGTTTCCTTCAGCCTAAATTAGATGGACCAAATTTTCTTAAGTGGCCTTTGAAACCAGACTGCCAGGATGTTTCTTTTTTTTATTGGTACAGTTTCACAAGCACAGAACTTCATGTAAGTTTCCTCACAGAGCACTGCTCTTACAAGCCTAATGTTCTCACTGGGGAAACTCCCTTCACTTGTGGCAGTGATCCTAAAAGGAGAAATTGGCCTACAGATGAAATTCCCTACCTCCCAGCTTTCCGTTCTGAGACGCAACTGGGCATTCATTAGCAAAGACAGTTCTTTTACCATTGTAAAGGTAGGGATGCACAGCAGGAAGCCTAGTCTCAGTGAAGTCGATTTTGTATTAAGTTCTGATATATGATATCAGTTTATTGACATCATCAATGGACTTACGTTTTCTTCAAAAACATGCAAGTTTAAATGAAATAAAAAGTCTGTAAATTGTGCCCCTGTAGAGCTGGTGAAATTTTAGGGAGGCCATGGGTTTCTAAGAGACTCCCTCCAACTCCTAGCATAGGGATAAGTTCTGGAACTTAGGCTGTAGCTGATGTTTGAGCTGGGGAACCTTCTTTTCTACAGCTGTTTCCTTTGATGACAAGCCCAATAAGAGATTCAAGTGTCCCATGTACTGCCAGCAAGGATAGGGGTTTACTTGCTGGGAAAGTGAGAAAAAATGGTAAGATGCTTGGAGGAAAATTGCTTATCATCTTTACATGGATATTCGTCAATTCTTGCATATATTAGAAAGCTGAGCAAGGTCACTTTGTATATCAGGGCCTAATCAGCATTGTATCAAACGTTTTTTCCAGATTTTAGTGCTAGAGGGGACATGATAGGTTGCATAATACCTATAAAGAGAAAAACATTTTCCTCCGTATTTTATTTTAAAGACGTTTCTCTATTACACACACAGAAGTTGCAGAACAAATAGTTACCTCCTGAGTGACATCTAATAAAAACTACCGAGTGCAGGCACAGTGCTGCAGCTGGGTATGCCGTTAGCAACGCTGCCCTCTTGTGGAGAGAAGGGAAAGGGTTTTTTTAAGTGTGTGGCCGTCCAGCGATCAGCAAGAACACAGTGAATGGGTTTGCTTTTGCTACTGAAACCAAAAATATGGCATGCCTTATTCATATTATTGAGAAGCAAATCTCTTACGCGTGTGAGAAGAAAACAGAAAGCCAAAGAGCCTACCCCTAGGAAAAAATATCTGAACAATTTGCTATGCGAATAATCCAGAATATGACAGAACCATGCCATGGTCACTCCTGTGTTAACAAAGAGAAACTGGGCCAAGTTAAGCCTGCAATAATTCTGATGAAGTCAATGAACTGTGGTTGGGCAAAGGTTGAATCTGGGCTGTGAAGTAGCTAATTTCTGTGTTCAGTTTAAGTGTTGACAGATGAACTCTTACAGACTTAGAAAGAATGTTTTAGGGTATTACCACCTTCACTGTTGACTCCTCCTCCCAGCTAGATGTCACTGCCACAAATATTGAGCTGCATGAATTAGGCATATGAGCACTTCTAATCAGCTGCAGAGCAATGACTATCAGCTTTCTAGCCAGAATAAACCAACAGAAGCTAGGCCTATATGAACAAAATTTGTAGATATTTGACATAAATCAGGTGTAAGTAACAAGTAGGTGCAGTAATAGTGATTCACACAATATCTTACTCATACAATAGCACTTACATTAGTACTGCGATGCAGTAATGCAATCTTAAGCTCCAAAATTGTGTATCTCCAAAGATCTGTTCATTATGTAAACAGACTGTGTTAAACTGTTGCTTATTCATAACTGCCACATGGTTTTTATGGAAATAGATAAGTACTTTAAAAACACGTAAGTAAGAAGCTTTTGAAAATGTTTATCTTTCACTTTTTTAGGACTTGGGCTACATCACATGATCCAACATATAAGAATTGAGAACCATTGATCTATGTTGAAGTAATTTTCCCACTCTCTACTTAGTTCCTCCAGTACAAAAAAACCAAACCACCCCAAAACCCAAAACATACAGAAACCAAATACCCTGACAATTTCTTATTTTCCAATGAGAACAAAATTTTCCTTGTATATCTTTTATGTTGCTTTCCCTGTGGAGATCTGCATATATCCTCAAGGATATCATTTGATCCTTAGAAAATCCTTGGTTTCTGTTATCTTCTGCTATCATCAGACCTGGAATTATGCTTCAAGTAGATTTCAACTGCAATCCCAGAAAATTCTTTACTCTCCTCCAACATTCAAAGTGAACTTTGTCCTCTGCTAGACTTACAAGGAGTGGACACAACTGCATTTTGTGACATTTTGTCAAGTGACATTTGTTCCTAGCACAGGAAGCTAAATCCAACCATGCTGCAGAGAACATAATGCTATGTATTCAACCCTCTGCAAGTTCTGTGTGCAGGCGACATGATTTCCAGACATAAACCTAAAAGAAAAAGTAATCCTTGACCTCTTATTCTCCTTAGCAAACAGTAAGGAAGCACTAGAAGTACAAAATGTAAAAAGTATTTTAATAATAAAATTAAGACCTTATCTACCCTAGGAAACTTCATGATGACAGAAAAGGAGATAGTGACATGCCAGAGACATGCATCACCCTGGTTTAGAGGAATCCTCATAACCACTGAGTATTGCTGTGGTATCAGTGGAACTACACTGGATTTGTAAGGTAGACTGTAAAGCCATAAAATGTCTATCTGGGACATATTTGCACAGCTAGGTGAAGTTGAAAAAGCCACGTGGAAAGGCACATTCAAGCTCTTTGTAATCCAGCTACTTATTATAGTAAGCATAGTGAAGGCCTCGTGGCACAAGCTTCACCATGGCGTGGCAGCCCAAAACCAAGCTCTCTCAAGATGTTCTTATTGATGCTAATGTGGCTTGAGCTAACTATAATATAGCTGGTGTGGATGTACCTGTTAGGCTAAAATGACACTTTGTCTGGGCTGGATGGGCATAGGTAATTTGTTAATTGCAAATCTCATACAACAATGTGCTTGATTGAGAGTGTTTGTTAATTTAGAAATGTTTATTAAAAGCATATTGAACATGGCTCTGAAAGTAGCTAGAATAGACTTCTGAAAGAAAAATAATTACCTAAGGAATTGGTATGTGGTTATACTTGAGCAAAATATGTATTATTAAGTAACAGCTATTTTATGAGGGTTTTTTCAGGGTTTTTTTTAACGATATCTGAGCTTTATGCATTTTCTCCATACCTAAAGAAGAGTACCTTTGTGAAAATATCCTAGACTTAGCAGGTCTAGGATGCAGAACTGAATTCAAGCATGATTTTTCCATGACAGAGATGTAGTTATACTTTGTGATACTACACAGCCCATGGTAACTTAGGGATCTGGTCATCCCTTCTGATGCATTCAGAAACCATATAGTTAGTATTATTCTCTCTGTCTAATTGGTCTTTCCATGACAACTGTGCATACTTTGGAATTACTACAGAATCTTATGGATGCACCTGACAGTTGTTAAGACAGCATGCTCATTGTCTATCACATAAACCGAAACTATATAGACACAATTTTCCCCTCACACATATTGTAGCATCTTGTGTTTCTTTTCACAAGGTGCAGATTACTCAAGATGTCTCACAGGGAAAAATCAAACCCCTCTAAGGAGTCATAAACATGTCCAGTCTTCCTAAACACAAAGTTCTGGACACAGGGGGCTTGCTTTATTTCTAATTCATTGCCATTTAAACCAAGGTACTCCATGATTTCAGTGGAATTACAACTGGTTTGCCTATGCAAAAGAGCTGTTAAGCCACGTGATACCTAGCAACTCCAGTACTCCTCTGTCAGATATTAACTACATAAAGCACAACCTCACAAATTATCAAAGTGGAAACAAATGGGTTTTACTACATGTGAAAGGTGTCTAAATGCACTCAGGTAGATGCTAATGGAGGATTACTCTGGTACGGACTGTTGCTTGAAGAAATCCTCGTGTTAACACCTGTCTCAGACTGGGGCACACAAATACCATACGTTTCAGCATGTAGAGCAACTGTAATCATGCTTCCAGAGAACTGGAAGAAAGGCTGCATCATTCTTCAACCATGGGTGTCATGAAATCATTATACTTTTTTGACTGTTGATTTCTCACATCCTTCTCTCTGCAAAAGCCACTGGACATTTCACACCAGTTATTCTATTTCACAATAATAAACAGTGTGGGAGGAAAAATATCCCTTAATACAGAGAAGTGTGAGATTATTGTCTCAAAGCATTTTCAAATTAAATTCAAAAGCAGTTTGTCAGTTTATTGTGATCTTTGGTTCAGTTAGCCTGGTATGGGGCATGTTATTTGCCTCTAGATGGTGCTCTCACGTTGAGATTAGAGTTCCATTAGCTTTTGCATTATAACTTTGTAATTCTCTCAAAATCAACATAAACCCTCTCAAAAGAGCAAGGAAAAAAAACTTGCTAGAATGCATACGAGTGTACCATATGTTAGTTTCAGATAACTGATATTCCCCAGATTGTATAAGGAAGTGATTTTAATTCTAGGAAAATCAACACTGAAACCATGTAATACTCTAATATAAAGGTGCAAATTCTGTGAAACTTTAAACCGTGTAATAAGCATTAGCTAAATAATACTTTCATAGTTAAATAATACCAGTTCCAAACAGGTAGTAGTCCGGCATTACAAATTGGAAAACAAAGGCAAAGGGATTACTTGTTTTGCTCAAAGTCTTGAAAATTGTGCTTAGTGTGTATATAGGTGATTTAACACCTGCTCTTTTAAATAGACACCACAGCTATTGATTTCCATGTTGCTAAAGTGTCCTTCCGTGATGTCTTTTTTAGGGAGGAAGTATCAGTAGGCTCTGCTTCGTAGCAGAAAATAAACATAGTATGAGTACAGCCAAGGGCCTTCCAGTTGAGAAGCCATATTTTTCCTGGGGAAGTAGGAGAGCTACGTATTGTCACAGCAATACTAACTTGTACAGCTGTGCAGCATGTCCACATTTCACTCTCTTTGTGTCTACAACTGCTCTGGTGCTGGAAGTGCTCCCTCACAATTACCACCACTACTGGCTGCAATCTTTGAGTGTCTCAAACTAGTACAGGATTTGGGTCATAATTTTGGCATTTAGCAATGAAGCTCAATACTTTTTTCTAAGGAAGAATTCCACTGTTGGCTGTGTGGTTTGTGTGGATCTGTACTTGAATATTTCTACTCAGCATGCTCCTTCACATTGGTGCAAATATTATGGCAGAAGGTAGAAGTGATTCATGTGTCTCAGAGATTTCTGACAATCTTCATTTTCTTTGAACAGAAAGCAAGTTTTTACATCTTTTATACATGCTGTGCATTCTTTTGGGTTCTTTTTTATTTTCAACAACCAACTCATCTTACTCTTGCATGTTCCTGCCCAGAGGGAGCTGTAACTGAGGTGGCATTCATCAGTAAGAGGCTCTCTTGGTCCCACAATTCGCTTCCTATTTGTTCTGCCATATGCAGCTGTGACACACAGGAACATTTTGGTTAAAAATGAAACAAAGGAAGATTTTGGAGACCAGCACTGTCTTGCTGATAAGTCTAAAATTTAGGTTTACTCTTAGGGAATGAGAAGCTTTGTCTACTTTTCGCAGTAACTTAATATCCATCCTGGACTTTTTTTCTGTCCTCTCTCCCCTGTAGCGACAACTATGCAGGGTCCATCTTGTTCCTTCCATTCTACGTTCACATTAGCATAAGCCTTATTGCAACATACCATTCTTTATCCCTTCCCGTCCTTTCCTTGAGGTTAAGTCTCTGTTCATACAAGCTGTGACAGTTCCAGGTAAAGTGGAACAGCCAGTAGTTCATGATGAAGATCAGGATGTCAAATTCTTTTTCAGCAGAGTCAGTGTTGCCACATCTAAAGAGTCTATTTATTTTCACATAGCACAAGATCAGAGCTGTACATTATTCGAAGCTGGCATTTAATGTGCCCTTTACCTTTAACAGCCAAATGCATTGAACAAAAGCAACTGAGACTCTAGTTTGTGCTAACCCCAAAGAAAAAGCAAAGAAAAGAAAGCTGAAACTTGGAGATCGCAATGTGAGAGATTCTAGAAAATACTGCATGAAGCATTGTTTCATGACAGGAATGACTCAACAGCTGCTTTTCTAACCTAAATGTGACACTGTTCGTGAATAAAGCTATAGAGAGAGAACACTGCAGAATATTTGTTCACTGTGGTTCTAGTATTGAATTTTTTTTCCTGTAAGACCTGATATTAGGAGTAACTTAGCTTCTATTCTCTAGGATCTGCTCCATTAGCCACTTTTAAAACAGATCATTTTTGCAGTAATTCTTTCTGCCTGCAATAATTTAAAATACTAAATCATTTAAACATAGTAAACATAGTAAAAGCATTCCCAGCAAAGTCCCACATGAAGTTACTGGTGCATTCAAAAGTGTATGCTTCTTAGGAGCGTGATAGACATCTCCTTAACTCAACATACCCAATTCTTTTTCATCTTTCAGGATTCAAACACGTCATGAAATCAGTTGACATAGAATTGTGAAAGTCCATGCTCCAATATTAATATTTCCTCCAGTAGTGACTTTGATGTCAGAGGAGCTATTACCCTGAATTCTTTGTTTGAAAAGAAAAATCAAATGGAAGATAGAAATCTATTGAAGTATTTCCACCTCTCATAGTTTTATCTGTAGAATTACAGATTTAATTAACCAAGAAGTAATTTTTAGAAAACTTAATTAAGAGTAAGGGGTAGAGATTAGATTATTTTCAACAGTAATGTCTTTACCATGACATTAATCTATTGCAGTATCCTCCATAACAGTAATTTTACTAATCATCTTTCAGAAATACTTTCATAGTTTTCCCTACATGAAAAACTAAGATAGCAGATTCCACTTATATGACTGAAATGCTGATGCCACTTTCTCATCATGCTGCTTTCCAGATTTGCCTCTAAACTGCTCCTCAGAGTATTATCCCAGGGTATCCACTGGCATAGCTGTTCTTGTGTTCCAGGCTGGAGTTTGTCCAACGCTATGGCTTCTCTAACAGTGGTTTCTGTTTTATTAACCGCACTGTTTTCTCTGTCCTCATGTCCTCTGCATCACCTCTCTGTCCTCTCTGTCCTCCTAGCTGCAGCAGAGAATCACACAGACATCATGGGGTGAAAGGGTTAAATGTCAGTCACTTATTTCTAATCTAGCAAGTAGCCTGTGTGCAGAGGGAGCAAGTAGGAAGAAACAGAGTAGAGGTGAGAAGTGAAATGACACTAGACGACTGACTGTGTACAGCTGCACTTGCACACACCGTCAAAGTTGGTAGGTCAGAGCCTGTCATGCAGCAGCTGTAATCCATTTATTGAGCTGGGAAAAAGAGCACAGGTCTGAAGCAAGTATAAAGCTTATACACATAAGCCAGATGGACAGAGGTGAATTGATGACTTAAGGGTTTAAATTACAGTAAACACAGACTACTTGCATCTCTGCCCACATATGGACATAATGTGTTAATGCATAAAGTTCACGCTAGAGTTGCTCCTCTAGCTTTTTGCCTTAAGGTATTACACTATACAAAATATATACATTTATCTAGGTAAAGGCAGTATGGTTCATGTTGTCAGTGGCAGTTTCTTGCAGTTAACTGCTGTTAGACTAACAAGTTGATTTAAAATCAGTGGGAAAGAAGGAGCTGAGACCTATAAACCATGCTAAGAGTTGTATGAACATGCTGTATGATATGCATAGCCATTTTCTGAGTCATCTTCATGAATGGAAAGATGTTTCTTTTCTCCCTTCTAAGAATAATGTTCATAATTTCCTTGAGAAAGGTAACATTAGTACTCAGTATTTAGCATGACTCATACAGATATTCAGGTAGCCATTTCATTGGATTCTATTCTCCTGTGATCAGTACATAGTACAGAGCATCATTTATTGTCATTAGTATTGAGTTTTGTCATCAGTAACAATCCACAACATTGTACACTTCGCTCTACTTGTGACTAGCTCATTCATGAATATGACTTACAGTATTCCTTTATGTGGATGGCTCTACCAGGTATACAACTTCTTATCAATAATAAATTGGATGGAGCAAAATGAATTAAAGAAAACTGACATTCCAGCTACTTTTCTGCTCTCTGGACAAAACCTGCCCAGCACTCTCACTGTTCGCTGGGAGAAAGCAAATGTTTTCAAAAAGAATCACCTTTCAGACTGAGGAAAACAAAAGAATACATCTTGTGTGAGAGGACACACAAGGTCAGTTTTGGACACACAGAGCAGAACCAACTCAGATGCTGCACCATCTCTATAGAAGAGTCCTTAGATTTAAAGTCAAACTATTAAAATAGTTGAATGTGCGCTCAGCACACATAAGTTTAGCGTGACAAAGACATTCAGTTAAGTTACTGCACTTCATGTTAATCTTGCATAATTTTAGCGGCAGGTGTGATAAAAAAATTAAGGTTTAAACCTATCATTGTAGATGCATCCATTTTGCTCGCAGAGCTCCTCTAATGTAATCTGGGCTACTGCTGGGCCATGTGCTAACCCCAAATATGGGAGAACTAAGATAAATGTAAAGCAAAGTATGTCCTCACAATCCCAGTTGTGCCTGAGAAGAAACATATCTGAAAATATAGACCAATATTTCAATAGCAGGTGCACTCTAACATCTGCAGGGCACAACAGAATGCACAACACCTAGGGTCACTCTGTCTGGGAAGATCTGTAAGTATGCTATACCTATTTCTTTCTTCTACATGCATCTTCTGTCCAAGGCTGTAGAACTTTAAGCAGCAGCCTTTCCATGTACTCAGCTTTTCAGTAGTCACGGCTACATTTGCTGAAGCCATTAGATAAACTCGATGCTATAATATTTTTATTTGTATGTAGGGAAGAGTTGGATGCAGTTTGGCTTAGAAAGCAGAGCAGCAACTGTGGAAGTAGGAGGCTGAATCTTATTCTTAACCTTGGCAGCCTGTTTAGCCTTCAGCAAGTCAGTTAACTTTTCTGTGCCTCAATTTCACCATCAGTAAAACTGAAGTAGTAACCTAATTTCTTTAAAAATGTTGTTGAGTCCAAGGAACCAAATATACTATAGCAAGGATAAATATTTGCAAGCAGATATGTCCTGGTCATCGGAATGAAGTGCACTCTCTTCAACATGTGGTCTTGTCTCAGGCTTGCGGAGCGCGGCCTGTCCGCACAGCAACAGGATCAGCTCTGCTTTTCTGCTTATGATGCAGAATCATTGGAAAAAGAACTGTAAAAACACTACAGGAGCCTGTGATTTTACGAGCCCAAATAGTTATCACATATCTAGAGTATGGACTCTCACTGAAACTACAGTCACTGCATGCTATTTACTTTCATGCAGAATGGATGAGTAAATAGAATACAATTTATAGCCCTGTTTGTGTAATTTTTTTTGTAACACCTGTTTCCCCAAGTTCTTTTTTTCTTAATGCCTAGAAGAAATATTTCATCCTTGTATAAACATCCACAATGAAACTGGTTTGTTTAGATATCCACAATGAAACCAATGTTTGCAATCTGTGCAAGCCAACACACTCTAAAAAAGAAACTCACGCTTTTTTCTCGAATGTACTATTTAATGAGTAGAGATGGCAAGCATGATTATACACAGACACAAACACACACATATATCTGTGACTGTGGCCTTGTTTGTATTAGCAAGTGCCATGGCACAGCAGGAGTGGATCTGTAAAGTAAAACAGTTGATTCTGTGAGCCTGATTTCACTCTATACATGCCTGGGGAGGGGGTTACTCCAGACTAGCTCTAGCACTGTCAACTGAATTAGTTGTTAGGGCACATTAGGAGGGCTCCCAGGGTAAATTTCTAGTTTCAGGTTGCTCCACTCCATGAACCAAAGCCTTGTAACTGGAGAGAATCAGATTTACTTTGGAAGTGCATGCCTAATCTGAAGTAAAATGCTAATGTAGCTGTACCCTAAATCATCACAACTCTTACAGCTTCTAAATGAACATCTAAAGGCTGAGCTGAACAAGATTTGTTTTGACCTACACTGTCCAGATGAAATCTAAATTTCATGTGCCATCACCCTTCGAGTTATAAAATTATGCCCTCAGCCTTAGTAAGAAAATAGGTTTCCAGGTAACAGAAAGGTAAGTGCTGAGTTCTAGCATAGAATAAGCAAATCTTACTCAGTCAAGTTCCAAATATGCAGTTGGCTTTCTCTGTTATCTTCAGTTTGGACTCTGGAACATGACTTTAGATATGACATATAGGATCCTTTCTGAATCAGTTTTGATATTTTTTTTCCCCTCCTGGCAGATGTAGTCAACTTACTCTTATTTTCTTATATTTTAAGGCTGCCAGGAAAAACAAAAATCTGAGTCCTCCCTAACATTGTCACTTCTTCCATCACGGAAGGATTTAAACAACTTTAGCTAAAGAAGAATTATACTGTGAACCAAAATGCTCCTTATCCTCATGCAACAACTTGAATATCTATGAAAATAACAAGTTCCAACAACTTTCTAGTCTCTTTTATCATTTAGAGCTTCCTGTATCAATTGTTCTTCCCAGGGTACTCTGTGCCAAAGCTACATGTATATACATTCCTTTTGCACCTGGCAACACTGAGAATTTGTCTGTGAAGGGGGAAGTTTCCCTCCTTTCACCTAGAATCAGCCTTAACTTCTTTATGCTTCCCTCAGTATGGACTATGCCAATTCCATCACACAGCCATGAGCAAGAAGATATATACTGATCTGTGACATTTTTCTAACTTTTCTTAATGAAAAGCTCCATGGATTTTATAAGAAAAATAGATCAAATGTTTTATTGAGCCATTTTTTGGTAAGAATTACTAGAAAAATGTTTTCTTTTCAGAGAACTCCATTCAGCAGCAATGAATCTTTTTCTGTGTTTTATGAGATATTTCTATGAACAATTGCTGGTTTCACCCAAGATTATATCTTTAATATTTACCAAAAGCGTGGCAAGTAACAGCTTTCTGAGACATCTGTCACACTCAAAGAACAATGTTGTCTATTTCAAGGGAGGAGTGCTTTATTTAACATAAACAGCCATCTGAAGTATTTCAACAATACTCATATTTTCAAATCAAATTATCATTACCACAATCATTTTCAAAGCACAGCATTTTCTGTTGTCATGTTCATTTCACAGAGGTGAGCCATCACTGTCAAAGTTTTTAAAAGAAGTCATCAGATTAAATATGATCCAGATGCGAGTTTTATAAACACAAGCTTTAACAAATGGGAAAATCAGTATAAATGCTTCTTTAGTGTGTTTTAAAATGTCAGTGGGAACAAATGAATATTTTATTACTTGAAAGATGAACTCTTCAGCATTCAGCTGGGATTATATAACTTTAAATTGCATCTGAGCACAGGTCTTCCACCACTGTCTAGGCAGTAGAAATAGACTAACTTGGGAATAAAAAAGACAGACCCTGAATCCCAGAAACACTGTATTGCCCATCACAAGGAAACCACAGTCAAAAAGGGTTCAGGAGCTGCAAGTGAAATGGCTTTATAAACAATAAAGTATTCTGGAGAAAGCTCCAGGGTATGGCAAATATGTCTGAAGAACTAGAGGAGTATGTCTGGAATAATTAGCCTGCAGCACTTACTAAAAGAAAGTATGTAAGAAAATATGAAATGCAGACAGAAAGACACAACTCCTAAATAATATATCCTGGAGAAACTGAGGACAGCAGCTCAGGAAAGGACAGGGAATTCTAATGTGTACAGCAAGATTCCTCCAGAAACTGGAGTAAATGAAGGTGTAAGGGTTGGTAATTTGGGTAATCTGGTAAATTTTGCAGTGAGGCTAACCCTTTACTAAAGGATAAGGCTGAACAAATCAAATATGGTAGCCTTGACTACACTGAGAACTGCAGTATAAAAAGCTAGTCGTTAATACACCAGGAACTAAAAAAAAAGGGTTATTACAGCTAGGACAAGGAAAGCAGTCCTTGTAAAATGAATGCCCTGCTATAGGATAAATCCTTGCAGAACCCCAAAACCAAATGCATTTCATGAAGAATTAGGATATGGCCCCAGACATAAATTATAAGCAATATTAGTCTGCCAAAAAGTAACACAAAACCAACAAGCAGTAGCACCTGTGACTGGAGGGAAACAAAGAACACTCATGAAGAAATACTGTGATGGCTGGGACAGAGTAACTGTGAGTTGCCCCTAAAGATTAAAGAGGTAGATGAAAGAGAAGATGGGTGAAATTGTATGTTGTATATGACATGTGAAAGCCAAAATGAAAAAAAAGAAAAAAAAATTCCAACCATTTCTCAGCCTGGAAAAGCTGAAGCCTTGTAACAGAAACTCAAAGTCTTTTGCATTAGAGTAGGGCTAAAAGTAAGTTCTTTCCTATTCAAAAGATGGTCCCGTATGTATAAACAAGGGAAGAAGAATAAAAGTAGATTTCCCGTTGACATCTTTGGACAACTTTTGGGTGCATGAAGACTGGAAATAGGCTTTCATAACTATTCTGGAAAACTGGAAATTAGTAAAAAATTCTAGAAAGGAGCTTCTCTGTAGGAAGAAAAACTTTAAAAGAAATGTGAGGGAAAAGCCGTGGAGGCTGTTTCAGAAGTCTATATTGAAGATGTGCACTGTGGTGGACCTCAGAGTCCCTGTCCCCTGACTGCATAGATAGAGAAGTTAGTGAGTGCTGCAGCCTCTTTCTAATGCCCACCCCATGATTTTATTCCCATGTAAACCAAGGCATGAAAGAAGAGGACAGAAGTGATGATGTATAGTCAAGTCACACCCTGATGTGGAATCAGGATAGAGCTAGAGCTTACATCTTTATTTGTGAGCCCAAAGGCACTCCCAGACCATCAATCTACACATAGATAGAAAGACTGAGAATCAGCCAAACCACCTGTATGTCCCAAGAAGGCAGCAAGTTTGATCAGTGGGAAAAGCCTAGCACCGTTTCTTAGTTCCAGTATGACTAAACAGCTAACTCTGTCATCTTTTTTTTTCCAGATTCTGTCATATTGAAAAGAATATGTGACTTTGTCCAGAGCATAGGCTTTTGGGAGCACAACTCTCTGATTATTTCTGCTGCAGCATTTACAATTAAAAGATGGCCAAAAGTGTTAAGTTTTTTCATACTTTCAGATAAAAGGTACTCCTTTGACTGAGTAAAAAGTTGTGAAGGGAGATAATTAGGCCAGCGTCCCTTATAAGGTAACTATATGTGTGTCTATTCCAGACGACTGAGATATCAGATAGCCCAGCTGGCTGGGCTAACACAAGAACTGGAATCAGTATCACCGCATCCTCATGGCACTGCACTCAAACTAATTAGCTGGGCGATAAGAGATAGGGCTTTTTCAGCTTGCCATGTGGTTTATAATATATTGTAGCTTAAGCTAAATGTCTCCACTCTGCTTGGTTCTGGGACATGTGTCTCTGTTAGCCTGCTGGGAGTTTGCTCAGGGGTCTTTGTACGCTGCCTCCTGTGGGGTGCAGTCAGGCCCTGGGCAGACCACCCTAGATGATTGGGTAGGGCCTTGGAATGGAGAAAGGCCTCTGAGAGGGAGTGCAAGAGCACAAGGTTGCCCGCACCTTCAACTGGAGGCCCAGCTCCATTTAATGATATTTCTAAGGGGAAGAAGTAGATTATTCATCTGCCCGTAGCCCTCAGCATAGCTGGCTACTAGCCTCCTAACTCACTGACAAGCATCTGATCCTGGTAAAAAAGCCACTAGGTCAGTGCTGTTGCTATGCTTTGAGAACTGTCTGCATCCTTACCTTCCTCCCGTCTGTGATGTTAACAGACAAGCAGAGGCATTTCATGCTACTACATGAAATTTAACCAGAGATCACAAACCCTGTCACTTTACCTTTAACCTGCCACTCCTATAATTTCTGCCTGGTATTACCACTGAGTGACAGAGCTGTGTTGCTCTATCCTGATACAGTTTGTTCTGAACTTTCTTGTTTTGTAATACTTGGATTACGTATTAATTTCAAGATCTCTGTAGTGTATTTTATCCTAAATTACTGCTGGGTCCACGTACCTGCATTGTAATACAGGGTTTGGAAATTACAGAGCCCTACAGTGGTGTGGTTGTACGTGATCCTTTGCTCACAGTCACACGGCAGAACTCACCACCTATACATTACGGCAAAGAACGAACTGAAACACCCAAGCACTATGCTTATAGGCTTATAGTGTATCTAGGTTAATTCCAAAACAATTACAGCTCCTTTATAAGCATTTATAAAACAATAGAGATGAGATCAGTATAAATTGGAGTAACAGAAGGAAGGGAGTTTGCAGCCAGAGCAGACAGATTTATCTGTAAGTTGGTCAAGCCTTGGAGTTGGCTCTGCTTTGAATGGGGGGTTACACCAGATGAGGTCCCTTCCAACTAGAAGTTTTCTGTGATTGTATGATTCTAAGAGATTCCAAGAGATTGTAGCACCCAGTCTAGTAAGGCGAGGAGGACATAAGGGAATGAGGAAATAAGAATGGGACATGGAGGAAATTAAAGAAAAGGTTAACCTCTTTAAGACAATATGGAGGCTTGATTTATTTCAAATTCTGTCTACCAAACGGATTGCTGTACTTCAGGGAAGATTTATGGAACCAAGTGCTACAGTTTACATTCCCTTGAAATATCAAGGAATGTGAAAGCGTTTAGCTAATGGAAATAGTTAACCTAAATGCAGTTGATATAATATCAGAGAAACCAGGATTCAACAGAACAAACTCACAGTACAAAATAATATTTTATGCCATAATAGTTTTGGCAAAAACTTGTCCTGCATGAGGCAGGAGAAAAAAAAGACAACAAGATTTAAATTCCAACCGCACCCTGAATGTCAGATCCAGAGTATGGCCAAAGACGAGAGATCCCGACCCATTGTTGAATAACAGCAGCTATTAAAACGTCTCACAGAAGACAAAGAATACTGAGTTTTATTTCTCCTACTCTTGAGCCTCAAATTTCACCAAATCAATCTGAATAAGGTTTGCAAAGGTGTTTGACTTAGGCATCTGACTGCTTCAGGTCCTGATGAGAAATCCTGGCTCTCTAAGCAATGCATTCAAGTCTAATCCCGCTAGTTGATTCTGCCAAGAACAGAGATAAATGTAATTTACGCCTGCAACAAGAAAAAGCTGCTTCTCTTTAGGAGAGTGGGATCAGTTTTCCCCCTTAGGATGATCCTAGTTAGGAGGAGGGATGTTATATTCTAATCCACATTCTGTCTCTCATCCACATCCCTGTTCTGAAGAATTTATTATATAAAGTGAAACAGTGCAAGAGATTTCAGAAGATTGACACCCAGGGTGTACAGCAGCCTGCTGTCAAAGTCACTCCCATGGACCATGGGAGAAAGAATTAACACTGAAGTTACTAATCCAGCAGAGTGAGGACTGAAATCAGGTCTGTCGACACCAATGTGGGTGCCTTAATTGCCAGATTACCTGATCTTTAGACTTCTCCAAAATGAGATCACAGCTCAGAATTACTTCTGAGTCCTTATGTTGGAGTAATGACTATTGCATTTAGACTGATATTCTTAGGTTAGGGCTCTTTTGTCTCTGCCTGGATAGAAGTGTATATCCATCTATTTAGTGCTTAAACAGTGTGCCTGAAACATTCAGGCTGCAGTAGACCACCTCTACATATTCTTCATGGGAAAACAAGGCATTTTCTCTAACTCCAACACACATGGAGTTTGCTGGCTATGTTCTGCATTTGCAAACCATTGTTATAGTACATGCACATTAGATCTGAATCTTCTGGGAAGTGTTGTTAACTACTGTGTGTTTGTTACAATGTTTGGGATTTCTGAACATCCTGCTGTCTGCTTAGGACTGAACAGTGGGACAACCAGAAACCCTTGACTAACGTCCACTATCCTTAAATTCTGCCCAGTCAAAATATCTGTAGAATCTTCTGGAAAAAAAATATGGTTGTATCCTTGGGAACCTGAAGACCTGATTACTCTGCTTTACGAGTCAAGTCCTGTTAGTGAGTGTACCAATATTGTAGCAATATTACAGCTGCGATTAAAAACTAAAGCATAGACTAGAGCATCTTAAAAAGAAATAATTTCATGGCGGCAAGTGTTACAACAGTGCATTTGGTGGAGTTTAAGTTTACTGTGTTGCCAAGAATGTAACCTTATGGTCTAATATGGCTAATGTTAAGATGCAGATTAAGGCAGCTCTCTAGTATGTGGCTCAGCTGACTAATTTATCTGAACAAAGCATTTTTCAGTGTTAGAATTAATACAGTTCATTTCTTGATGAGAAATTGATCTTAACAGAGGTGTCTCAGCATCAGTGGCATCTTGCAGCTGTGCATCATAAACTTAGATCACATTGCTCAACGGCTGTAAACCTGCTCAATGGATATTAATGAAGATAATGACTGAGCCAATATTGTCTTTTCTCAGTGTTACCCTATGTATGGCCAGTAGCAGACACTCATAGTTAATTGCAAATACTAATCTTACACTCAGTGGTCATGGGCCCTCAATACCTTTTTTTTGCTATTGCTGACTTGTGGCTCTATACAAATAAATAAGTTCATTACAAGAAGTTCCACAGTTTCTGAATGTGATTTCTCTTCTACTGCTATCACTATTTTTCTAATTTTTAATTTCTAATCACATTCCTGGTCATACCACTCAATGACTCACATGAGATTCTACGATTGGTCTTAGGCAGGTGGAAATAAAGTAAAAAAACCTGGGACCATGCCTAAGACCCAGAAGATGAGCACATACCAGATTGATCTTTTCTTCTTTGTGCTGCTATATCTGCTGCAGTATCACTTAGGGGTAGTTTCCAGGCTCTGTCCAGAGATGCTGGAGAAGTAACCATTTCACAATACCAGTAGGCAATCACTTCAACATAACATTTGCTTCATCATGATGTAGTTTCCTAAGGTAGGATTCGCATTCGTCCTTACTTTAATGTGTATTTGCCATGGTTTAACCCCAGCCAGCAACTAATCACCATGCAGCCACTTGCTCACTCCCTGCTCCACAGATGGAGAGAGAATTGGGGGGGGGGTGTGGAAGGACAGGACACAGATGACCGTGTGGGTTGAGATAAAAGACAGTTTAATAGGACAGAAAAGGAAGGGAAAATACTACTACTACTACTACTACTAGAATATGCAAAACAAGTGATGAACAATACAATTGCTCACCACCCACTGACCGATGCCCAGCCAGTCCCCAAGCCGCGGTGCACCCCAGCCAACTCCCCCCAGATAATGTATGGGCATGACATAATATGGTATGGAATACCCCTTTGGCTCGTTTGGGTCAACTGTCCTTGCTGTGTCCCCTCCCAGTTTCTTGTGCGCTCCTAGCCTCCGCTGGCCGGGCAGTATGAAAAGCTGAAAAGTCCTTGAATTAGTATAAATACTGCTTAGCAACAACTAAAACATTGGTGTGTTATCAGCATTGTTCTCATCCTAAATCCAAAACACAGCACTATACCAGCTACTAAGAAGAAAATTAACTTTATTCCAGATGAAACCAGGACAGTGTTACAGCCTGGTATCTTCAGCAGGGATCTTGTTCTCATTCATCTGTTGAAGATGTAATTTGCAATGAGTATGAGGCTGTTCTTATGGGCTATTTGTGTTATGCCAGCCTGAAATCCTTCATGAATAACAAAATTTTGCTCAGTAGCATAACTATATCACATGAGTGCTGACAGTGCAGCTGTGAGATAAGACATGTATTTATCTGCATCCCATTCAAGGATTCACAGTCAAAATAAAGGAAACTTTCCATGTTTCTTCATTTCCATGCCTGGTGGCTTTTCTAAACACCTTTCTCCACTTCCACTGTCCGAAAAGTCAATGGCACGTCACAAATCCAAGATTCAAGTGTCATGTCAACAACTCCATTTGGTGTTGGTAGCCAGTCTTCAGCTCTTCCTCATCCATCTACACATCTTCATGTTTGAAATCATCTTCTCTGCCCTATTTCTGTTGCCTTTCCCCCCCTTGCTGTTGCCCTTCTTTCTTTCATTACTTTTCTTTTTTTGCTCTTTATCTACTTGCTTCTGCCATGTCAACATCTATATTTCCAAGTTAAGAGACTTTTCAGAGAGCTGCAACCAGGAGCCTTAAGAAAATGATACTCCTTTATGAATCTGTATCAAGAGAAAGCCACATGTTTCTTGGGTAGCAGGATTACCCCATGGCAGTTTCGGGGGGTTAGTAACCTCACAACAACTGCTGGGTTTGAGAGGACTATTGCCTCAATAAATTTGAATGAACAAAAGCAGTGTTCTTGAAGATCAGGTATGATAACTACACTTTGGGGCCACACAACAGATGCAGCAATGACAGAGAGCTTGAAGGCATCCTCAGATGGGAACACCCTACCAAGCCGGCAGCTTATCTGGGCTTCTGCACCCTTGGTCCCATGGTCACTACACAGGAAAATGTGTAATACTGTGCACCTTCCAGTTTTGCTCTGGGTATCCAATTCCTAATCCCACCGAAAACTCTGCAAGGGATGTATCTTTAACTTCCTCCCCACCACAACCAGCATCAGCAGCTCCTTGTACTAGAACACCTGATTAAAATCAAAATAACTGTAATACTTTTTGAACATGTCTCTAGGGTAGAAAGCACGGGGCTTCTGGCGGAATAACAGCAATTAGCTCAGAGCTGTGGAGGAGTAATATACATAGCTGACCTGATCACAAGACCATAGTTCTCTGTGCTATCCCAGCAGCACAGAGTTTGCACAGGCAGTAGCATTGTATGAGCAAACTGATGGCCAGCAGTTGCGATACACCTTGTCTGCACTCAAAGGCCTCACCCAGTAACTATCACTGGGGTCAGCTGAACAAGCAGCAGTTTTTTGACCCACTCTTCATTCAGTGCAGGCTACAAAAAATAAGGGATCCCAATTCTCTGCTCTCTTTCTCCTCCTTTGCAGATGCCTCTTACCGTTCTGCATTACCCTGCTACAGGCATCCACAGGAGACTTCACAGGAGACACAGTCTCTTAGGTCACCATGCTGGCAATGGCATTGAGGCAACTTATCACTACTAGGTGGATCATCATCTTCAGAACTTGACTTCACCCATCCTTCTCATCCGATAGTCAAGGCAGAAATAGCTCTGTCCCAGTTCTTCCAATACTGAAACCTGCTCTTGAGAACCCGGGCATTGTGCAGACAGAGATCATAGGCAGCAGAACAGTGGCCTGTATTTGACAGGCTTGCTTTTCTCACCTCTGTGTATTCCTCTGATGAAGAGATGCCTCAGCACCGATTGCTTCAGTCTTCTGATCTGCCCCAGTCATGCCAAGTTGCAATGAAGGTAATGCAACATTATCAATCAAAGGATAAAAGATCCAATAAACACCAACAAACTGCAAAATTTTGAAACACTGATTATATGACTGAAGAAGAGATAATATTTTGTTTACAGCTGAAAGCATGAAATGGCTTATTTTGAACAGAGTAAACATGGTAAATACATTAATTATTTTGAACCTACAAAATCAGAAACACTAAGCTAAAAAGAAATTGCTTTGGAGAAAATACCATTGAGACAGGACGTTCTGCTTATATTAAAGGATATTATTAAACTGCTTAATAGAACAACAGCAAAATTATTAATTAATCATTGTGAGCAATAAGAAAAGAACTTGTATAGTTTATAAAATTATGCAGATAGAGAAATGACTGTTATTGTTTATGTGAGCTAGATGTTAATTGTGTGTAATCAGTCCTCCAGGACAAATTATGAAGCTTATGCAAGAAAAGGGTAACTAAAACAGAAATAGAAGGGAGAACTGACCATGAATCCAAAGGTATCAAATCTCAGGGTATGTTATGTAATTACTAAGCAAAAGAAGTAAGCAGATTTCAACATTTTGACATGGAAAAACAATAAATAAGATAAAGAGGAAAAGCGAAGCATGAAATGAGCTGACACAAAAGGAAATGGCTACAAGTAATGTTGACATGTGGATATATGCTAATGAAATTCACTGATAAAGTGAGGAAACATCATTAACACAAATAATTAATGATAACCAATTAGAATTAATACTAGAAAAGCCTATAGCCTAGACTAATAGAAATGAGAAGAAAATTTCTTTTATATAGAAACGTGTAGTTTTGTGCTTGGACAAATAACAACACTATGTGCTAGAACCTCAACAGTTTGACATGACAGAAAAGGAAAACAAAATATACTCATGAAAGTCACACTTTTTATGAACTGCTGACATAAGGTAGTTTTGAGAAAAACAAATATAAGCCTAGGCTGCCATCAAGAGATCTGTTTTCAATAGAGGTATGAAAATATTTTTGCTGTGTAAGATCTCAGTGAAACTTCATCTGGAATATTGTATTACATCAGAAAATTTCAATGACAAAGGAGAGAAAATATCAAACACAAATATCACTAATATTGAGATGACAGGACTCAGCACGGTAGCAAGTATAGTTAAGAGGTGTTTTAATCAGTTTTTTCAAAATAAGGAGTATGAAATTAGGTTTCATACTTTGGATCTCACGACGGGTATTTCTGCTGCTTTTAAGTGACACAGCAAGAATGCAAAAGGTGAAATGATGTTTGTGTGTAGTCATGCAGCAAAGGACAAGAATCAGCTGACAGGAACCTTATAAAGTTCAACAAAGGGAAATGCAAAGCCCTGCACTGTAGAGAAATAACCCAATGCACCAGTACAGACTGGGGACGAACCAGGTGGAAAGCAGCTTTGTAGAAGAGGCCCTGGGGATCTGGGTGGGCAGCAGATATACCGTGAGCCAGGAATGTGCCCTCGTGGCAAAGAAAGCAAACATCCTCCTGGACTGCATCAAGAGGAGCATTGCCAGCAGGTCGAGGGAGTTGATCCTTCCCATCTACTCTGCACTGGTGAGACATTCCTGGGGTCCCAGTAAAAGAGAGACTGGGACATCCTGGAATGAGTCCCGCTAAGGGCCATGAAGGTGATCAAGTGACTGGAGCATCTGTCATGCAAGGACAGGCTGAGAGAGCTGGGACTGTTCAGCCTGGAGAAGAGAGGGCTCAGAGGGATCTTATCAGCGTGTGTAAGTACCTGGTCAGGGGAGCGAAGATGGAGCCACACTCTTCTCAGTGGAGTCCAGTGGTAGGACAAGAGGCTACAAACAGAAATACAGCAAATTCCATTGAAACAAAAGAAAACCACTTGTGTGTGTGTGTGTGTGTGTGTGAAGGTGGTCAAACCCTGGCACAGGTTGCCTAGTGTCCTGGTTTCAGCTGGGATAGAGTGAATTGTCTTCCTAGTAGCTGGTACAGTGCTGTGTTTTGAGTTCAGTATGCAAAGAATGTTGATAACACTGATGTCTTCAGCTGTTGCTAAGTAGTGTTTAGTCTAAAGTCAAGGATTTTTCAGCTTCTCATGCCCAGCCAGCAAGAAAGCTGGAGGGGCACAAGAAGTTGGCAGAGGACACAGCCAGGGTACCTGACCCAAACTGGCCAACGGTGTATTCCATACCATGGGACGTCCCATCCAGTATAGGAACTGGGAAGTGGGGGCGGGGAATCGCCACTCGGGGACTGGCTGGGTGTTGGTCGGCGGGTGGTGAGCAATTGCCCTGTGCATCATTTGTACATTCCAATCTTTTTATTATTGCTGTTGTCATTTTATTAGTGTTATCATTATAATTACTAGTTTCTTCTTTTCTGTTCTATTAAACTGTTCTTATCTCAACCCACGAGTTTTACTTCTTTTCCTGATTCTCTCCCCCATCCCACTGGATGGGGGGGAGTGAGTGAGGGGCTGCGTGGTGCTTAGCTGCTGGCTGGGGTTAAACCACGACACCTAGAGAGGATCTAAAGTCTTTGTCCTTGGATACTCAAAACCCAGCTGGACACAGCCCTGATGAACCTGCTCTAGGTGGCCCTGCTTTGAGCAGGGGGGGTGGACTAGACAATCTCCAGAGGTCCCTTCCATTCTATGACTGAGCGATTTAGTAATCTTTAGTGAATATATATTATAATCCTAACAGTTGCTACCAAACCCCAATGAATTAGCACATTAGCATGGAAAACATACAGAAGGTAGCGGAATGCATTCAATTGCAAATAGCATATTTGTAACCCATCCAGTTTGTACACCAATAGCTAATATGCGTTAAATATATTCAGGATTAAATTTAAAAAACACTCGTAACACTAAATAAGTATGCTCTATCAGTTAATTCATTAGTAAAAGACAAAAGCAGCACTAGACCAAAAACTGTATTAGTTCTTTGGAGAATAACATTGTAAGTTTCCTCTCATGAGGTGTTTGCTCTGTTTTGAATGCCAAGATACCTTTAAATATTCTAACTAGCTTTAACACACAGCTGAAAATAAGTTCCTGGGCTTTTCCTAAACTGGTTTAACAAGTTTTGATCAGACCCTTATCATTGAACCATAGTAACTCAAATTAGAAAACAAATACTTTTAATTGTATTAGTTACGGCTCATACAAAGCCCTGGTTTTGAGCTTCTGTAGAACTGTATCTTCCGTACCACAGCACATACAGAAGTAAGTTTGCAAATTCCAGCCTGTATTACTGTGACTGGAATGCACTGTAGCTCGACAATAAGAGCTGTTAATGCTCATAACATTGTAAACACACCCTTTATAAACACCTCCTTTAGGTATGGCTGTTAACTCCTATCAGCATGAGCACAAATGAAATACTACAAGTGTTAGTTTGCTGAACAGAAACTGCTTGTGCGCATACTTCCAGCAGCACAGCAAGTAAAATTTGTATCGACTAATCTTTTCATTAAATGGGTTGCATTTAGCAAGAAATAGAAGTGAGCATCCATATAGCTCTCACAAGTAGCTACCTTGTGGTAAATACATGCCTTTGTTTATGCAGAAAACCCCCACCCTTCATAATATGTCCACAGCTGACTGAAATAAAGATATGTGACTACTCTTTGTGAGGTAAATAGTGATGAAGTTATGCACAGAGAAACAAAATTTCTATATGAACACTGTGTTCCCGTAGCATGGCTGTGACTTCTAGTGATACTTCACATTTTTGGTCTGGCACTTGTCCTCTCTCACTTCTGCCAGTGACACCTTTTCCAGTTTCCAAAGCAGGGAGGCTGGGGAACCTAGGCCAGGGACTGGGTGCAAAATTAAAGATTTCTATGAGTTAGTCAATAAAAGGCACAACGTTCTTACAACTGTTGGCCTTGCTCAAAATTGGAGAGACGCAATGAAGTAATCTCTGGAAGATTCCTGTGAATGAAATAACCTGCTAATATTGCTTAGAAACATGGACCAATTTAAAGACATGAACTGGATCTCTTTTTTTTTTTTTTTTTTCCCTCCTGATTGTGAGTATGTAGGCATTTGTTTCATATTCTCACAGATAACCAACCAATATTTGGCCTTCCAGGCACTTGTAGTTATTTACCTATAGATTTCTATAAGCTTGTGTCACACTACCTCTTTGTGTTGGGTAATAGTGTTTCAAATTATATTTTTTTTTAATATTAGCTAATGCAAGTCTATGTTGGGTTTTTTAATAATTTATTCAGCATTCCCAGACTGGAACACTTTTGTGTTGATATCTTCTTGGTTTTTCTGGTGATGAAAAATTCACAATGCTACCTTGAATAACAAGTTTGGTAGGTTCTTTGAGAAGCAACCATATTTTACTACATCAAAATGCAAATGCATCGTGATACTGCGTCACTATGATGTTTTCCTGCTGCTAAATAATTTAGGAGGGATAAATTAATTGTGGCTTTGAAAGAGCAATCTGGAAAAAACCCAGATCATTACATCTCACAGTATTGCCACAATTTCTGAGGCTCTTGAGATCCTGAAGAAGTTTTCCAGTGTTGTGAACTCAGCTGTATCATTGTGATACTCTGCTTTACGAAGTCATTTTGTCCTAGTGCAGTGTAAGACTGATCCAGACAGATAATAGTACGTGACAACATGTTGATATTTGGAGTTCACTGAGCAGAACTGTATACTTCACCGATGATCAACACAAACTGACAACAGTGTGCTCTGAATACTCTGTATTTATTTTACATTCTGATGGCATCTGAAATAATTTTGTGATACTGTGCTCTGCTGTGTTGCCATTAAGTCAGCTTGTGGTAATGCACATATTTGATGTATGATGATGGCATGGTGACCTTTTCATCAGAGGAACGGAGGTCACAGAATGCACAAAAATGAAGAAAATCTGTGACTTTCATGCTGTACTTTGCCAGTCAGTTAGAGACCACACTGATTAGGTATTTTCAGCCTACAGAATACATGCTTGATAATTTTCACGTCTTTTTCTGGTTTTCCCCTATTCTGCCAAGAAATTGGGTTTAAAATCCTGATACCAACACGCTTTATTATTATTATAATCAACAATTTATATTGAGTGCATCAGTTAATGCACTGTCCTTGCATTATAACTTACCATTAATGAGCTATGACAATCATCAGATGATATGGCATTTATTATAGACAAGGTTTAAAGCCCCACTATTTCTTAGCCGTTTTCAAAAATGAGACTGGACAAAATACACTGCTGTGCCACATTGAAATATTACTAGTAACTTCCCCATTACTTCCATTTGGTGTCACAGCCACATTTTACAAAGTGACTTCTGAAAAATGCAACCATATTTAACTTCTGTAATAACCTGAGGAACTTTAATTTGCATATACAGAATAGGGATATTTTAAAAATAAATTTTCTGAGGAGTTCATGTGCACCGACTGCAATTCTGCATCTGCATCTCTCTGCTGCAATGGACTCTTCCGTACTGGGGAATCTGAAATGAAAAAGCGTCATCCCTGCGGTCAGTAAGGCTGCCTACCGTATGTCAGGGTTTCACTAGAACGAAAAAGGAAACGTTGGTGCTGTAATAGTGTACAACGAAGTAGTAAAACCCTTCAGCAGGAATGTGGGAGATTTGGACTCAAAGTCTTTGCACTGCCTGAGTTGGTTTTCCTATACAGCAAATATAGGTATATAGGCAAAAATATCACCTACAGGTGATCGGATGATGCTTCAGCTTCAACGAGCAGGTATTTTCCGAGGAATAGCGTCTTTGAAAAACCGTCCACTAACAGTTACGATAAGGAATTACGTGATTCCAGGTACCGTGTGAAGAAGTACTTAGGCACTAGGTTTAACTAGTATGGACTAGATAAATCACGAGAATACACGTCTTACAATAAGGATAAAATCATTATTGAATTGCTGCAGACTATGTGAGCGCAGCTCCCCTTCTCATGGCCTGGATCAGGCAGAAGCCATTCTGAAAAAGTAACACGCAGTTGCATAAGCAAAGACTGTGTTTACAACAGTTCTCACATAATACTTCATATGCATCGTAATCTGAATTAATACGGGTTGTGCAAGCTCCTATAGGGTGTTTCCTAACTTTTGAATGCTTTTTTTTTTTTTTATTTTTAAGCCGATGCATGTCCATCTGTGCAACACTTAGTTGTGAAACAAACGGCATACGGTGGCAGGACATGGCATAATGGCAGGTTTCTTTGTGGCCTAACAGCATTTGGTAACAAACGGTGAGGTTAGTGCGGCGCGGTGATGATTTTCGTAGCACAGACGGGCCGTTCGTTGATCGGGAACACGCTGCCGATACCGACCTTGCGCCCGTAACACCAGGCGGGGGCCTCGGGCATTTGGTTTGCAGGTGCAAACCGCTGCGAGTTTCCCCAGCGCTGCCGCTGTGGCGATGCCGGCCTAGCGGGAACGGCCGGCCCCTGCCCGAGCCGGCCCCCAGCTCCGCTCACCACCGGCTTCGCCTTGGCGGAGGCCGCGGTTTCCTCCTGCGGCCCCCCCGCAGCCCCAGCCGGTTCTGGCCCTTCTGGCCGACTTCAAGCGGAGCCGCCTTAGCGTCCCCACGCTCGGGAGTTTCAGAGATCGAACACGACACAAGTGGCATCACCGCGGCCACCGGCGGGTTGGCGGGCACCTCTCCCAGCCGGGGGAGGCACGCACACGGCAGCCCGTCCCCACGCAAGTCGGGCCCGCCCGTGGACCGCGGCCCGCAGCCCGCAGCGGGCAGGGCGGGGCGGGCTCCCCCGGCGGCGGTGGAGCGGCTCCGCCGGCCGCCCCCGTTTAGCCTGGCGGCGGCGTGGGCCGGAGGCGGCGCGGCAGAGGCCGGGGGAGGGGAGGGGGGGGGGGAAAGAGCGGGGGGAGCGGTTCCACGGGGCGGCGGGGATGCGGGCCCGCGGCATGGCGGACCTCGGCGGGCGGGGGGCGCGCGCGAGTCCCCGACCGCCGCGGAGGTGGAGGACGAGGTGGGGGGGGGGGGGGGGGCAGGGCCGCGCGCGCGAGGACTTGAGGCCGCTCCCCCCGCACGCGCCCGGCCGCCCCTCCCGCCGAACTCGCGGCACTGGGTGGGGCTCCTGGCAGCCGCCAACCCCCGGCGTCCTCGTCCCTCCGAGCGGCGGAGCGAGGAGCCAATAGGCGGGCGGGTACCGTGTGCGCAACGGCCAACGGGAGCGGCTCTGTGAGGACCGCTGCCCGAGCCCCTCAGAGCGGCGGGGCGCGACGCGGGCGGAGAGGCGAGGCGCTGGCGCGGCGGGGGGACGCCGCCCGGAGCAGGTTAGCGGCCGCCCGAGCCGCGGCGGGGCAGTCGGGGCGAGCCGCTCCGTCCCCTCCCGCGGCCCTGCGAGGGGGGCGCGGAGGGAGCCGGGCGGCCGCCGTCGCGCGTTTCCGGGAGGCTGCCGGGGAAGGGGGGCGGGGGGGAGGCGCTGGGGACGGGGCAGCTGCGAGGCGCGCCGTGGTGGCGGGCAGGCCGGAGGCGCCTTACAGGCGGGGGAGCCCGGTTGCCGGCATCGATGCTTAGGAAGGGGGGGGAGAGCCCAAAGGCTTCTCCGAGCAACCGCGGTTGCCTCGGCGCCGCCGGGCTGCGCTCTCGCGTGGGCGAGGCCGAAAGCCCCGGAGTCCGCGGCGGCCCGCTCCGCCAGCCGCCGGGCCCGGGGCCGGCGGGTACCACCCATCTCCCCTTGCTCTTCCTCGCCCGCCTCCCTCCCTCTCCGCCTGCTCTGCCCTCCCGGCGCTGGATGGGCCTCTCGCGGGCAGCGGCGCGCCGGCTCTTCCTGCGAAGCAGCTCCGGCTTCTGCCAGCTCCGGCCGTGCTGCCGCGGTAGTTCCCCTTTCTCGGAGCCCGCGCAGTTGCGGCTGGTGCGGGGAAAAGACCGCAAGTTTCTCTCCCGCTTAGAAGAACGTATGGGGAGGGGAACCGAGGTGGCCTGTTTCTTCAAACGGGAGTCCCACTTCGATGGGTCCGTGCCTCGGGAAGTTCCAGCAGAGGGGGAGCTGTGGAAGCTCTCGGTGTGTGCCGCAGCCCCTGACTCTGGGTAGAGGCTTGGACTCCTTGCGGAGCCGGAGCCGCGTGGGTCTACAGCAAGACTTTCTTGAGTGAAGTTTAAAGTGTGCCTAATTGCAGCGATATGCTGGTTGGTAGCAAACTTGTAATTGAAACCAGCTTGAGTCCCATGGAAGTAGAAACCTTTAATTTCATTTAACCTACTTCACAGCTTTAGCAGCTGAAAGTTTTTTATTATTTTAATAACTGTTGCAATAATAATTAAACCAGAAGTGGAACATGTAGGAGTTTTACAGTCTGTGACACCCATCTGTACTGTAGCAGGCTAGAATTTCTTGACCCCCAGCTTCCTTGCTTTGTGTATCATATCTGTGCTTCTTAACTGAAATACCATTATTTCAGCAATCTGGAGATTATGCATTAGGTATATATTTCTAGGGTCTTTACTCTTCCTTTTTTCTACCCTGTTTTTGGACCTTCCTCTCAAATACAGGTGGCTTAAAAATCAGCCATTTCCCCTCCCACAACTGGATATGAAAGATTGACTTTGCAGGTTTTTTTGTTGTTGCTTTTTTGTTTTTTTTCACCTCCTAGCTCTTGCAGGACTATAAAGTAATATGCCAATCTAGATCTGTAACTTTTTATTGCAAGTACTGAGTCTTTATTTATTCACCTTATGCTGGACTGCAAGTCTAATGAAGCTTTACTAAAGACAATTTTAACAGTAAAAGCACAGTGGGGCACTTGTTTTCCATTAAGTGTGGCTGTCTAATGTAGAGGTATGTTTTGGACATAAGTGTTTTTCCCTCCTGTAGTTACAAAAAACCCAACCTGTCAACATCTGAATCATCCTAAGCAACTGGCAGTAAAAAGTTAGCATTGAAGCAAAACTGTAACTTTTATAATAGCAAAGGATTTCTCCTCATTTGGTATTCAGTGTTCCTCAGACTTTGAAAATGTACAGGATATCTACTAGCCAGATGCGAGCAGAGAGCATCATTAAGTGTCAGTTCTATAGTGCAACTCCTGACAGTATGCTGTGACTCTGCCTGAGAGAGTCATCTTTGAAAGCTGAAGTAATGGATGTCTTGAAATACCTGTACTAGCACTTCTCCTGCAAATGGGAGAATCAGTCCATCCATAGAACCTCTTAGCTCCTGAGAGGCCAAACTGAATCTCCTCCTGACTACTATAAAGCAAAGGGTCCTTTGTCATCTTCCTGCATCTGAGTTCTACCTCTTGTAGGATCTCACAGTTCCTTACAAGCACCGTGCTTCCAGTGCTTGGAAGGAATGTCTGATAAACTCAAATGGTTATACAGCAATTTGAAAGTTTAGGCAAGTGCTAGAAAATGTGTTAGATGTCTTTGAAAACATAGCTGTATCATTGCAGTGATTTCAGGTTTGGCTAGCTTCTCCAGCCAGAAATTGTGTCTCTTGTGTGCATGTTTGGGTTTTTTGTCACAAAATACTAAGGTTTGAGGAGGGTCTATGTTCAGTACAGTATGCCAGTTACTTGTCTGCAGAAAGCAGAGCTGCTAGGTAACTTAAAAAAGGAAACAAAAATTTCTGAAAAGGAACCAATATCATCAAAACTTGTACTTGGTTAGCTTAGTATTTTGTCTGTAGCTGGAGGACTTACCATCATTTAACGGCTGGGCATGGTTAGTACCTTCATGTACACGCATAGTGTTTCTCCCAGTTGCTAATTCTGAGCCTTGCAGTAATACAGTCCTCCAGCTATGCTTTATTTAGCCTCAACACTTTTAAATTTTGGAAGCTCCAAACAGTCCTAACAAATACTGTCTCTGAAGAGACAAAGTATTCCTATTTCCTTTTTTTTTTTTTTTCCTTCTGAGTGTCTTCAACCCAGGATTTACAGTGAGGCCCTTTTAATAAACTGTTCTTTTTTGACTTTGTGTTGTGGTTTAACCCCAGCCAGCAACTAAGCCCCATGCAGCCCCTCGCTCATTTCCCCCCCACGCAGTGGGATGGGGGAGAGAATTGGGGAGGAAAAAAACCCCTCATGGGTTGAAGTAAGAACAGTGTAATAGAAGAGAGAGGAAGAAAATAATGATGATAATAACAATAATAAAGTGACAGTAATAATAATACTAAAAGAATTGGAATATCCAAAACAAGTGATGCACAATGCAGTTGCTCACCACTTGCTGACTGATGCCCAGTTAAGTCCCTGAGCAGCGATCTGCCCTTTTGGCCAGCTCCCCCCAGCTTATATACTGGGCATGACATCACATGGTCTGGAATACCCCTTTGGCCAGTTTGGGTCAGCTGCCCTGGCTGTGTCCCCTCCCAACTTCTTGTGCCCCTCCAACCTTCCTGCTGGCTGGGCATGAGAAGCTGAAAAACCCTTGGCTTTAGACTATAAACATTACTTAGCAACAACTGAAAACATCAGTGTGTTATCAACATTCTTCTCATACTAAATCCAAAACATAGCACTGTACCAGCTACTAGAAAGAAAATTAACTCTATCCCAGCTGAAACCAAGACGCTTTGTTAAGTGTTTTCCAAACTTTCTCAAAGAATGTGTGGTGTACCTATTACTTTCTTCCCTTGGGTGTGGTTAGAAAGACTATGCTTAGTAGATCTTCCTAAGCTGCCATTTGGTGTTGGTAGCTATATATATATATCACTGCATCATGCCAACCTTTTCATGTCATTGTTCAGCTTGATGTTTGTAAATTTGTAGGGCTTCTTGTGCAATAGGCATAATTGATAGATCCAAATAATACATCTGTTAGTGTAAGGTCGGAGCCCTTGGCATCTACATGATCAGTATCAGCTACAGGAGTGGAGTAAATGCCTTTGCCTTTCTGAGAAGGAAGAGAGAGGCTTCATGCATCCTGCATAATTGGTGTTCACTTCTATTTGTCCTGTTTGTAGGACAGGTAGGCAATCTGTTAGTAGAACTTGCTTTAACTATGTATGTGTTTAAGCTATTTTTAAAGATAAGAAAGTTGTGAAAATGTGCTTTTAATGTTTTCACAGGATTTTGTTCTACATGTATTGAAAAAAAGGAAGGGTAAACTTGTGTGGTTTTTTTTTTTTCTTAAATGAGGTGATTAGGCTTCAAATACAACTTGATAGAGCAGTTTTCAGGTGAGTTATTTTTAGGTTTCGGAAGAATTATTGGGAATTTCTGCAGGAACATAATGGGAGAGGAAATATCTTTATTGATTTGCATTGGAAAGCCACTGAATTGCACCATGTAAAGATGTTATATTTTTTGACTGTGGTTTTGCATGAAGAATTTTGAAATGGCTCACCTAAACATTAAGGAGTCAAGTTCTTGGCCGCAGCCATGGAGGACTTGACTGAAGATTTTAGAGCTCCTCCTTAAAATTAAACTCTTTTTACAGCTGTTTGACAATCAGCTCACCAGCTGTGAGCATGCTTACTATGGGGTGTCCTTTACTACAAAGGCACTAGAAGTTGGGATTTGGAGAACCATGATCAGGGGCATTTGAGGATTTTCTTACAGAAGTCTAGTTAGTGAGTTAGTACTAAACATTCACATGTATCTGTCAAATAATGCTCCCCCTCACCCCTACCCTGTAAATCTTGAACTACCTGAAACTCTTCAGTTGACAGGAGCTGAGAGGATCAGCAAAGTTTGTCATTTTGGATTTATTTTCAATTGTAAAAGGTATGGGAAAGAATGGAAGGAGTCTGGAAGTGTTGATTCCTAGGATTTCAAATTCATTGTGTAATGACTGCTGCAAAATGTTACTCAAGCCTTCTAACTCTGTAATAATATACATTATTTAAAACAAGGGAGGAATGAGATTTGGGGGTTTTTTTGTTCTGGATGATGTATTCTTATTGTAAATGCTTTGCTAATAAATTTCATATGTGCAAAGGCAATTCTAGTAAAATACTAGCTCAGGTGGCTTATCTTGTCCTTCTGATGTTTTGAACAGAATGTAATTGCAGGTGCAGTTTTTGGGTAGTTAATCTTTGTCCTGTCTGATCAATACAAGGAATGTGAATCTGGGTTTTAATTACCTAGATTTGTCTCTTAACAGTGAAACTAGGCAAAATGATGAGCCACTTGAGTGTTGTTTGTTACACCTTCCATTCCCCTCCCTCCCCCCCCACTTGGTGTTTGGCTTTCCCCTCCCAGCAAAATGACAGTATCACAGTAACAAGCAGTAACACAGTAACTGCTGCTACAGCTTTTCCTGGTGATAACCTGGACTGGATATCAACCTACTCATATGAAGGCTAAATTGATGCTTTTAGCTTATTTTTTTTAATGCATTGAATAAGAATTGAGTGATCTTGTAGCTTTAACAGTTTACGTAGTAGTCAACTGTATTACTCTTATGTTGTAGGTAGGTTCTTCAGACAGGTTTTGTACTCCTTTCGGGGTTAACTCGAGTCATGATTTATGCAGCTACCTTGATAAACAGTGAGGCTTTATCTTGTAATCCTTCTGTAACCAAAAGCACAAGTGAGATTTCTAATGCAGATTTCTAATTAACTTGGGTAAAATGATCTGGAACTATGATCCTGTTCAGCAAATCTTGAATCTGCCCGCCTCTTGTTTTCTTAAAACTTGTTTGAAAGCTCACTGGATATAAGTGTTAAACATGTTTTCACATGAACTGGAGATGGACTATAGTAAATGTTATGACGTGGTATGTGCTTTACTTCTGATCTATGCCTTCCGTGCAACTTTGAAAAATGAGGTTAATTATACCAAAAGAGACTTTTTTTCTTCTTCAATGTGCACTTGAAGACTAAGCTCAAACAGTAAACAACTCGGAAAAACATCAACTTGCAACCTAGTTATAAAGGGATAGTAAAAACCTTTTACTTTGTTTTAATTCATTTTCAGAGGAGGGACTTACTATAAGAGAAATGTAATTACAGCAAAGCAAGGGGCCACTCTAGTACTTTGTAAACAGAGTACTTAGAAGTAATTTCAAAGTCATCTGGTACAGAATCCCTCTGAATAGAAGTGTAAGTGAATGGAAGTTGTGGTAAAAGTCCGAATTTTGGCTGAAAGAAGGTATGTGAACACATGGTTACACAGATACTTCTTATGTACATGCATTGAATACCTCTAATGACAAAGTTCTGCTGAGATCAACTCAACAGTAGCCAGGTCAGGTTCCCCTCTGTAAGGCTAAGGGATTAGAAGAGGTTAAAGACTCCATGATTTCAGGCACAGCCCTGACTTCAAAGTACCTTACTTTCACAAAAAGTGTCTTAAAATGGCAAATGAAATAGTTTGTTGGGTTGGACTGAGTTCTGCTAATAAATTACTGGGTGGTCATGAGTTAGCCCAAGTTCACAGTCTTCCTAAAGCAATCGAGTGAATGCTGTGCTTGTTTTTTGTCATTGTTGTCTTAAAGGAGATTACAAAATGACTTCAATGTCTGGTATCAATCTAGATTTTAGTCTCAAAATGCTGTAGTGCTGTTAAATAGTTCATATGCAGTATTGGTTAAGTCTCCTCTAAATCAATTTAATAATGCTCCTTACCTTGAATGTATATATTGCCAGAGGTAGTATTGTATCCAGGAGGAATGTAACTTGAGGAGCATACAGTCCAGGAAAAACTTCCAGTGTCTAGCATATTTCTGTGGTTAAGAATAGTGAGGAGAAGTATTGTTTTTTTTAAAAGCAAGTCTATTTTATTTGTGGACATAAGTTATGTAACAGTTATGTAAACTTTGACCTAACTATATTAGTTACTCTAATGGGTATTGTGTTTCAATAGATAAATGATTTAAAGTGGACAAATCTTTTCATTGGTAGTACGTTAGTCTCTTTGAACATCCTCAAGATTGAAGAATATAACTAGTTTGACATGTCTATTCTTATTTTTCAGAAATGCTCTAATGTACTGAGTGCTGGCCCACAAATTGGGCATTACCACATAAAGCTTTGGGTCTTCTGGTGGCATTTATACTGCAGTTGTGATGACTTAGGTATAATCCTTTGGATTTATTTAGTTTTGTTGCGATTCGCTTGTTTGTAGAGATCATCAGTAAAGACATGTTGGTATACATGAGAGAACTTACTGTTACCCGGAGTCCATTCCAGTTACTTGTCTGGAAAGAGAGTAGTGAGACACTTAACCATCTGGCATACTACCAGGCATAAGCCAAAGACTGGCTAGCTAATATTAAATTAGTGGACCCATTTTGATAGTTCTTCAAAACTCAGTTGTTCTAATTAGCTTCCAAACCTGGCAATGTGTTTTCCAGCTCCTGGAGATGTGTTAAATTTTCTTGGCAGGTTTATCCTGCAGGGGACTGTGGCTTATAGCTAGTAAAGAAAATGACCTTGCAGAGAGTAGATAAGAATGTTGATGAAGTCTAAAATGTGGATAAGCTTGTCTTTCTGCTAGCTGTGGGAAGAATCACAAATCTTCCACGTGATTGTGAAGTTTGGAATGGCTATGCTTTAAGGTTAGCTTACACCAAAAGCAGTTTACAACAGGAAATACTCTGTTCCATCCTTTCAGTCTCTACTCCTATTCTAAACCAGTATCTCTCACAGATAAGGTTTCTCAATGGGTATAACCTTGGACCGTGGAGACAAACAAACTGTCATCCTTTGGTGATACGCTGGATAGGTATTGTCCAAATAGGGCAGATCATTGACCCTTGTGGTGGTTGAAAATGTGGACATTTTGCTGATAGCATTCATTGATATACTTCTGTGGAAGCAAGGCACCAAATGAAATGAGACACGATATCATGATATGACCCAGGCTTGTCTTTCTGGCAGTAACCTTGTTTAGATGAGTTAAATATTACTTCCTTTGTTGCCTGAGTCTCTCCAATCTCTCCAGTTCTTAGATTTTTATTTTTTTTGGCTTGCTATAGTGTCCTTGCAATGTGGCAATTGAAGCTCTAGATGAGGGACTTGTATGCATGCATGTGTGGTGTTTAAAAAAACATTTGGTGCATTCAGATTTGATGTCTAGATGGACTTAATCTCCTGAATATACATAAACAAAGTGTTTCTTCCACCTTTTTTTTTTGTACTGCTGCTAGTACTGGGCTGTTGGAGGGAAAGGAGGAAATTAGCTTGTCAGGCTGTATTTTTGCAGAACTTTGTAGCTTGTTGCTGATGCTTGAGAGGTTGGGAAATACATGTTTTCTATTTCATGTGAGTGATAATCTCAATATGACTGAATTTGGAGGGAGCATGTTGTTGACCTAATGTTTGTCAGTGATAAACTAGAAAACAGACCATTTAATCTCAAACAAGGACATCCATGCACACCCTTTCTAGTTGCTGGATTTAGCATTTAAATGTTCAGTGGAACTGCAGCAGGCTTTCCTGGCACTTGGAAAGCCAATCTTTAAGCATCTTGATCTGTGTCTGGACAAAACTGAGAATTGATCTTTTTCCTGTTAAAACCAGGATTGTCCTTGTTTTGAGAGTTGGGGACTTCTGTTTGAAGCAATGAGTTAAATATCGCTGCAGTAGCTCTGAAGGCAAACAGAGCTGCCGTTGTTTGCTCCATAATAGCACTTGCTCAGCCTCAGACACTAGAATATTTTACAAGATGGGGAATGTTGGCTAGGGTCCTGGAGTGTGGGGTTTTTTTACTGAAGTGCTTAGGAGCTCTAGATTTATCAAAGGACAGCACCCTTCAAATAAGCAGTATCTTCAAAGTGTCACCATTGGTTTAGCCCTGAACCTGTGATTTCAGAAGTATCCTAGCATCAGTTTCTCTGTAGCAGCTTAACAGAAGCTTTCTCTATCAAAGGCTGTTTGTCCCTACAAGTCATCTGGTAATTTTGAACATCCCTGTTCTAGAGAAAGAATTCTTTACGGAACTCTTACTAATCTTTTCAACTGTCATTTTTCTTTTTTTTCTTGACTGTTACTAACTACTAGCTTAAAAAGTAGCTACGACACAGGGATTCAGGTATTCCAGAGTGTGCATTAGACAATTTTATATTTGATAGGAGTTATTTGTCTGCGTGTTTGAAGAGGCATCTGTTAACAGGTCACCAGATAACTGGTGGAAATATGTATTGCTGGTAAATAGCTACAGTTCAGTAATTGCAAACATGCAACAAGTTGCACTCTAAAACTAGATAAAACGATTGCTGACACTTAAATATCAACCTTAAAATGCTAAATTTGCTTTTGCTATGTTGTCTTGGAAGGTAGGTATTTTTTTTCTAGACCTACTCCAGCTTGTTACATGTTGGTGGTCAAATTAAATTTCCACTGGAAACCACGTATTCTTAACTTTTTTTAAGAACACTGTATGATGTAGTTCTTCAGTAATTTGCTGCCACCAAGAACTTTAACATATTACCTGTGTTACCTTTTATACATGTGAGAAGCCTCTTCTGAATTTGAAATCGGGAGTTGCCAGCAATGCTATGCTAACTGCCATCTAGAGATGCATTATCAGAGAAGGCAGGGAAGGTACAGAATGGGAACACTCTTTCCCTTTCCTTCGGTTGAGATGTCCTACTAGAAAGGCTAAAACATAGGCTGCTGATTTCAGACTTACTTTGTTCGCACCTAGATTCCATACATGGTATTTACCCTTAAGTCAAATTTGATGCTTCTAAGCAGTTCCCTCATAATCCCAGTGTTTATTGCTGTAACTTTGGCAGCAATGTGTGATTCTGAAAAGGTCACCAGCTCTGTCTTCTAGCTGGAATATTCTACAGGAATGGAAGCAGAAGACAAACTTAGTGTGGAAAATTTTAATGAATAAAGTCTACCAGAGGCTATTTGTCAGAGAGCAGTGTAAAGGAAAATGGTGTTGAGAGTTTCTCAAAGGAAATGTTTCTGTTGATCCTTTTTAAAAAAAAAAAAAAAAAAAAAAAAATAGCCTGCAAACACACAGGTGTTGCTGCCTGTCAAGTGTGAATGTAAGTATTTATGTATGTTCATGGTTTTTTAACTGAACCCATTTCATCATTATACTTAATCATAGCTTTGCATCTGGATATTTTGTAGGTCTGGTATTCTGTAAGTTTCAGGAGCATAATTATTTTTGATCTGATACCAACCTCATACTCAAAGGACTATGGTCAGAAATAACCAAGGCAGGAAACTTTCTGATCTATTCTGGCTTCTAGTTTTCTTTACATTGTGTGACCCTAAATATTGTCAGATTTTTTCAGTTAGCTAAAAACCTGGACCATAGCAACACAGGTATTTCCACTGGCAGCATAACTTTTTTCATTGTTTTAGGTTTTAGAAACGGATGTTGGACTGCAGCCCATGTACTGGGTGTTGTAGTAAGGTTCCTGTGTTTATGTAGCCAGAGGCTGTCTCTGCCCATGTGAACAGGCCTCCAGACTGAGGATACAGCATTATGTCAGAAGTAGTATTAAGCCTTCCTTTGAGGAAGGGAAAGTGAGCTGATGGTATTGAAGTACTGTCACAGAGTCTTAAGGGGTAAAAAATATGAATTATGGTTAGGCAGGTAAATTAGTAACAAGATTATGTAGGAGTCATAACAAAACTGGATCTTGATGACAAAATCGGTGCAGTAATGGTTGCATGAATTTTCTCTTCCCTCTTTGAGGGAACACAAGTCTTATATGTGGAAGCAAGCATGCAGATTTTTACAGGAAAATGGAGTTGAATGGTGTATGTAAAGACCAGGAAAAAAAATAGGACATATTTGAATAACAGAGCATTAATTGTGACTTAGAGCCACAGTGGAGACAACAGGCCTGTATCTTACATTGAACAGGAAAAAATGACTCATAAGCATGCTGTATCTTGCTCTCTATGCTTTGTTGCAGGAGGTGTGCTTTGAAATTTGCATTAAAGTCTCTTAAATATGTGGTAAAAGTGGTATAACATAAATAGCTTTTTCCCTTCATCCCCCTTTTTCAATCTCATCAACCTTCAAAGAAACAATTTTGGATGATGTGCTGTGGCCAATGGAAATAGTAGTGCTTGTTCTGTTCTGAACTTGCTACTGTATCCCATTACCAGTTTTTAGATGCCTTACTAGTAAATGCAGGAGCAAACCTTGTCAAAGAAGGGAGTCAAAGTAAGATTTGGAGTGTTGGACCAAAAACCATAAGACTTTGTACCCAGACTGCTGAAACGGGGGCTTGTGCAGGTGACAACTCATTTCTGGCAAGTAATCACTTAGAGCTTGTTCAGAGGCTTAATTGTGATACGAGCACATGAAAAGCACAGCACAGTTGCTTTAATATGACAGATATCTGAGATGTAGATAAGTGTTCCAAAAATATTTACTTACTTTTCAGGCGAAAAGTGCAAATTAAGCCTGTAGTTGTTTACTCCTAACAATACACAAGATGTTGTATCCTTGATAAGTTCCTCCTTCCAGTAGCCTGCTGTTTCAAAAGAACTAAGCATATTTAGAAGTTAGATTTCTTTATGCTTGGGTGGTAGGTAAAGAAAGGCTCTCATCCTGTTTAGGTATTCAGTGTTGTGATTCTTTCTTGCTTAAGAAACACTCCATCTTAAGGAGACTCACTTTTGTTGTGTTTTTTTTTAGTGTCATGTTTTTATGGAATCTGTCCCTTTTGGTAGTGTTTTGGTCATAATGGTTTGTGTGTGGATCTGCTATAGGAGACTAACTAGATTTTCACTACATGAGATTGTTATTTTTATAAGTCTAATTAGACAGGTTGATAAAACATGGTGGAAGTGTATCCATATTCTACAGTAAAAGTAAGCCTTTCAAGGGTTATGGTAAAGATGTTGGTGTATTGGACCTAACAGAATGGCTTGAAGTTAGCCTGAGGCACAGGTTGAGTTCTAAAGGTCATAAAGGTTGTGGTCCAAAGACCAAATTAATGTGAGAAATAGCAGTATATTTGTCCTTAGAAAGTCTTCCAGTATCTAGAATTAGACATAATTTCCAAGTGGTTGATTAAGGGAGGGGCAAGAAAATTCTCATAGCTAACTTCCTAACTGAAGCAAAACCTACAACACTTTTTAGCTTTGTGCTGGATTTAAGTAACAATCCTTTGTGGCTAACTTAAATCTTTAGTTTGTGTGAGAATTCTGATCGCTTATTTGGGGTAAAAAACCCAACAGACTTAATTGATGAAAAGGTTGGAAACCTGTACAATCTGTGGAACTGTATGTTTTTTTGTAATTGATATAAAACCAGCACATCTCATACCAGGCAGCTAACTATACCTTCTCTGTGGCTTAGCATAATTTGTAGGAAAGCTCAGCCTAACACTGTCAGGGCTCTTTGCTGACACAGGCAAAATACCAGCAGGGCCAGCAATTGGCAGATGCCGGGCTCCCTGTCTTCTGTCAACATATTTGAAGTATCTACTTGTGATTATATTTTAATATGACCTTTAGTTTACGTGGAACAGCCACTTAGGGTGGTAAAGGACCATGCACGTAGAGGTAAAAATAGACTGAAGTTGAGCTGTTTTCCTAGACTGAGTGGGTGAGTGTCTAATTCCTTAAGACACTGTTAACAGGGACAGTTTACAAGAGGATCTGGGATTACTATAGTGACCCTGTGGGACTCTTTTGGAATGTGGTGAAAAAAGACATCTTTAAGTACTAGTTATAGGGAAGAAAAAAAAAAAAAAAAAAAAAAAAAAAAAACCCAAAAATGCTGTTAAGCATTTATTTCAGGTATGAAACTGAATGTTTGTGTCTGTGCCATTTATTTGTATCTTCTGCAAATCTCAACTCTAGAAGTTCTTGAATATATTTCTGTTTTTAACTTTTGTTAAGGTCACAATGGTTTCCATCCCTGAATACTATGAAGGAAAGAATGTCCTCCTGACAGGAGCTACAGGCTTCATGGGAAAAGTGCTTCTGGAAAAGCTGCTCAGATCTTGTCCTAAAGTGAAAGCAGTGTATGTATTGGTGAGGCACAAAGCAGGCCAGACACCTGAAGCACGAATAGAAGAAATTACCAGCTGTAAGGTATGTGTCATGCTCACAAAGTACATTTTTGTCCTTCTTTATAACATTCCCACTTCATTTTTGAGAACGACTTTGGTTTATCTAAAGCAAAACTTTGTTGTTAAAAATTTTTTTTTAAATTCTAACAGAAATATAAAATCTAAGACCTGGCAGTGCTTCTATAGCTGGTTTTCAAGCTGTTAGTCTCTAGCAAAGCCAGTAGTGGAAAATTATCCTGTGTTTAATTCAGGAGGAGGATGTTCAGCTGTAATGCAGAATTGAGAAGAAAAACACCTGAGTATAAAACTGATTGAGAGAATATATTATCAAATGCAAGAGGCAGTACGGACTGGGAGTTGTAAGATGGGATTGAGACCCTTCTTTAGATCTCAAGCAAGTCACTTTTTCTTCTTTGTGCCTTATTTTCTTTTCTGTAAGATGAGGCTTAGTACTTCCTTTTTCTTGGTTGTGCTATTGGATCTACCAGTAAGCAAGAATGTGATCTCAACAGGTTGTTTAAATAGCTTATGTTTGTAAACAGAACAGAAATGTTTGTCTTAATAGATTCTATTACAGACTTGTTAGTTACAGATTACTACAAACCTGTGACAATGAAGGAGAGGCACTGAAATTCTGTGCTCTGGAATTATCAAAAGTGCCTATGTAAATTTTCTGTGCAAGCACTATTTGCTCTACCTCTAAGAATTGCAGAGGCTTTAAATGCTGTCTTGGCAGTTTTGTCCTTTAAGGTGAAGCTTTGTGCTTGGGAAATCAGTTCAAGACCTCTATCACTGGAGATGTCCCATATTCTCACTATAACATTACCACTACTACTACTTTAGGTGGTGACACAGTGAGCTGCATTAGCTCACAGTTGAGTTGAAAAATATCTACCAAAAAAAATATTTTTCAGCTGGACCTGCAAGCTGGTATGCTCACACAGCTATCAGGCTACTTGGTTTTGCCAGTGCATGAGAAGCAATGTGAAAATAAAGAAGCTAGGAGAGGGACCAATGTATTTGGTAGCAGTACAGGCTTAAATTGCCTTATGTGTCATGAAACTGCACCTTTAGGTGCCTTGATTTATAGTTGAAAATGAATTAAATTCTCTACATTCTGTAAGGAAATGTCTTTTAACTATTTGCATGTGGTATAACTACATGCTTGGAGGGGAAAAAAAAAGTACTGCTCTGATTGTAATACATTTTAATCGACTTGTATTGAAGCAGTTGCTAAGATGTTGGCCCCTGTGCAATTAAGAAGAGGGGTCTGCTCTGGTGAAATTTTCAAGTATGTTTTATTTCCACAGTACTATTTTGCTCAGGAAGACTTGCATACTAATGAGTGTAAATAAGGTGAGGCAAGCATTTTATCTGTGTGTGTTAAGCCATGTGGCTAGAACCCAGTTAATTATGAGAAGAATATATGTTGGAATACAATATAGGTGAGGTTTGGTTTTTTGTTTTTTTTTTTTGTTTGTTTGTTTTTGTTTGTTTTTTGGGTTTTTTTTTGTGAGAATAGTTGAACACCAATTTGATAAGACTTGATCAGATGTTCTAACATGGTGTACAGCCTTTAACCCTGCTTTTTTTCTTTCAACTAGCCAGAGAAACAATGTTTTTTTTAATCTGGAAATTCCTCAAAACTAGCATAATTCCAGGATAGCATTTCTTAAATCACTGGAAATTTTTAAAGCTTGATGAAAGCTTTCTAAACCTGAAAACCAGCATGACTTGGGCAAGTCTATAAGAATTTGAATAGTTATTACCAAGCTTGGAAAGTGGGCAGACTTTTCCCTTTCCTTCTGTTGAAAGAAGAGATTGCAGTATTTAGTCTGCTACTTAAAATTTCTTTGAGTCCTGGTGTCTAATTGAGACCATTCCTTCCTTCTTCTGATACTCATAGAGATCTGGTTTTAAGGATAGGGATGAGTATTAAAAAAAAAATTGAAGTCTTATTACCTTCTATACAACACATGCAGCACTGCTTTCACTGTGTGGGATAAAGTGTGCACAGCTTCATCATTGAATATGTCCAAGGGAAGTTAGTAACATTTTGTTGTAATATTCCTAACATTTTTCTAGCTTACTGATGATTTTTAGAAATAAGGAGGTATAACTCTGTATAGGCAGAAAATGTGGGTTTTTTTCTTCACTTAAATGAAATGTGTATCTCATCTTCACTGGCTATTACTTGAATTTTTAGTTCTGTTTTTTTGACAGCTCTTTGACAGGTTGAGAGATGAGCAACCAGACTTCAGAGCAAAAATAATAGTAATTACGAGTGAACTTACACAGCCTGAACTGGACCTTAGTGAACCAATCAAGGAAGAACTTATAGAACGCATTAATATTATATTTCATTGTGCTGCTACAGTCAGATTCAATGAAACACTAAGGTGAGTCTAAAATTCTGTATGCTCTGGTCTGGTAAACCAATGGTAGTCAAAGGGAGGGTGTAAATCAGGTGTTTGTGCAATCTTGCAAATATTCAGCCTGTCATGCTACTTCATGTGCTCTGATATTTGTGTGCTTGGTCAATTTCATGATGCCCCTTAAGGTAGTAATCTTTTCCCTCAAACTTATTTTAAGCTGTTGAGTTTTCATTTGCTTTTCTTAAGACGATGGAGGCATATTATATAGACCTGCTTTGCCAGAGGTTAGAATCACACTATTTAACATGGAAAAGTTTATATATTTTTAAATCTTTAGGTAAAAAGACAAATCCATTATTAGCACTTCGAAACTAAATAAATTATTCTTGTAGTTTTGCTATAGGTCTTTCAGGTTTTGTGTGGTGTGTTTGTGGGTTGTTTTGGGGGTTTTTTGTTTGTTTGGGGTTTTTTTTGGTGGTTTTTGTTGGTTTTTTGTTTGTTTTTGTTTTTTAACTAAATCCCTGTGCCTGAATTTCAAGGCCTTTTTGAAAGGAAGCAGTTGAAGAGACTAAGGAACATGTTGCTATTCTGAGTCTTCCTAACATCATGTGTTGCTCTCATCTCTGGGATGGGTAGAAAGGATATGAATAAGCTGTAGCTATATGTACTGTGCTCACTAGTAATGTTAGAGCTTTTCTCCTAGTGTGATAAAGGGAACAGAAACTATTCCTTTAGCCTCCCTTGTTAGAAGGGGAATGCACATTTTCAGAGGATAACTAACTTTTTGGCAAAACTGTACGTGGGGGAAGTTCTAGCACTTGTTCTCTACCTGATGAACAAACAGGAGATTAAATATTGCTCAGCTTTCTCCATGTCTTCAGGAATTCCTTCATTAAGAAGGATGGAGGTTTGCATTGGAGGGAGTATGGAGAAGTAGATGCACAGGGAGAAAGTTGAAAAATTCCATGTTGCACAGAGAATCTATTAAGGAAATACTAGAAAGAAGTACCAGAAGCAAGAAAGGATTATGATGCTTTTTGGCAAAAACAATTACTTGATTTAGTGCTGAAACACTGGAATAAATATTCAATTTGGGTAAATGACTTTGTGAGAAATAGCTCCAACTTTTGGGAGGGGGTGGGAAGTAAAGCAACTTTGAGATAAAATGCTTCTCAACTCGGATTATATTTTTTTTTGACTTGTTACAAAGGCTGGCACTACCTTTCTAAGAATGTTATACTGTATTGTGAAACATCATAAGGTAGCCTGTGTTTATCGCTGTTATGATCCTGAAATGTTAAGGAAATGCCAACCTGACAAAAGCCCAGAGGGAATCTAAAACAATTTGAAGACTGGTAGAATAGGGTCTTGGTACAAAAAGCCTCTGGCAGTTTCTGCTTTCTTGGCGGGCCCAGTATGTTTAGCAAAAAAGAAAATGCAAGCATTTCTTAGGTGCTCTGGCATCAACTCTTTCCTAACATGTATGCTGGAATGCTTGGAGGAACCTTACAAATCTGAAGACCACCTAGAGCAGCCTTCATCACATATTTAACAGGAATAACTAATGTGAAGTTCAAAATACTTGGCTTGGGGCCAGTGGTAGGAATATAGTCAAGAAAGCAAAATACTTGGGCTTATTTTGGAATTTTTCGTAAGTTGTACTTGCTATACACTTCTGTATTTTAGTGGTGCATACAGGTCTGATTATGAACGCCTTCCTTTGACTTCTTAAAAGAGGAAGTGAAGACTGAGAACAATACTTTTCTTAAACCCCCTAATTTATTCAGAAGTAATATTTTTCCATTGATATTAATTACTTTGGGATAGTGGTCCCCCACTCCTGTACCCCCAATGCTTCAGTAATAATGGGTGATAAAGCAGTCTTAAACTTGGTGCTTATCTGGGGGACACACACCAAGATTTTTATTGTTAATATAACACTTTCTTGCAAAGACTTTGATAACGCTTTGTTTAGCTGTACTCTTGAAACTTAGTTGATTGGTACACTGTATACAAGAAAACTAGTGCCCATAGTAAGTTTTATAGGCTGGAGAGAGAATCTGAATTATATAAAATTCTGGTGGGTTGACCCTGGCTGGACACCAGGTGCCCACCAAAGCTGCTCTATCACCACCTCCCACCCCCCCATCAGCTGGACAGGGGAAGAAAATATAACAAAAGGCATGTAGGTCCAGATAAGGACAGGGAGAGATCACTCAACCAATTACTGTCACAGGCAAACCAGACTCGACTTAGGGAAATGAACTTAATTTATTGCCAATCAAACCAGAGTAGGGTAATGAGAAAGAAAACCAAATCTTAAAACACTTTACCCCCACCTCTCCCTTATTCCTGGGCACAGCTTTACTCCCGAGTTCTCTACCCAGTCCCCACCTCAGTGGTGTGGGTGGGATGGGGAATGGTGTCTGGGGTCAGTTCATCACACGTTGTCTCTGCTGCTTCATCCTCTTCAGGGGCAGGACTCCTCACATTCTTCCCCTGCTCCAGCGTGGGGTCCCTCCCATGGGAGACAGTCCTCCAGGAACTTCCGCAACATGGGCCCTTCCCATGGGCTGCAGTTCGTGAACTGCTCCAGCGTGGGTCCCCCGCAGGGTCACAAGTCCTGCCAGCAAACCTTTGCCGACATGGGCTCGTCTCTCCATGGGTCTGCAGGTTCTGCCAGGAGCTTGCTCTAGCATGGGCTTCCCACAGGGTCACAGCCTCCTTCAGGTGCATCCTCTGGCGTGGGGTCCTCCCTGGGCTGCAGGTGGAGATCTGTTCCACCATGGACCTCCCTGGGCTGCAGGGGGACAGCCTGCCTCCCCAGGGTCTTCCCCAGGGGCTGCAGGGGAATCTCTGCTCCAGCACCTGGAGCATCTCCTCCCCTCCTTCTGCACTGACTTGGGTGCCTGCAGGATTGTTTCTCTCACATGTTCTCACTCCTTTCTCTGGCTGCAGTTTCTGTGCCTCGCCAACTTTTTTTCCCTTCTTAAATACATTCTCCCAGAGACGCTACCACCGTCGCTGATGGGCTCGGCCTTGGCCAGCGGCGGGTCCGTCTTGGAGCCGGCTGGCATTGGCTCTGTTGGACATGGGGGAGGCTTCTAGCAGCATCTCACAGAAGCCACCCCTGTAGCACCCCTGCTACCAAAACCTTGCCATGCAGACCCAATACAAAAATAACCATAGTAGTTGTTCAGTAAGCTGTGTTCTGGTGGGAATTGTAGAGATAGACCTACTCTCCTACAGTATCCTGAAGGACTCTATTTTAATGAGAACAGTGAAGTTGGAGGATGAAAGTGTGCTGCTTGGCGCGTTTCCTTTTTTTTCTTCCTTCCTCCCTGTAATCTTGTTGTGCTACAAGAACATGCCAGTCTCCAACTTACTAGCCCTCTAAGCCTTCCTTCTGAGGAGCTGACCTAGTTCAACCTGAGCTAGGAATTTCAGATATGCATCTCATGTCATGGCAGCTAGGTGTTGTGTTGCATTATTTCTTTCAGGTTTTATGAAAAATGTAGGTTTGGGATTTAGCTTGAGGAGATCAAAGGTATGCTGGCTTTCCCACTCTAGTAATGGGGCATGAGGATGCCAGTAAGAACAGGGTAAAACTTAGGAAAATTATCCTGAATATTGAGAGGTGGTCTAGATTAAGACTGTGGCATATGGTTCTAAGCAGAAAGTTAGGATGATTGTGCTATTTTTTGGGGCAGGGTGGAGTATTTAGGAATACTTTTATATACCCATCACTGAGGCATTTAGGAGTGAATTGACTAGTTACTACATTTTGCTTGTGTTTTGTCTTGCTTTCTGCTAATGAAATTTCTGTTTAATCAACAGAGATGCTGTTCAGTTAAACGTGACTGCCACACAACAGCTCCTCTTCTTGGCACAGCGAATGAAGAATCTGGAAGTGTTCATGCATGTTTCAACGGCCTATGCATACTGCAATCGAAAACAGATTGAGGAAATAGTTTATCCACCTCCTGTTGATCCCAGGAAACTGATAGATTCTCTTGAGTATGTGTTATGTTTTATGAAGCTACTTCAGTAATCTGTAACCACTTGCTTTGTAGTAATGAAGTACCAAAAAATGGTTAGGAACCTGAAAGATGAAGAAATTAGCTTATTATGCTTGTGCTTATGTCTGACAGCATGGCTGACACTTGCCTTTTCTGTAAAGATGGGTTAAGGTTTTACTGTCATGTTCAGCTGAGCTAGGTGTGGAGCGGTACTGAAGGAAAGGGATGCTCATGTCTACTCATGATGTCTCCTATATGCTGAGTGGCAGTTTTTCCACTGTATGATGAAGAGCTGAATCAAGAGCTATTAAAAACAAAAAAGCTGTGCTGTTACAAGTGTGGTAGCACCAGCATTGTGAAGGAAAGGGGTAGAACCAAGACAGTCCACTTTAACAGCAGCCTTCACTACATCCACCTAAATGCTATTACAAGATCAGACTGCGATGCTGAAATAATATTACTTAACTTCAGAAACACAACTTTAGAAGTGGTTCCGTTAGGTATTCAAAAAGTGCAGATGTCAAAAAACTGTTTTCTGTAGCTTTTTCATCTTGAATTGGGCATTACTGAGGGGAAAAAGAATTTCTCATTCTATTTTTTTTCTGTGGACATTAGCTGTCCTGAGGTCTTATTTAGTAGCTGTCAAACCTTAACTGAAACAGGTGGCAAATATGGGATAAGTCAAGTGTAATGTAATAAATAATAATCTCAACTGTAAATCAGTCTCTCCCTTCTTCCCTGTCATACAAAATATCACCCCTTGTAAGAGAAGTATGAAACTAAAAATAACTAATTAAAAAGTAAAACATCTTCTTTATCTTGTTATTAGATGGAAGAGCACTAACGTTTAAAAACAAATGAGCTACTACCTAGGATGCACATTGAGCCAACTGTTTTTTATAATATTGACTATTAAATACACTTTCAAATGAGATATTCTGAAGTAGTCATATTTTTGTCTTTTCACAAGCAGAATAAATATAACTTAAACTGCTTGGTTTGGGCTTGGACAGCTGTCTGTATTTTAGAACTCATGGTAATGAGAGAAGGCTTTTGTAAACTTACAAAAGAGTGATCTATCTAGCCAGTAGCTGACTGACACACAAACAGATTTGTGTCCTGTTCTGGGCTTTTCTACCCCTCTTCCCACCCCAATTCATATCACGAAGGGAGTCTGCATGTCAGATTTGATTGTAATAGGACATTGTTGAATAACGATGTTGGCTAAATTATATTTATGTGGCTAAGATGTTGGCTAACTGAGGCAAGTAAAAGAGTGGAGAATGTCAAAGTAGCAACGGTTCAAGGGGCACACCCTTCAGTCATATCAGACAAGCACAATTTGAAATACAAACGGGAGAAACATGGTGACCCAGGTTGCTTCAGAGGTGGTATGTGATAACTTAACACCACAAAGGTGGAGGTGATGCTTGTGATGGAGCTGGGACTCCTTTGCAGTGACATCACTTGCTAGATCACTTAATGCTAACTGAGGAGCAGTGTGCCTGTGTCCCAAAGATGTAACTTGCTGTGTCTGCACTTCATGTTTGAGAACTTAGTTGACAGAATTGGGATTGTTGTAAAGGAATGTGCTACTTCCTCCATAGTTGGTGTGTAATAAATGAATTACTTGGGCAAAAAAGTAAATAGCAGTATGCTTCTTGCAGTGGACGCTAAACATGTAACCCTCCACTCTTACTGAAAAACTTGTTTTTATTTCGGTCTGTATCCCATTTTCTTTAAAGGAGAAAAAAAAATTCATGGTAAGTTTAACAACAAAAGAAAAAAGATTTAATATTTAACAAAGTTCATTTACTTTCTACAGTACACCATATAAAATAGTTCCAAAAGTATTTTGGAACTGGGCACATATTCTGGTGAAAGATTTTTGTTGTTCTTGGCATTTACTCTCAAATGTTTAGTTTTATAGTTTAATTTGAAACAAAACGAGCATGAAGTCAGTGTAAACAGTCTTCTGTAAGTTGGTAGTAAAGTCCTTAAACCAGCTTAACTACATTGCTGCTGTAGGATCTCAAATACAACATTCTTCCTTAAGATCCCTTTTCAGAAGGGTTCTACCTATGCAGTTGCCACATTAATTTAAATAGTAGTGTATAATGAAAATAAGTAATAGGCAGACTCTTAAATTTGATTTTTCTGGCCTCTGGGATTGGTGTTCAGTTTAAATAAGCAAAAAACCCCTAACTCTCATATTTTGATGAATGATATTTGGTGAATGATATTTTAGGAGGATACATGGTTTTAAAGTTAAGCACAGTATAAGCTGTCAGACATTTATCGTTTGATTTCCAAATACTTATGGAAATGTTTTACAACTTCTAGCTGTTTACAGTAGAAAGAAGTATGTGACATACTAACCAGTGGAAGTTGGTATTAAATTCTGAAAATCAGGCTGAGATTTAAAGCATAGTAGTTTAGTGTTGGATACTGGGGTTGTTGCAGAAATGTGAAATGCAGAACTGAGTTTTTAATTATTGCTTAAATTTCTTCACAGAATTTCTTGTTCCTCTGCCTATACAGCTTCTAGGGGAATGCTAAAGCTTTGGTGGTTTTGGTATGTTTTGGGTGGGTTTTTTTTGTTGAGGGGTTTTTCTGTTGTTGTTGTTGCCTTGGTTAGTGTTTTGAAGAAGACATTGAATTTTAATTTTACTTTGCAAGTATTTTTGATCTATCTGGTTATCCTTTTCACATATTGCTTTCACTCCCCCCTGCCCCCAGTGAAGCAACATGCAGTAATTTACACTTGCCTCTTATTTTGTTTCTTTAGGTGGATGGATGATGGCCTAGTGAATGATATTACTCCTAAACTGATAGGCGACAGGCCTAATACTTACATATATACAAAAGCCTTAGCTGAATATGTAGTACAACAAGAAGGTGCAAAATTAAACACAGCCATTATAAGGCCATCTATTGTTGGTGCTAGCTGGAAGGAACCTTTTCCTGTAAGTCACCGAGTTTTTACCTGACCGTTTTGTCTGTAAACTGTAGTACATACTGACAGCCTGTTTACCTAGTGACCTTCGTAGAGGAAAATCTTTTAGACCATGAAGTTGTGGCTTGGTTGCTTCTGGATAACAACTCTGATACAAAATCTGTCAAATACGGTATTATGTGTGAAATTTAGGGGTAAATTACTTCTAATCCTAGAACAATACACTTCTATCGCAATGGGAGATACTATTTCACACATGAAATTGTCAGCTTTTTACTTCGTGATTCTATGTATCTTCATCTGGTTTTCCCCTCTTCAAGATGCTTTGCTATGTCAGTAGCTGCAAAGGGTGACTAAGAAAACTGGGGACTGCAGGACATAAAGATGTTTGGGCTCCACTTCTTTTAGTCAAACCCTGTAAGCTTTGCAGGGGATGGCATAAGTTCTTGTGCTGTATGCTATATTGTAATATAGCATATATGCTATATTCTGCCTCCTATATGGGAGATGGTATTGGAATAGCTTCTCCAGTTCAAGACTGTCTCTCAAGCCCTTAAAATCCATATAATTGACTTTGCCTACTTTTTTGAATATTTACAATGTACATGTCAAACCATTAAGTATATAGTGTCTAAATACTGTCATTAAAGTTGAGCAAGAATGGCTTCTGTTTGAAAAATGAAAAAACTAATAATTGATTCCAAAACTGCTTATCTGTCTTCTATGAGTTGTTAGATGGTAGTCTAAAACCACTTGTAAACATGAATACTTTCAACATAAATGTATTTATACAGAAAATACTCTGCAGTTTATTCACTAAGAAATAAACAAGCTAGCATGTCACTTTGAAGGACCAGTGAATCTTGTCTGAGTTATAGCAACTTGTTACATCACGAGATTTTGCTATGAAAGAACTTCATTTAGAGACATGGAAATTAGTATTTTTCTCCTCTTTATTCTCTTTTCCCTTCACCCCTTACACTTGTAGAAACTTATCAGCTTTTTACTTGAAACTGCCAACTTCGGTATACTCTAACCAAATCCTTTCCCTCCCCCCTGTTCATAATAGGGATGGATTGATAACTTCAATGGACCTAGTGGTGTCTTCATTGCTGTAAGTAATGAATATACTTAAATTTTTTTCCTCCTTTTGGAAGGTGACAAAGCTTCATGTGTTTTACTGGTGGGTCTTCTGTCTCTTTTTTTGTTGTTTTTTTTTTTTTTTTTTTTTTTTTTAAGGCAGGAAAAGGAATTCTTCGAACAATGAGAGCTTCCAACGATGCAGTAGCAGACCTTGTTCCAGTAGATGTTGTTATCAATATGGCACTGGCTGCAGCTTGGTATTCTGGAGTTAATAGGTATAACAGGTGACAATAGAGAGTACCAAGTTTTTGAACTTGTATATTTTAATAAATCAGTCTTCTGTTGAACTTCTAATCAGTGTCCTGCTATTTCCCCAGAACAAAGGAATCTAAGGTTCTAACAGCATTAGTCCCTCAAAGTGTAACTTCCTTATGCCAAAGAGGAAGACATCACCTACTGATACTGTTGCACAAGCTCTGCCTGAAAATTTCTTCCTGGGTCTTGTTGTAATCAATACAATTTACAGTAATGTAGGTGGTGCCTTCTCTGAAAGAAATGTAATGATTAAAGAATGAGAAAAATACTGGAAGATGTTAAAGTTTTTGCTTTCTACATCATGAGACTGATGCTTTCTGCTTTATGTAAATGATGCTGTTGAGAGAAGGGATAACTCTGGATATGTTTTTTTGTCTGTGTTTTTAAAAGGTTTTTTGTCTTCTAACTTGCTCTTTTGTCTTTTCCCCTCCAGACCAAGAAATGTCATGGTATATAACTGTACAACAGGTGGCACCAATCCTTTCCACTGGGGTGAAGTTGGTATGCCATATTTCTTTTTTTCATAAGCTTTAATAGAAAAATTAGGTCAAATAAAAAAAGGACATGCTATAATCACTAGGTCATACTGTATTTTTATTGTTGAAACTATTGATAGCCATACCTCTCAATTTTGCAGTGTATTGTGCTTTTTCATTATCTTCTCCTTGCAGCAGTATCACTGTATCATTTTGTTCTTGGTTTTTTTTGTATTCCATTATAACTTAAACTATGGAAGAACTGATTTTTCTGTTTGCTGCCATGGCCTCATCTGCAGAGTGTGGGTAGCGTGCAGCAAAAAGCATTGCTCAGAGGAGCAGTAGTGATGTTGGGTTTAATGCCAGCCTTACTAAATACATATGGATGAACAGCCCACAATTAGATGTTTTGTACATCTGCATAATTGAAAGGTATGGTAATAGTTTTGCACTTGTGTAGCTCTTTGTTGTGTTTGGCTTAAGTTAATTGTTGGTTGAGGTGGCTTTTTTAATCTTCAGATAGTTACATGAGACTTCAACTATTGATGTGCAAGGAAAAGTAATCTTTAAGAATATAAGGCCACCTATTTTCAACTCTTAGATATCCTGCCTAGAAAGTAACTCACATGCCAAAAAGCTTTGTAATAGTTTTTGTTATAAATAACAATACAAGCTGGCTGGCATGGTAAAGCTGTTAATTAGCTTTCAATTTTTTAGAAATAGAGTTCTTAAGCTCAGATTATTTTCTTTCTTTCAGTTAACTTCAGTACTTAAATCTATTTTATTTCTTTTTACTACTTTCTTCATGCTTTTTACTTGCTTTCGCTCATTTTATATGTATCTGTTTTTATAAACCTTGTTGCTTCAGCCAAACTTGGAAAATTGCTGACTTCATTTATATCCCAATTTGAATCAGGGTATTTAAACACCGTTTATAAACAACAGTATAAAGTTATGAGAGATTATTAAAAAGAGAAATTAATTTCAATATAGCTTTTTAAGACATTGATCCTGCATATCTGTCATGTACAGAATTTTCAGGTGTCAGAAGGAGTTTCACATGGAGTCCCATCCTAATCGCTTAATGCTTAAATATGGATAAGTTGTTTAAAAATGTCATTTGAGATGCACTTCAGATGCTTGCAAAGTCCTCAGTCTGTTCTTAAATTATGCTTCACACAAGAGATCAGAATAGCCTTCTTCATGAAATATAGATGACTATTTAAATATAGCTTTACATGCTATATAAACTGAAATTGCTGTGAGTTTTTGAAACCAACAACTTCTAAGGTAGGAAAGAGGAACAGAAAGAGAGAAGCTACAATAAAATATGATAATGAAGATGTAAAAGGCTGCTTGGTTATAATAAGAAGCAGTTCAACTGTATTTTAGGTTAAAAGCTTATGACTCTTAGTTTCTGTGGATTGTAGAAGAGGTAGGGTGGTTATTTAAATAACATGCTGACGTAAGTATTGTACACTGTAATGTACTTTGAAAACCATTAAATTTTACATGGTTATTATCAAAGCTGTTATGCAACTTTTCTTTCTCAGAATACCATGTAATTTCTACTTTCAAGAGGAATCCTCTCGAACAGGCCTTCAGACGGCCCAATGTAAATCTAACTTCCAATCACCTTTTATATCATTACTGGATTGCTGTAAGCCATAAGGCCCCAGCATTCCTGTATGATATCTACCTCAGGATTACTGGAAGAAGGCCAAGGTAATGGTGACTAGCTCTGTCTTGTCTGTTCCTCTGACTTTTAAACAAACCTATGCTTACACTATGATGTATATTGATTATTTTAAAAAAATTTTTCTTCCCCTGAATGTGTTGTGACTAAAACTCAGCCTTTTTTTTTCCTGAGAACAGGTCCTTGAATTCAAAGTGACTCTGAACTTTCTAGCAAAAATGAGGATGTTTTTGTTGGATAGTTTGGGGGTTTGAGTAGTCAAGGTAAACAGAATTACAAGATCTAGCGAGTGATGTTTGTGCTTGAATAATAAATATTCAAAATATGTTGACCCTTATTTTTTCCTACAGGACACCACATTAAATTGCATTTCAAGAAAAATGTTTTTAAAGGTGCAGTAAGGCACCCTAACCTTAGTTTTCAGTCCAACCCCCTCTTGTATCAATGTTGGATTGCTGTCAGCCATAGAGTGCCTGCATTTTTGTACGATCTTTTGCTCAGATTGATAGGTCGTAAACCATGGTAAGAAGGACAGGGCTAAAAATATCTTCCTGGTAAGGTGATGGAGTTCTGTGAAGAAGATGTGGCATTGGGCCCTATCTAGATTTACTAACTATAAGCAATAACAATCCATTGGCTGTGTTTTGAAGAGATTAACGACTGGCTCAACAATGCTGTCCAAGATGCGTCTTGGGTCAGAATTCTAGTCAGTCATTAAACTCCAGTAAGTAGCTTGCATTAAGATTGTTGTTGCAATTATACACTGATAATGGAAAAGGGTACAGAATTAATAATTGTGGGTTATTCCTGTAGATGATACAACTTGATCTGATATGTTGGTTTGTATCATCTCAAGGTTCCATTCAGTGTATAATATTTACATTAGTATCTGGCTAACTTCTTAAGTGGTGAAAGTGGCATAGCTCTGCTAAATGGCCTAAACTAAATTATGTAGAAGGAATATAAGATGTCACTTCAATTTGTTTCAGATTTGCCAAGCCATATGATCTTAACTCATTGTGTTTGTTGTGTTTTCAAAAGTATTTGTCTTCAGACTATAAAATCTCCACTGTGGTGACAGTGTATTAACACAAGTGAGTATTCATTCATTGTCCTGTAGTCTAGGTCTGTCTTACTAGGAGGGCAAAAGGTCTGTAACAGAGCTGGCACTGGATCAGTAAAAGGAAGCCATGTAAGTGGTTTGTAGGAGAAAACTTCTAAACTGCCTTGGATTCTGTTGTTCCAAGTCTACTCAACAGTGTAATACTCAGAGCAACAGTAGTGGCAGGAGGCTGTGCCTGTATAGTAATCTTCCCACATTAAAAAGATGTGAGGTCTTCACATGAAAAAAAGGTATTGAACATACAAGTTCCTAGCTTTTAGGTTCTTTTGCAATTTTAAGCTATTCTTAATAAATATTGATAGAAATTCCCTGACAAATGTGAAGACTTCATCACTCCTAAAAAGTTATACTATAAATGCCAACCTACTGTCTTTCAAATGGTTAGGAAGTAATGCTACCAGAATCTTGTAAGTCTTTAAAAGGCGTCTGGTCTCTTAAGTATTTGACCAGTGGGAGTAAAACAAGGCTGTGAATAATCATTTTATTTAGAACATTCTTAGCAGTTTTATATTAAACACTGGGAATGTTGAATCCTTGGTTTTGCTTTTCCTGGAATGCTTGCTTGATGTCCAAAGATGGCATTTAGAACTTTAATTAGTACTAGTGCAATTGGTGACATTAAGTATGTGTTTTCTAGCCTGTGAAGTAGTACCAATATGAGTATTCCTACTTAGTTTAATAAAACAGTGGGTGGGTGAGTTTCCTATCGTGCACAAGATTTCCAGTTTGGAGGAAACATGGGGGATTCAACTAAAACAATTGTTCTGTCACTAAGGTTACTCAAATGCACTTGAAAAAAAAGCTTTTGAGTTTGATACGCAGCCCACTTACAGGAATATAGCTTTCATTATATAGTGCTTTTGTCTTTTTTTTCTCTTTTTTGTTAGCATTTAAAAAATGGGAGCCTGCAGTAAAAGCAGTAGAAGGAAATAAATACATAGATGCAAGCAAGACATGCAGTGTTAAATCCTAATGGGCTTCATGTGTTGCTTAATAATAGAAGAAATTTGGGACAGATCTTTACTCTTCCACTTTTTTCTAGTCTTCTGGCTCAAAGTACTTTGAAAGCTGCTTTAACTGATGGGCTGGAGACAGTCATGGTATAGTGATGTACTACTGTTGCTGCGGTCGTTCTGTCCAGTTGACAGAATGGTTTTAATTACCAGGTAGCATGCACTAGGAAACTTGTAAAGCCTTCAAAACATTACTGGAGATTCTTAAACTCAGTATAATGCTGTTCTGAGTGAAGAAGGGCAGTCTTAATCTGAAATGTGATCTTTTCTGCCAAGATTTAGCAGAAAGACCTGAGCAGTATAGTAAAACCACAGTAAAATCAGCACAAGAAAATTCAAATACTGTGCTAATTTGACTTCACATGGTCAATAGCCTGCCTTCTGTGCTGAGTCTGAATTCACTTCTGAGGTCTTTATTGTGTGCAAAGTAGGGAAAACTAAGCAATGGAATTACTGTGTAGGTTTAACTGCACTGTTGTCATACCATCAGGGTATTGTACTGCAACTGAATGAGAAATTTTTAACAAGTCGAAGAAATGGATCAGGCCTGTGACCCTTCAGAACTAAAGGATTATGCTCATAATAATAATGAAAAAATCTTCCTGTTCAGGGTTTTTTTGAAAATTTATCTGTTGTAGTCTTTCTGTAACATGAAGTCATTCTTCTGGGTGTCACTTGTGGAAGCAATGTTTTTAGTGAGATGGAAATGTTTTTGCATCTAGTTGAAGGTTCTTGAATTTAACAACTTTCTCATAATACTAACAGTTAAGGGAAGGAAGAAATAATGCATATAATAGTTCCAAATTTTATAGAAAGAACATGCACAATAAAGATTGGCATAATGAAGATTTAATATTTTATACTAAATACTTAAGACTATTACAGCATTGTGCAGTTATATAAATAGTGGTGATAATCCTTAGCATCCAAGTTTAAGGATGGTGTTGTCAGTAGCTTACCATATATACTTAGTTGTGAGCAAAGCTTATTAGTTGTGTAATTAACTTTAATATAAGGCATAGTTCTCTCTTCTAACTTTGCATAGGGCTTAGCACAACAGAACCATATGTTATTTTAAAATGATTCAGTGTATTTGAAATCTTGAAGCCTTTAAAAATACACACCTGGCAGATCTTTCCAATTACTCTGGAAGAACAGAATATGGCATGAAATATTTAAAGTTGTAATTCCGGGATTTCTCCAGCAACTCATTTTCTGTTACTGCTTAGAAAGTTAAAGGGAAAGCGTGGTTGATGTGTGTAGGGAGGTGTAAAGGATATAATTTCATATCTTATCACTTCAATTTAAAGCCTAAAACTTAACATGAGGCACCTTTCACATAGTTACTGTCTTACAAACCAGAATTGAATAAAGAGTACACTTTCATTGAACAGATTAATATGGTTTTTCCTCTTGGAAGCACTTTTAAGTTGCGCATTTAAAGGAACCACAGAGCTGCTGGAAAGATTGGAGTTCTAGTAGTATGTCTTACACTTCAAAATTTACAGCCAAATGAAAATCTGAACAAAGACAAATCTGAAAGCTTGTTTTTTAGTATTTTAGAGGAATATGTAAAAAAAAAAACCAAACAACTCTTTTTAATGCTTATACAGAGACTTACAGATTGGCAGCCTGTAGGTACAGTGAAGGATCAGGCTGTATTTAGCATCAGAACTGGTTTTAGCCTGGAGACAATAGGTTGCATGCAAGACTTCTTCAAAAACGCAGTCATAGCCTTAAGCCAGGTTGCTTTCAATTGTCTGATACAGAAACATGCCCACCTAACTTATGGATAGTTGAATTAACTATTGATTGCCTAAAACTTTTAATTCCTGTGATGTGCTTCTCGAACTGGTGTAATGTATTTTGTGTTAATGGCAGTAAGGACTGCCTAGTAGAGTCAAAATTCTACCTAGTTTCTAGGTGAACGTCTTGCATGCTGTCACACTGACTTGCTGACTGCTGCTAATATTCAGTCCTTTATGATGATCAGCAGGGGTGACATTTTCTGTCTTCAGCTTATGAAGATGATGTGATGTAATGCTTGATATTTTACTGACTGGTTATATATGGCTTTGATATTTACAACTTTTATCCAATGGCTATCTCTGGAACAACCTGTGAAGTGTATATTTCAAAACTTCAGGTTGAGAGATAAAGCTCCATTATGTGTATTCATGCTCTTTTTTGAGTTGTGTGTATATTCCCATTTGCAGGAGGAATATGGTGCCATTGATATTATAAAACTTAGTCTGCCAGAGCTACACAAGTGCCCGCTAAATAACATTCATTGCTGACATCTCTGAATAAGAGGCTGTCACCATACTTCTTTTTCTTAAAAAAAAAAAAAAGTGTAGTTTCATGTTGATTTAGTGCAAACTAACAAGCTGTCACCAAGAAAGTTGGTCTTTTTCTGCCAACTTTGTAATTGAACTAGCAGCTGAGGGAATATGGAGACACTTGATTCTTTCAGCTGATATATCAAGAAACTAACCCTACAAAGAAAAATAATATTTTTCCATTGATGAATCAGCTGACTCTGTGGCCAGTCACTAAATTCAATTTGAGTTGGAGGGAGGGAAAAAGTCTGCAGCTGAGGTAGAATAACTCTTTTTAGCCACTTGACTTTTTTTAAAATTTTTTTTTAATCAGCTTAGCTATGCTCTAAAACCATATCCATAGGCAGAGACAGCAAGTTTCCCAGAAGAGGTTATTCTTTATGTTAGTTTAAATTCAGTTTAAGTTTTGTTTACAGAAAAGAGTGAAAACCAGTGTCAGTGGCCAGTAACAACCTCAAAATCCACACCTGTCTAATCAGATACTCATTTGCACCATCTAGTATTTTGCAGGGGCACAAGTTTTCTTAAACTGTAGCTGTCTAAGTGCTCTAACTAAAACTCCGCTGCTCTTACAGCTTAGCATAAGAACAGAAATTGGGGAGGCACAAAAGGCAAGTCAACTGAGTTAAATAATCTTTAGACTGTCAGTGGACAGACCTTTGCAAAAAGTCTTCAGCACTTAGCCACCGTGTCCTGTTTGGCACTATTTTTCTCCAGGCCATTTTGATGTGAGGTCTTTTTGGCTTATCTGATCAATGAGATCTTTGCTTTCCAAGTTTTGAGTTGTTTTCTGAATTTTTTTGTCTTAACTAATATGCTTTTTTTATGTTCGGTCTTGTTAGCACAGGATATGTTTTGGATGCACAATCTGTATTCCTAATTATTTTTGAATCAGAGGAACTCTGGTTCAACTCAGCTCCCATTGTTGCCACCTTGCCCAACTGGTGAAACTGTAAACAGGTGTTTGAAAGCATCTAGAAATGTCTACTAATGAGATTTGCTGATGGTCTCAGATTTGTATTCAAGTTTTAATTACTCTGTAGATAGAGTACTATGGGGTTTAAGGAAAAATATTTGTGCTTTTTGTGCTTTAGAGATATTCTTTTTCAGTGGTCTCTGCAATTTGTATTACTCCATTTCATGAGAAGAAAAAGAGGCAATTTTGATATTCCCTTAGATACTGAGATGCCAGCCATTAGTGACAGTAGGGGACCCTAATGTGATGCAAAATACTTTCTTTAGCAGAGTTTCTGGGACAATGTGCTATATCCCTTCTACAAGTATGAATGCATCAAGGCAGCTTTCAGAGCAAAATCAGTGGGTTTTATTGCCTTTATGAACTTTATTGATCAAAACTTACCAATAGAAAGCCATTTCCTGTTAGTGCTGGGTTGTTCTGCTTTCTTTGCCTCCCCTCCCACCTTCTCACTCTGTGCTTAAAATGATCAGTGTGTCCTGCTATAAGGATCAAATTGGAAGCAGTTCTGTGAGATGGAAATACCTTGAGCACCCAAAGCATGAATTTAATAGCATTAGGTTATGCGTACTAGTTAGTACTTACTAAAATTGACCATCTTTAGCACTGTAACACTTGAAACAATGTTCTTGTCATAAATGTGAGAACTTTGCATCTGAGAAACTGGATGACTCACACTTTTTAGGGCCACTTCAGATAGTCTGATCAAAAAGAAACTTGCCCAATTGATCCTTATAACAACTTCTCTGTACTCCAAGTGATGGTTTTGTAGAGTTGTTTCCTTTGCATAATAAGCAATGATGGAAGGTATTTCTGCATATTTTGAAGTAGCATAGAACTGATCACCTAACTAGCAGGATCTGCTATGATCTATCTGTGCCTTTTATGTTTTCCTGCCCTTTGCTGCAGAGCAGTAGGGTTAAGGGGCTAAGCCATATTTCTGGTGGTATTAAACCTTGATCTCTTAGTGACCGTAAGAAATTAATTTTGTTTTGTTAGAGACCTGGTCCTGCACAGTGTGCGGGAAGGTCAGAGAAACTTACTCCCTTGCTTAAAGTTGTCACGTGCATATGTTCTGCACTGTGCAATTTGACTCTTTCATCAAGTCAAATTGTTCAGTACAGCTAGATATTCCAGTATGCTGAAGTGAAGAGTGTTCTATGTCTGTGTCCTAAACTAAGAGTTAGCAACAGAAGACATATTACCATCTCTTCCTTTTAGGGAAGAATCTTACCATTGCAGTAGGAAATAGGATTAGGAGAAAAGGACTGTCCTATAATTTCTGATTCTATATAAAGATTGGACAACCAAAGTTCACTTTAATAATATGCAGAAATATCTTATTGATAAATATAACATGCTTTGGGTACAGAGCAAGACGGGATACGTTAATATAGGGGTGTGGGGTTGGAGGGTAAAAAATTTATAATCTTACTGTCTGTTTTATTTGTTTGAACTAATCTTTACCACTATAACCTGTACATTCCATGCCTTGGACTGTAGGATGATGAAAACAATAACACGTCTTCATAAGGCCTTGATGTTAATAGAATACTTTACAAGCAATTCGTGGATCTGGAATACTGAAAATATGACTATGCTAATGAACCAGCTAAGCCCTGAAGACAAAAAGGCAAGTAGCTGTGTGATGTGGGCATGGAGACTGAAAGTGAAATATAAGCTCATTTAAGACTAAGGACATAAGCTGGTAATGCTGCTTACTGTAATGTGGAGCTAACCCTTTTACTAACTCAGTGCTGGAAATTCCTGTCACATTCTTTCAGTTGTGCCAGGGCTGTGTTATAAGCTAGATCAGTGATGTGATCAGAGATGAGGAAGGGCAGGGCCCCCTTGAAGGAGTCCTGATATAAAAGATGACTGTCTTTGGAGTGGCTTGATCACATGATCTAGTGTTACCCATATATCAACCAAGTGGCCAAGCTGTTAGGGTTTTACCTACATCATGAATAAAACAAGGCTTTACTTGACCACTGTCTCTTTCCTGACGAAAAGGAGGGACTTTTTTTTGCTTGTTTTTAAACTGGTAACAACTTTTATATACCCTTTTCATGCTTTGGCCAGAGTGCCACATGTATTCAAGAAACGTAAGTATAAATTCTCTCACTACTTTCTGAAGTACACTCTTGCTGTTTGACTAAAACTGCCCCATACAGGGGGAGAAGTGTAACAAGCAGGATGACAGAAAAGTCCTGAAGGATGTTGAAGAATGAAAACTTGAGTGCAGGGTCTCGGTAAGAGTGAATGAAAGAGCTCAAAGGAAAAAATCTGTCTTCCCACTGTGTGTTGTTGACCATTTATGTGAGTTTCTATTTTTGTGCTATGTTTACCAGTCTCAAACTAACAGAAACACCTGTGTGGTGGTTTGACCCTGGCTGGCTGGATACCAGGTGCCCACCAAAGCTGCTCTATCACTCCCTTCCTCAGCTGTAGAGGGGAGAGAAAATATAATGAAAGGCTCATGGGTTGAGATAAGGACAGAGAGAGATCGCTCACCAGTTACTGTCATGGGCAAAACAGACTTGAGTTGGGGAAAATTAGTTTAATTTATTACCAATCAAATCAGACTAGGTTAATGAGAAATAAAACCAAATCTTAAAACACCTTCCCTCCACCCCTCCCTTCTTTCTGGGCTTAAATTTACTCCTGATTTTCTCTGCCTCCTCCTGTTGAGCAGCACAGGGGGAATGGGAGTTGAGGAATGTTCATCACACGTTCTCTGCCACTCCGTCCTCCTCAGGGGCAGGACTCCTCACACTCTTCCCCAGCATGGGGTGCCTTCCACAGGAGACAGTCCTTCATGACCTTCTCCAACGTGGGTCCTTCCCACAGGCTGCAGTTCTTCACAAACTGCTCCAGCGTGGGTCCCTTCCATGGGCTGCAGTCCTTCAGGCACAGACTGCTCCAGTGTTGGTCCCCCGCAGGGTCACAAGTCCTGTCAGCAAACTTGCTCCAACGTGGGCTGCTCTCTCCACGGGTTTGCAGGTCCTTCCAGGAGCCTGCTCCAGCACGGGCTTCCCATGGGGTCACAGCCTCCTTTGGGCATCCCCCTGCTCTGGCGTGGGGTCCTCCCCAGGCTGCAGGTGGAGATCTGCTCCACCATGGATCTCCCTGGGCTGCAGGGGGACAGCCTGCCTCACCAAGGTCTTCCCCACAGGCTGCAGGGAAATCTCTGCTCCAGCACCTGGAGCATCTCCTGCCCTCCTTCTGCACTGACCTGGGGGTCTGCAGGGCAGTTTCTCTCGCATGTTCTCACTCCTTTCTCCGGCTGCAGTTGCTGTTGTGCAGCAGTTTTCTGCCTGTTCTTAAATATGTTCTTCCAGAGGCACTACCACCGTTGCTGATGGGCTTGGCCTTGGCCAGCGGCGGGTCCGTCTTGGAGCCGGCTGGCATTGGCTCTGTTGGACATGGGAGAAACTTCTAGCAGCATCTCACAGAAGCCACCCCTGTAGCACCCCTGCTACCAAAACCTTGTCATGCAAACTCAATACAACCTCGATGTGGCTAGCTGGTTTTCTCTGGTGACTAGTACTGACTGAAGCTACCTTCCTTTCCTGCACATGTGCCTGTGCTGCCAGATTCTGACCTCCCTGTGCCTCATATGCCTGGGAAGAGTTACACAAATCTTATTGGATTCATTCCAAGTTACTCAAAAATATGCTTGTGCAATAGCACAGCTGTAATGGAATGGACTTGTTCTCTATACCAGTATGTCTTACAGGAAGATACATGTATGTGTTAAAATAAAGAAGTATTGCAACTGAGTTCAATTGCTGTGCCCCACCCCCAACTGAGTTTAAACTTCCTTTCTACTATGGTTTTGTTGGTTAATATTCAGCAGGATAAAAATCACCAGTTAAAGTTTCAAAAACTCAAATTCCCTTACGCATTTGGAACAGTGTTGTCATCTTTAAGATGTTTTTCCTATTCAAATGTTTTCCAGAATCTTGGTCTTTAGTTAAGTTGAAGAAAAGCTGCCAAACTTCTAAATAAACTGTCTAAAAATAGGAAGTAGAATAGCTTTTAGTGATTCTTATGTGGAGAGGATTTCCACCCCTTCCTGCCATCTCACCTCCACCCAGCAACTTGAATTCAGAAAAAGTTTAAAAAACAAAACCAAAATAATCCGAGAACTTTGGACTGTTAGTATTTTCAAATAGCTGTTTTCAATAAGATGTGCATACAGCAATAAAGAACTAGTTGGAATAATGGTTGAAACTGTACTTTTCTTTACTTTTACATTCTTGTTGTGATGATATATTAAGGAAAACAATGTTTAATTGAGACCTGATAACACACCTGCCATGCTGTTAAGCAGCTTATTTGGAAACATGGACTTGGGGATTTAGCATAACAACTTTTAAAGCCGAATACAGTTTCACTGCACAAAACTGTTTACTCGTTTCTTGTTCCTGTAATGATCTTGCTTATTTTTTTACCTGCAACAAAATTGGCAGAGCTGGAAGCCTGCTAGGAAAATCTTGGTATTTATTTGCACTTAAACAGCTGTTGTTGTAGAATCTTGAGATGAAGAAATCAATACATCAGTGAAAAACTTTAGTTGTGAATTTACTGTAGTAACTTCCTCTCCTGAGGAAGATACTCATGGTTCTTCTTAAAATATAGCTGTCCAACTATAAGCACAGCTAAAAACTTTGCATTTATGCAACAGTGAACTAGGCACAGAGCAGTGTTCATTCTACAGTATATTAGAATTATTTTGTTGCTTAAAAGGAAACAACATAATAGGAAATAGTTATTTCTAGAGAATTCCTTACAGACAAATGAAATGGGAAAGCAGTGCACTTGGAAGTGGAGGGAAGAATACTACTGCTGAGGAGGAAAAATAAGGCATGAAATGGTTGAGATTTGGAAGAGGTGGTTTAAGAAGCTGGTAGTTGAGTCAGAAATGGGATCTAAATCTGGATTGTTCTTATGATTAAGGATAAGATAACTTTTTTCACATCAAGGACAAGTTGGAATTATCTGGTATAAAGGCATTTATTCTTTTCCTTTAAGTTATTCTATATAGCAGGTGAATTTTTAGGTAACTAACAGTGAAAGCTTTCATTTTATGCAGACATTTAATTTTGATGTTCGACAACTACATTGGGCAGAATACATGGAAAATTACTGCATGGGAACGAAGAAGTATGTGCTGAATGAAGAAATGTCTGGCCTCCCTGCAGCTAGGAAACACTTGAATAAGTAAGTATAAACTTTTATTTTCCTCTGTTTATATTTTCTGTGTTTTCCTGCCCTTGTCAAGTTTTGCTTTTCCATATTATGACTTAATTGTTCTTTATAGCACCTGTTTAGGTCCTCCAGAATTCTTCTGTTCCAGTCCAGTGGGCTGAAGCGTTTTCTGAAGAAGTCAGTTGTCATCTTTCTTGTTCCATTTGTTGCTCCTGAGTTGCTCTCAGTACTAATAGTTACAGTATTGGTCTGGGGTTAGGGTTGTAGCTCTGATCACTAGTGTATACTGTAATCCAGGTTTCTGATTTTACCCAAGCGTCTTCTGGAAGGTAAACAGATACACAGTAACACAAGGTCAGAATGGCTTGTTCAGTTAAGGAGGTTTAATAGAACAATAATTGGTTCTTCTGGGAATGTGATCTTTTGAAGCAGGTGAGTAAACAGGCATGGACTCTCCACCTCAGAGCAGGAAACTTTGATGTTGGTGCTTTAAGATGACTTCTCTTAGCCTTTTATCTGTGGCTTATCTCCTCCAGTTTGAATGCATTGTTACTGTCCAGAATTTTACTGGCACAGTTGCCCTTGTTTTGTTCTTGGCTGATTCATAAAGACAGTTGCAGACTTTTTGATTTGTCTTTTTAAAGAGTGAAATAAAAGTGATTAATCTTGTTCTGCAATTCTACTTCACATCAGCTATCCTGATAGCACAAAGAGAAGTGGCGTAGGTCATTACTTGTGTCATTCTTCTAAAGACAAGGATTTGCAGTTGTAGAGTGGATTGGCATGATACGTTACGATCTTAGAGATACTTTTGAAAGATGGTAAGTAATCCTTGATAACAGTGAGGATAGCTGAAGAGGTGTTCCCTTCAGATTTGTTCGTTTTTTTCTTTAAATCTAGATGCTGTTAAAAATGCACAGGAGTTATCATACAGTTGCCACTCTTTGTACAAGGGATCGTACCAAGAATAACATGAGAAATAGTCTTGTATTGCAACAGCATCTGGTTGCCCACAGCTCTCAGTTTTTAGGTGGATTATTTTGCAAGAGGTTTAGATTCTAACATGTATTTACTCTGAGCTATTAAGTTGGCCTCTTCTGTTACCATCTAGCTCTTTAATCTGAACTTGAGTCCACTGCTTCAATATTAAGCAGATGTGGCAGCCTGGGGGACCTGGCTTCTCTAGGAAACTACTGAGTAGAATTTTTCCTCGAATAGAAAAGTGGGCTTTACTTTTGTAATACAAAAATTCAGGCTGTTTTTTTTCTACAAATAAGGTATGTAGAGGAAGGTCTGGCTATACTAACACCCAGCCTACCTGTAAAACAAGATAAGGGCAGTCTATTTCCTTGAAAAGAGGTGCCTTAAAAATACAAATTGTCATGATCTACTGAACCAAAGAGATTGCTCTGTTTCTAAGAAATCCGAGCCAATTCTGGTTGCTGTTTGTCTTGAAGCTTCCATCTTTACCTGTGAGAAGATTACTAAAAGTCACAGTTGCTCTAAAAGGACACTTTGTTTCTTCTAATCTTTCAATATAGTTCCCTGAGAAGGAGTAAGTTTAAAATTGCAGTGAAGACTCCAGGCTCCGTGGTTGGAAAATCCTATGATGTTGGGTTTTGTTGGGTTTTTTTGTTAGTGGCAGTCGGAGTTACTTCTACATATATATGAAGTTATAAATATGTGGAGGGGAGTAGGGGAGTTCATAGTGTTAAATATATCCTTGTTCTTGGGGTGGATGGCAGCCTTCTACAGGTAAGTTACTGTATGTGTGACCTTGGCTTTAAGATGTTTTTACCAAGCAGCTATAAAGCAGAAGTACATGTGGTTAGCTACAGGGCTGTCTCTGTTCCTTAGTTTTCATGTGTTCCAGTTTCCAGCAGTGAACTATGGAAAAGCCTTCTCTGTTTGGTCCTTCACTTATCAGCTTACTTCCGTCGTTCATGTAATACCACTCACAGTGTGTCTTGAGATAAACAGATGAACAAATTAAATTCTACATTACAAGTTAATTTTTAGAGTGCTCTTTTTTTTCCCTGTAAGTCTTGGTACCTTAGCTTTTAATTATTTCTTTTGTTTTCCCTTAGGTTAAGGAATATACGCTATGGCTTCAATACAGTTCTTGTGATCCTGATCTGGCGTATCTTTATTGCAAGATCACAAATGGCAAGAAATATCTGGTACTTTGTGGTTAGTCTGTGTTACAAGTTCCTCTCCTACTTCAGAGCTTCCAGTACTATGAGATACTGAAGAAGAGAATTTAGCATTAGGACATCTATGCATATGGTGGTCTAACTGCACAAAGCCTGTAACATGTAGTCATCTCACATTTTGTAAAAGCATAATTTCATCTTAAATTGGAGTGCAAAATATACGGTATGGTATATGTAATGTTAGTTGTGTATCTTCCTGGAAACAGAGAAAATAAAATGGTCAAGTGCCAGGTTGAATTGGCAGTAGACAAGCGTTTAAGTAACTTTTAACTCTTTGACCTGGGGAAAACATTTTAGACCACTGACCAACATAACTGTGCAATTTGGAACGTGTTTGAAATCTGCCTTAACATGATTTATTTTCTTCTTAAGTTTTACTCCACATTGAGCAAGATAAATATTGACTTAGTAATTGCTGTAGACCTATTTATTTGAAATTCTTCTAAATTACAAAGGGTTTTGCAAGTTGCAAAAGTGTATAAATGACAGTGGATCTCCTGAAAAAAATTATTTGAGGACTTTTGTAATTTGTCTTTACTTTTTGCCACTTCTTCCCTTCTTCTCAAAGTAGGGATGCAACAATGGTGCCTACTTTGCTTTAAAAGAAAAAAGGAAAAAACCAACAAAACAAAAAAAACCAACCTTCCTTAATTACTGAAAGGCCTTTTGTCTGATCTGGTCTTCAGAATGCACTTAGTGATTCAGTTCTATGCTCAAAACTGGCTGCATCCAACTTGCATTTATGTCCTCATGAACAATTTGCTTCTCTGAAAGCAGAATTGATTCTATCATTGGGTAGATAAAAGGAAACGTAAACCTGAAGGGGGCAAAAATAAAGTCATTGTCTGTCCTCTTTTTTAATGATTTTTATTGGGAACACAGAGCCAGCACTGGATTGTTACACTTCTGACTTAGTAAATGTATTTGAAAGGAATTTATTATGCTTAGTTGCTATTTATGTTACTGGTAATAGTAGTTGGACAAACTATAGGCTTTCGTTAAGAGATATACCTGTTTTTAAATTTTAAGCAATGTTAGCAAATACTTCATGAATTAATAATTTTTAAAATCTGAGCTATGAAATTTGATGCATGGACAACACTAATGCGTAAGCACACTTTCGCATCCCTGCCCCAATAAAACCTCTCATTTCACTGGGCAAGCAGAGCAAGATGTACCATGCTTCAAAATGAAAGTATGTTAACAATTCTTCCATCTATCTTTTAACTTAAATTACTAGGATTAAATCTGAAGAAATCTGGTCTTTCTGCATGTTAGTTTGTTTCAGTAGGGAAACCATTTGTAAAAATAGCAAGGTGTAAGAAAAGATTGAATCCTTGTTTAAGGCAATACATGAAGATCCCTTTAAATTTTGGTTGCACAGAATTCTGTCTGAGAACACTGTAATGCTCCTTTAATTGATGCACTGACCAGCACCATTGCCCAGTGTTTGTTCATTAAAATCAGTTTATACTGATGAGTATGTTCTTGAATCTGCTTGGAAAGGCAAATAATGACTTAATTACACAAGAGCTACATTATACTTGCCCTTGATAGTTTTTTGTCCTATTTGAATTAAGTAGGTAAAGAACTTATTTTGCTATTCTTGTGAAAACTCTTACTTTCAAGAGAACACCTTTCATGCAGGTGTATATCTCATTTTGAAAAGATAATGGCTTCCTTGTTGAAGCTAAATATTCTGTAGTAAGTAGTTAAGCTGTAATTCCTTTTTAAAATTACCCGTGTATATATAAAGCTAGTGATGAAAAGCCTAAATGGTCTAGGACCACACCTTGTGTGAGAGACCTCTAACTGGCTGAAAATAAATTATGGCTTCTGTGATTGAAGATGTTACACTTGAACAAATACATTAGGTGTATTCCGTTTTTAGTTGCCTCCCCAAGTATCTTACTGGACCTGAAAGTATGCTTAAGCATTCTTGCATTGTAGACTTTTTTCAGAGGTGCCTACTATCCAGTGACACCCCTTGTCCCATGTTGGCATGTGGCTGAAGTTTGAAAAGACAAATACATCATATTCTGAAAATGATTCTGTGAAGCAATTCACTTATGAATTTTGGTTGTTTATTGTACATGATACTTACAATGTTCATTTGTTTATACTGAGAACTATGAAGCCAATGAACTGATTACCTCTCATCCAAAACACTGCTTAAAAAATATATTCTTTTGAATAAATAACAAAGAAAAGGATTAGCTTAAACATAAGGGTATTTAACCTATCTCTTTCAACATTTGCCAATCTAGAAACCCAATTTTTTTTTCCTCTTTGGAGACCGTGGTTCTGTGCACTATTGGTATCTTACACAAATTCATCAGTCATCCTATTTAATTGACAATAGATTCAGTGTTGCATTTATTACCTTAGTTTTGTCACTTCCTGTGAGTCAGTCTGTGAAATTCTATCTGAAATGACTGGGGGTTTTTCCATATCAGAACCCTGTTCCCTTGCAGTTCTTCATACCAGTGTTTGCATATAACAGATGTTGATCAAAAATATACAGGAACTATATTTTGATACAGTAAGCTAGACTCACTGTGCTGACTAGCAAGTTACAGGAGGTATTCCAGTTGGTTAAATAGGAAGAGCAGTCTGAAACAACATGATCACTTAACAGTTACTGGTATTTAAATTTGGGATGAGGTGAAAAAAAATTACATTTTCCTGTAATGTTTTTGTCTGCTGTAGGAACAGATGTTTGGAAACAAATGCTAAATCTGTGAGCTTTTATAAGACATAAACAGAAATATTGGGTGCCTTTGTTTGTAAACCAAAAATAAACAAATCCCTTGAAAGTGGTGTTCCAGTGGTTTTTTTTGCATGTTTCTAGTCTAATTTGTGGAAAATAACTGGATAATGTAAATGCCATCTTAATATACACAAACATGCTCTTTTCTTTGTGAGAAACTTTGAAAATCAAGTTAATGACTAATACTGCATTAAAAAAAAAACCAGAAAAACCTTCACAATCGCAAAACAAAAAAAAACAACAAACAAAACCCCCACAATCTAAACCTTCATGAGGTGATATCAAAACACGTGGTAAGGTATGCTTGGTCATGGTGACTTCCTTGTATGTCAGCTAGTTTTCGCTGTCATTGCCTGTTCCTTTGTCGCACTAGGTTCAAATTTACTTAAATAGATGGGTGCTTTTTCTTGTGGTTTAAAAGGATACTGTGGTTTTGCAGTAGCTTTTGGATTAATATTTCAAGGAATTGTAAGTGACTACAGCTACTTGTAGCATCTACATTTTGTGGTGAGGGAGGAGAAGGTAGCATTAAGTTAGTGCATCACCAAAATGCCTTGGTTTTTTGTTTTTTAACCTTAATTTCTTGGAATCTTCAGATTTCATGGATTGTTCCTCCTTTTATCTAGAGATCATACATCATCTGTCAGCTGTGGTTTGGCATCTACCAGCTTTAAGGCATAACCTTTCCTTTACTTGACTTTAAGACATAAACTACCAGATATAGATGGGGTTTTTTTGGTGTCTTTGATTCAAAATTGAAAGCAAAGAACAACAAAAAAAAGTTTTAAGATGTTATCCCTTATGTGTCTTGTGCTGTTAAACATTTTACCCTTTTTTCATAGTGCAGTATTACATCATAAGTTGTTCAAAAACAAAGAACAAGTTTAGAGAGGTAACTTGGATCTGAGAAGTACCTGCACAGACCTGGGAAGTATAACTTTTCATAATATTTTTACATATTTCACAATCTGCTGAGCAGACTTTAAAACAGAAATGAAGAAAAGTCACCAAAGAATGGCTGCTCTGGGTAAATGTAAGTGAATTGCTTTGAACTGTATTCATGCTGTTTGTCAGTCTTCTTGTGCTGCAGTATGTGCAATTTATTTTGTCTAGCCTGGTGACGTTCACTGTGTGTTTGTGTAAATCTCTAGAGACTGTAAAATAGTTCCAGTGGAGCTGATATGAATTGTCTACTCTTATTTTTAATGTGTGCTGTACCATCATAAATTTAGAAGCAAAGCGTGACAGGTCTCACCGCTTTAAATTCTAGGTTTTCTTGATCTCTTCTAGAGTATTCTTCAGAGCTTCTTCAGACAACACTCTCCTCCCTTCTGTCTGCAGATGACTGCAAGTTAAAGGTTACTTAACCAAACTGTGAGCTGCTTCTCTGCTGTCTCGAACTAAATTTAACCCTGCATCCACTTTCAAGATATTTATAAATGCTTCCCTCCTTAATGTTATCTTGGTGCTTTTCTTCAGTGCAGAGTTGATGTTCACTTTGGCTTCGCCTGCTCTGCAACAAATATGACTCACTGATAGATAATTAGTAATGATGCAACTGTCTTTTCTGGAATATGGAACAATGACAGCTTTGAGCAGCTTTTATTCTTGCTATGAGAAGCAGGAGAAACCATGACTAATTGGTGAAAGCAAAAGTTCCAACACGTTAACACACTGAATAAAACTGGAATGCTTAGAGGCATGGGCTCTAGGTAGGATGAATGGAACTTTTTTTACTCTTGATTCAGTTATATCCATTAACTGCAAATGTAGTCATTATTACCCAGAAACCTTTCATTTCATTCTAATTGAATTGTTACACCTTTCAGGATGGTAAAATTCTGTAGCCACTATAATTTCTGAAAAAATAGCCTGACATGTAGAAGCAAGGCGTCTTTGGCTTCTTTATGAGCATATGAAAAAACTAAAGTATGAACTTACAGTAAGATTCTCTGAAACAAAATTAAAACCACCACTTGGTTAAAATTTTCTGGGATGTAGAACGGACATTAAATCTTAAATTGCCCTTGCCTCTTGTGGTGCTAGTTTCCACTACATCATCTGTGTATGCCCTATATGTCTACAGTAGAAACAGCAATTCAGTCTACCACCAGGAGTGTCAGAAAGTAGTTCTGGTATTCTTGTTTTAATCAACAAACATCTGATTTACCAGTTAAGTGAAAATGATTCAGTACTTAGCCACTATTAACTTTTATGTATCATGTCAGCCTTAATCCAGATTCAAGACAGCATCATACAGTTGAGTATTTTTATCCTTACGAAACTCAATAGCTCATCCTTTCCTTCATTCCTGATGAAATTTTCCCAGAACTGGATGTCTAGGGACACAAATAGCTACACTTAATGTTACAGGCACCTAACTTGGATGGAATTCAAGAATCTAAAGTTAGGAGGCTTGATTTCCTCTATTACACAGTTTTCTTGGTACGATTCAGAATCATAAGGCAAATGCTTAAAATAAGCAGGGACATCTCAACAGCGGTCACATTGTGGGGTGAGGAGTTAAAGACCTGTGGAAATGAAATGGTTAAATTATGGGAGCAGGCTGAATATTGTTAATATTTGTACTTAAGTTAGTATGTATGTGGAATTGAGGCTGTATTGACACTGTGTTGTGTCATGTGGCTCATGATCTGCATTGTAGATAAAGCTTGTGGTCCAAACAAATCATACAAGTTGACTCTTAAGTGAGCAAGTCTGTCATCTGGCACTTCTTGCTTAATGTACTCTCCTAATACAGTGCTTATTCAACTTAAAGATTCGGATTCAGTTTGGAGAGCAAACTAGAGATGTTTGGAGTGTTGCTGACAGTGTATGAAAGTTTGTGAAGTATGTGGAAGATGAGGTTTTCTTTGCAATTTACAGGATAGAAATCTTGCAAGTTAAGTTATTTACATGGTATAAAGCGTAGCAGTGTGTTCCACAAATACACGTTAATCACTCCCATGATTAGAGTCCCATGAACAGACTCCCAATCTGTTCAAACAGGCTTTAAAAAATTTCTTGTTCTTTAAGGAGGTAATAAATTTTGAACAAATTGCATAGGCTAGAACAAGGGGACTTCATAGCTACTGTAAGTCCCTGCAGGAAGAATGGAAACGTTGTGATCCACTTGCTGTGCTGTACGATTTCTTGCTTCGTGTCCTTTTAAGGACTTCTTATTCGATATGCCTAATTTTTAAGTTGTACTGCAGTTAATAGTTAAGTATAATCCCAATTTTGTGAAGTTAAATTTACTTTGAGAGAGACTAGTTGTTTTGTTTGCCTGTGTCTTTATGATCCATCTTACCTTTCCTGCTTCATACGGGCTCTCCCAGTTTAGGTCAGAGACCTCCTATTTGTTGCATAAAGCACAGAGTATATGGTTTTTCAGTACTTTGTGCCTAGTAACTAGGGTAAGGATTTAAGTCTGTCTCAGGCCAGAGCAGCACAATCCTCCTGAAGCTGTTGAGCTTTCATGGAGTAACTGTGAATTAACAACATATGCTATTCTGACTGTTAACGCAACCTTCTCCAAGCCTGCAGGCGAAAGAGCTCTCTTCCAAATACAACTGTGGAAGACCCATAAACTGATTCCACCCACCCCCCCCCCCCCCCCGCATTCTGTTTGTTTGCTGGCAGAGCACTTGCCTATAATCAGCTAGTTAACACACTCTCACGTAGGGTTCGTAATAATCACCCTTTTCCTCTGTATCATGTTGCAAGAGTGATAATCCAGTGGGCTGCTTCCATGTTTAGGTTTTAGGCTTAATCTCCCCTTGCTGAAGGGGCTTTTTTTAAAAGGAAGACCAGAGCTCTGGATTTAAGGATGCTTCTGTAAGATCTGGTATGTTTGGAATATTTTACGGCAGGCTAGTTTGCCCTGAGCAAACAAAAACTGTTGGCTCCTTTGCTTTCTCCACCTGCCCCCATGCTACTATTGGTTCCTCTACTCTTGCCACCCACTTTACTGACGGTAGTAGTGCTAGGCCTCTTGAGACAAAACCACTGTATGCTTTTGGTCGTAGACACTTTATTAATGCCGGGCACTGAAGATATCAGGGGAATGGCCGCTTTGGGGGTCTTTTTAGGAATGTTAAATTCCAATTCTTGGAAACAAACGAAAAGCTTCTCGTTCTCCCGTGACAACACATACCGGTCTGAATCGTGCACTTAGAAGGTTACTTAGTGAGCAAAGCATGTCTCTGCCTTTCAATTCATCTGTGTGGTTTTAAGCCACAACTAATCTTTCCTTGTCAGTGACACCTGTGGTTTTCCTCTGTTAAATATTTGATTTGGAAAGAAAAACATGCAAGGTAACTTCCACTCTTTGTGACTCTAATTTAAAACCAAGTCTATCCATTTTTAATAGGAATGTGCTGTGCTTACCCCAGTAAATCACCTTCGGGATGAATTAGCTACGTCTGCGCTGGTTTCTGCATTCCATGTGGTTTCTGCATTTCGGAGCCAATAGGTGCTTAGCACCTATATATGAGTTCAAAGAGCATGAAATGTGACTTGAAATTCTACAGAACATTAGGTGGCTGAAGATATTTTAGGAACTTACACTCCAATAGTATTCTGTGAAGGCTTTCCTTGTAGCAAACCTCTCTCGTTACAGAGACAGAGAACAATTCCAATTTTTTAAAAGTGATCTCACTGTTCTATCAGTCTCCAGTATTACTGTAGCGAAAGGAAAGTACTGATGTGAGTTAAACCACTGGTAGGAAATACTAGTTATGTCTGAATTAATGATCTGAAATATTTTTAATCAGACTTAATAGAAAGAAAAGTGCTGGGAAAACTCAGAGCCACAGAATATAGAAGCAGTTGGTGCTTTTCTCTTTAAAGGTTGTGCTAATACCTATCAAATAACCTTGCTTCTAATTAGAACTTTACTGTAACTTTTGTAAGCACAAAATGCTAAGACCAGAAAGCGAATGCAAAAAAAAAAAAAAAAAATCAGCCAGTTCTTCTTGGCACTTCTTTCTTTCTTTGTTTTAGAATTAAATGCAATCTTGTCACTTTAGTCATTCTGTTGGAAACTCTTGGGTTTTGTGCTTCTTGTTTGTCTTTTGTTGAAATGTCAGGAGTTATTACCCTGGGTGCCAGCAGTGATCAGCGTAGCTGGCATAGAAGCTGAATGAGAAATCTGGAAACAGATGTTCCCTTAGCTCCTGGTAGCTTTACAGGTGCTTGGCATGCACGTTTAGTAATTAACCTTTTTATGTCAGGCATCTTTTAGGGTAAGTTGGATATGTGGTGGTGTGGTAAGATAGCTTTGCCTGAAAGGGCTATCTCTTCAGGCACTTGGAAAAAAAAAAAAAAATATCCAGGAAAACCATGCTAAGTGGAAAGCCAATGTCACCTTCATACTTAAAGTAATACCCTTTCTAAATCCTAAGGCAGTGGTGTCACCACATCAGAATGTTTTTTGCATTTTGTGTCAGAAAGCTATTAAAACATGACAAGTGAATATGATGACTTCATCTTGATGAATGATTATAAGCATGAAATCTACTTACAGGTCATCTTTCCTTAATTCCTCTTCCCACCTGTGAAGCATTGGGTGGCTCCTATTTTGAGATCACCTTCTTAGAAACCCAGGTGGGAGAGTTTAGAACAGGTAGTTACTGGCAGGTGGTGCACATTAACTGCTTGGGGCTTTGGAGCAGGAGAACAAGCTCGTTTGGGCTTTAAGTGATGCTGAAAGATGGGCTGCCACCACTTTAAACTGAGAGCACCTGGTGTTAGTCTTCCTGCCCAGTTTGTCTCCAGTTCCTTAATGGGATTTTCAGGGTTGATTGCTGCTGCTGCTGCTTCTCAATCACTCTTCTAGAAGCTTTTGCTTGTTCTTTTCAGCAGCAGCAGTTTCACAGAGTTCTTTAGGAAGTTGGTCACAGACGGGAGGTGGACACAGACTTCAGGTAAGAGGAAAGCACTTTCCCTAAGGAGAAAACAGAAAAGGCTCAGAGGTTCCTCTGAATAGCAGCTTGTTTGAACTGACCCACGGTGAACTTGCTGCTCTACTTGTTCCTCTTTTCTGCATCATCCGTGTGCCCCTCCATGCTGACTTGTAAACACTTGCTTCCAGAGGGACTGCTTGCTTCCTCTGCTTCACTGCATTTAATTAAAGCGTTTGTCCTCAACTGCAGGCCTTTTGCAGCCTGCAGTTCTTTCGATTGCAGGCAGCAATTTTTCTTTCTTCTGTTGGAGCATATATGGTGTGTTAGTAGGTGTTCAAATATGTTTCACAGCTTCTGAGTTTTGTAGAATTTCTTGAGAGTCCTACCAAATACATGGCAAACGGCTTTCTTTGTGTAATGCTTTGTCTTTTCAGTAATATCCTTAGTCTGGGTAGCTTGGGAGGCTAGTGCAAATTCCTAGACATAGCTTACCAGGAAAACATCAGTATGATTTCATGTGCACAGAGTCAGCACTCCAACTTGTAAGGTAAAAAAGTGATACTTTTTTTCAAGTGTAAAATGTGTGAAGTGGAAAAACTGTTGGTGTTTTTACTTTTTTTTTTTTCCCTCCAGCTATCTGTAATACTATGCTGTCTATTAATTGGTGGATTTTATAGGACTTCTCAAACTATGTATACAGTGCACATGGGTTCTGTTGTCCACCCTCCTGGTTTATTGCTGGTTTTATGTTCCCTGGAAATAGGGGAGTTTTTGACAGAATTCTATTTAAAGCATATATCCATAGCAGATTCGAGTCCTCGTGTTTCTTCAAAGTATTGCACTGATCACATTATAAACATACATAGTAATTTGCAAGCATTGTAAAATAATTTGAAAAAATTCCAAACTGTTTAATGTGTACATGTCTCATAATCTCCATAAACACGTACATATATATAAAGAGCAATATATATTGCTAGTCTTCCCTCTTTTCTGTTTTTGTTCGTGACTTCTGATTTGCTGTTCTGTCTGTGGCTTCTTTTGGAATGGAGGGCGGAAACACTTAACCATTACTATTTTCAAAACATAACTGCTTTATGAGAAGGCTAAATATAGAATGCCGGTGTTAACTCGTGCCATCTGTTCAGTGCTTGGCTTGCATCAAAGCTGCACTAGTCCAGTACCTTCTCAGGTCCTTTTGCTGTGTTGATGCCATGGTCTTCATGCTGGCTTTATGGAAGAGCACTGGTTGGTCTCAGGAGAAGACATGAAGCTAGTCTGGATACAGCATGATTTGAAATTCTTTAGGGCTGCTGACTGATGCTGTGCTATAGAATTAAATACTCTTAAGCTTGTGTCCACCGGTGAGCTTCTGAAGGAGGCTTTTGAAGTATACACCACTGACAGATGCTAAAACGTAAATAGATTTGACAAACTTATGATTTATCAGGGGGTACCGGAACTGGAGGAGCGCAGGTTGTCACCAGTGTCTAGACATAGATGTGGAAAATGGGAAGAAACGTTTTATCCTTATTGCACAAATTACTTCCTGAGACTCGTCTAAAGCCTTCTGGCCCGCTACCTTTTGAAAGCAAGAAGTACGTGTGCATAAAAGAAATGGGAAAGTGGTAAAAAAAGTGTCAATTTTTATACAACTGGATTAAATAAAACTTGCATAGCTTGTGGAAGTATGTGCACCTGTCTAAAAGAGAAGTGGAAGAAGAGTTAAAATGGAAGGTGGATGATGAATCACTGCTCTTAAAATATTTCTACTGTTGTCCTTTCCTTTAGAGTGGAAAGTATAACCGCTTTAGAGATTGTGTCTTGAAAGTAAACCCTCTTACTAAGTTACTGCAAACACTGATATTTGCTTCTGCAGGAATTCGTTTTAGTTTATTGGTAAAATTGCTGTAGGATGATGTCTCTCAGGCTGTTTAATTCTATTTTGCCAAAATGAAGTATCAGAGGAAAGATAAAAGGTACAAAGGCTGTAACTAAGATGTTGATTGTATTGCAGGTTTTGAACAACAGACTCCTGGCCAGTGTCTGGGATGTCTTGGAGCTAAAGTAATTTTAATACGTGTGATGTTATTTGGTAAGCTCTGCTTAGATTTAACTGCACAACTATTTTGAACTGTGTGCATTAATAAGCTTACTAGAAAAGCAATATTCAGTGTTCTGAAGAAGTGACACACAATTAGTCTCTTTATGTACTTGGACCGTAACATTATCATAGCAGATTTTCTGACACTCATGTTCTTTCACCTCTTTTTCTTCAGAAAAGAATGACTGAAGTTTAGTTGTTTGGAAACTAAGAAACACAGAGCCCAGTCTCTCTTACCTGGCAAAATTACCTTCTTTAGGAAAGAGGCTTGCCACAGGATACTGTTTGTAAGTGGTGCGTGTCTGCCAATACAGTGTTTTAAAAAGTAAATAATATATGTAATACATTATATAATACTATAATATCTAAATATAGTAAATAATCCATACAGTCTATACTTTTCAAATCAATTGAAGTCTAACACCGTGCAGACAATACCTGCTGTATTGTGATAGTTAGGCAGACAGTTCCAGTTGTAATAGAATTAAATGATTTCCATGTCATTATTGAACAGAAGATTAAAATACTAGCCCCAACTTAAGTATTTCCAATAAATAATCTCTAAATTACATGATTTGCTTATTTTTTGTGTAAACTCTGCAAGCATGTGTGTGTATACACACACACACGTACACAAATGCATGAATGGCTTTTCAGTGTCAGTCTTTGTAGCAAAAGCTTAAATTCTTGCAGTGCAAGGTGTACGAGAGGATTTTCACCACCTAACAGAACTGAAAGGTTTATCATCTCCGTTTAATCGTTATAGGTATATGAAATGCAGTATGCAGTAACTATTTTTATGACTGCATTAAGATATGCAAGTTCCAGTTTGCTTACTGTTGGGTTTGAAGGGCTGATGACTAGTAAATGAACTTGCAGAGAGATGGTATCAGTCTTAAAAATACTCTCCGCACATGCCTGAGCAGGTAGCAGTAAGTGGAAAGGTCAAAGAAGAGGAGCAAGTTTAGTTGCATTCCATGAAAGGCACTTTTCTTCCTGCCAGTTACGGAAAACAACCCGGGAGCTTGTCACTGCACACGTTTGAGGGGAAAAAAGATCATTTTAGTTTTACTTTTTCTACAGCTCTGTAGGAGCTGTGTTCTAGAGTTAATTGTTAGAGCAAACTTGAATGCACAGCTAAGCAGCGGTTGGGTGAAAGTGCTGATGCACCATTAATAACAATATTGCAGACGCTGTTGCTTCAGTGAGTTGATGGACTGACAATTCATTGGAATAGAGAGCGCAAGCCAAAAGGGGGTTTAAAGCAGGGATCGTACAATGGGCTGTTGTTGCACACAGACTGTTAGGTAAGCAGTGATAAACAGACAGAGTGCATGTTGATGGCAATTATTGTGTGCTCTGGTTTTGAAAACTTTATTACGCCTGCCGCAAAATAGAGCGTTACTACTGCAGGGGCTACTGTTAGCCTGTTGTCTAACTTCACTTGTGCAATATAATTGCAGTTAGATGCCTCGAGACAGAGATCTAATCTTTTGTTTCGCACACCTGTTTATCTCTCGCGGCACACGGTAATCCTGCACGCCGCCGTCACTGCTGGTGCGGCTCTGAATGCTCTGCATGCGGAGATAGGAAGGAAATATAGGAAATTGTGATGACTAGCTCCAAGTTGCCGACATTCCTGCAACATCGCTCAGAGCCCTGTTGTTCGGAGACTGTTGGTGTTTCCGTGGTAAACTCTGGGTCTGCAGCCTGAAGCCCTTCAGGGTGGAACGTGGCGAACAGGCCAGCCCTGGTTTTGCTGCCATTGATCTCAACTGCAGGAGCGCAAACGGAAAGAGCGAAATGCGTCTTCTGAGGGCTCTGAAATAGGTATTGCATCAAGGATACTTTGCGTGGCAAAACCAACTCTTTCTAAGCGTTCTTCTTCATACACACGTTTAACACTTTGTTGGAGAAGAGGATTGTTCTGATTAAAGACCATTTTCCTGAGAGGGAAAAATGTATAACAGGCAGACAACCCAGGTCAGATGCTGTTTGAGGTTGGCCAATCAAAGCTACACTGCAGCAGATGATCTGATACCAACAAACTTTAATTCTAAAAGCAGCGTTTTTTTACTTCAGGAATCATAAACTCTCTATAGTAGAGAGCTTTACACTAGCAAAGACTGCAGTCCTTGCTGGGAAGTTTGGGTGCCGATAGTAATCTAGGAGGGCAAAATGGAGTGACTTCTGGTCTCAGTTGTTCTGCCAAGGAATCAAGATTATTAGCCCCAGCTGAACTCATGGAGTTTTAGATATTGAAGTTTCTGGGTATCCTAATGGTCAGAAACACGTGTAAAAGGTGCAACAGAAGAGTGGCATTTCAGAGGTTCTGAATTGATTTTGGGGTTTATTCTTCTCTCTGTTTCTAAGTTACCTTAGCCATTCTGGTATTCTGACCTTTGCAGTGGCTATTCATCCAATGTTAATTGAGAGATTAAATTTGGTTTTGTTTATTTAATTGTATCACCTTAATAATAGTATTTTGTACATCAAACCAGGTATTTCAGAGTGAGGAATGACTAAGTGTAAGTTAAAAAAAAAATAAAAAAAATAAAAATCTCAACTTTAAGAAGTTTTAAGCTGAAGCGTACCCGAACTCTGTTGTCAGGGTTTTTCCACGTTAATGAAGTCTAGACAGTTGCTTGCTGCGTGTCAACTTTTAACTTAATCTAGGAAGTAGGAGAGCCTTGGCTAAACACAGCTCACAAGTGATAGAGGCTGTGAAAGCACAGAAAATCAGACTGTAACCAGAAGCTTCTTGTGCTTGGTGTTGAATCCTGGTCCATAGGATAGGCTTTGTGGCACTGCAGTGTTAAACTCTCTAATTTACCTGGTGTTTGAAAAATGGCTCATGCTGAATACACCTATTAAGTAACCACTAGTTTCTTGCAGGATTCTTTCCTGCCCGTAACAAAGACAATATCGGAGACTACTTGAATTATTAAGTCTTCATAGTCCTAAATCTGACATCCTTCCTGCAAGTTAGGAGCTGGAGAAACCTTTTGGTTTGCTTTCTTGCTACCTGGGAACAGTTTGGGATTCCAAAGACTATACCAGGCCCATGGAGGAGCTCTAACATTGCAGGTAGAAATACAGTGCAGAAAAAAAATGACTCTCTGCATCTTGGTGGAGAAACGCGTGCAAAAGATGGAGAAGCCGCTAAACTGAAGGAGTTGCCTGTTGGCAAGATCTTGACTGTCAACGGCAGTGCTTCCTTTGGCTGGCTTGTGATGTTAGTCCACAGCCCTGTTATGGCTCATGTTCTCAGCACCACACGTGATTTCAGCCTCTGGAAGTTCGTGGGGTTTTGGGTGGTTTGGTTTTTTTGGTTGGTTGGTTTTGGTTTTTTTGATAGGTTACTCTGGAGGTTAAGATGTGCCTCATGGAAGTTTGCTGTACTTGGGTTGCAGATTTATCTATCCTACCCCGTTTCCTTTCATCCATCTGTCCCTACACACATGTACTGCTCAAGCTTTGTACGTTGCAGCTTTTTCTGCATGAAAAGATAATCAAAAACTACAGTTTACTCCTGAACTTTGCTTTAGAGAAGGTAGAGAGTTCCTAAATCATGGATTAGTGATGCAACCCCATGCATATTACATTAGGGCAAGGAACAGTGCAGCAAGTGATGTGCGCTATTTCAATATAAACTAGCACAGGGTGGCACAAAATTACAGTATTCTGCAGTATTTGTGAACTGCAGTGTTCCGAGGGCTTGACATCGTACTTTCCTACATAAAAAGGGTTGCATTGTGCACAAAGTTGTGAAAGAAACACTGCTATTCAGTGTGTTTCAGCTGTTTTTCTGTAGGGAGTTAGCATTTGTGGTCTAGTTTGGTGGGGGGTGTTTTTGGTTTGGGTTCTGTTTTGGTTTGGGGTTTTTTTTCAGAACTGGCCAGAGATCTTGCATGATCTGTGCAGTGCTGCTCACAACTATGTGACCCACCCCCATGGCAATGAAGTCTTAAGTATGCACAGAATTTGTAGGTGGTTTAGTTCCTTTCCTGTTTACATCAACACAAGAATAAAGCTTGTTCGTTATAATTTAACGCTATGTCTGTATTGTTTGAATTCACATGTTGTCTTGAGCCACAAATAAATATACTGACCAGTCCCCTACTGCCACATACCACTATGTTAGAAATAACTGTCTCCTGAAGAAAGAGGGCTGACATTAAAACTTGCCTGCTTAGCTTAGGTGGACTGTATTGCAGTTGTTCTGAGTGGAAAGAATTTAGCAGCTTTAACTAATGCTGATTGTGTGGAATATCACGCATCTGCTGATGAAAGGAAAAAACCACTTCCTGTCTTTGAGTATAATGTGGCTTCTGTAGTGTCCTGTGATGTTCATTAAAGGCCTCCAATTTTTGAGTGAATTGGTACAAGAGAATTGGCCAGTGGTATAGTTCAGTTTTCTACCTACTGAAGTTTCACATCAGCCCTGGAACTCCTTTAAATTCATTTTCTTAAGCTTATTAAGTTTCTTCCACAATCATTTTGTTGCAATGTGCTGCTTGGAACTTGCTCTGGCCTGTCATTGCAGGTGTGATAGTAGCAACCTAAACCCTGAAGCTGTCAACTTTGCCAAATCTTGCTGGGATAGCTGAAATGTATCCCTTGCAAAGCAGATGTGATGAAATGGCTGTACATCCCTATCGTTTCTTCACAGTATGCATGATCATATTACTTACATATGACAATTTTGGGTGGTTTTTGGTGTTTTGTTTTTTTTTTTTTAGTACCTTCATTATTTAGCTTTTTTGGTTTGGCTTTTTTTGCCTCTTCTCCTTGGCACAATCATTTTTGCAGAGGCTTGTGTTTGCATGTTCAAACTACTGAGCATTTTATAAGGCCGACTTCTCATTTCCTACTTGGTATTTAGAGCTACATCTACCATTGCAGAGATGGGAATCCCCTCATTTTCAACGGAAGGATTTTCTACTTCCCCTCTTTCATCCTACTGTGTGGTATTTACTGTAGCACAATGTATGTTGCATCTTTCCCTAAATGAGAGAACTAGTAGTTTCGTTGCTGGCTGGTAATATCTAAACAGTGAGTATCCCCTGCAGCAGAAGATACCGTGGGTGATTGCATTGCTACAAGCTGCTTGCTAAATCTTTGCTCCTTGGAGGCAGGAGGCTAGTTATGAAAGTGAGAAAAATAGGTATATTAATTCAATTTAGGAATTCTAAGCTAGCTAAAATTTAAACCCAGATGATTTCGTATCAGTGCATATACCTGTACTAGGATAAATCCTGCTTAGGTTTGCTATGGGGCAGAAAGGGTTTGCAAATTACTGTCCCTTGAATACTCAGCATTGAGAATGAGGTACAAAACTGGAAGAGCCATACAAAAATCATGCAGCAAGGTCCGTGCTGACTGTGTGTCACCCTTATTCAGAATGTGGTTCCTTATTATGATTAGATAACATTGCAGATTTCTTGGTTTTCCTTAAGCCTTCTCTGTAATCATGAACACAGTTTAAAATTCTGCAAAGTCTATTAAGAGGACGACATAAATTTTCTGATATGACTTTAGATATCTCACTGGATTTGAATGAGGTTTGTCTTGCAGTACAGAGGGGAAACGATTTTTATTTCTACAGCTACTTGCATGGCTGCATGTTTACCAGGCAATATCAAACTATCAGATGTAGATCAACTACCTCCATGACAGAAATGGTGTTGCTCTGCCATCTTATGGCAGAGCTGAAAACAGAACACAGCACTTCCTAATTTGATGTCAATGAAGATTACTGTATGCATATATTAATAGCAGCTAGAAGAATAAATATGAATGCAGTTGATTCTGCTATTGCCTGTATTTTGTTTATAATTAAAGGAAATAGCCCATCATTGTTCAGTAATCCCGTTTGGCTTAGCTTTCCCCATCTTTCTGAAATTGCTTTCTCCTGGGGCTTGGGCTGACTTTTGTTTGTGCTTTCTGCACTGTTACACTGGTCTGGTAGTGTAAGCTTGACAGAAGACTAAGTTCTGTTTTTAACTTTGCACTCTTCCTCTCTGGCTCTCTTTGTGTCTCTTTTTCCACGTTTAAAGGTGGGGACTGTGACTCTTGCAATCTTTCACAAACCCAAACCCCACTACCCAGATTTCAGCCTGGAAAGTACCCGCAAAGATTTTTAAATCCACCTTTCTACAGTTCTGCCACAGCATAAATAGCTTTATGAGTATGCTACTTTGTCACTGTTCTCTCCTCTATTGTGGCTTGACCTCTCAGTCTAAACTAGTAGCTGAGGGCTGTGAACCTGCTCTCTGGTTCTCCCTGCGCTGATTGCATTTTTGCCTGGGTCCCAAAAATACGTTATTTAGCCATGGAGACCAAGCCTGGCCCAAGAGCAAACAGACCGTGGTTATGTGCCAGTTTTCTGTAACAGTGGAAGCTAGTCTCTGTTGACTGATCAAGAGCAAATACATGGATTACTTCTGGACTTCCTTCTCCTGGACTTTTAAGCTAGTTTGACAAATCATTCAACTCTCATCACCTACCATTTGGATTCAGTTCCGTCCCCTTGTAAGGCAGTGGTACCCTCTGTGAAATAGGCTGTGCAATAATACCAGGAGTTTTGGACTTCCAGTGCTGAACGTAGCAGGCACCCGGAGCGCTGTCCTTTTATGTCCTGTTCTTGATGCGATGTACAGACACTGTACCGGCAGCATAGCCGTGCTAATGTAATACATTTTCATCTTATAATACATTTTTATCGCAAGTATGTTTCTGAAAAACATGTAAGAATTCATCTCACCGCTCTTTGCCTGAGATGGAGTATTTCTGTATTTTGAGCATATTCTTTAAGTGCTGTAATACTGTAAATGTTGTTTCCCATGTTAAAATCAGACACTAAAATGTATTCACTGTGCTTTCCAAAAATCGTGTAATTTGCTGGATTTATTTTGGACCATGCGTCTGTCATGCATCAGTTTAATGACAGATGTGTAGTTGATTCTATGTAATCATTATGAATGTCTTCTATGTAGCAGACAAATTCTCCTTTTATACCGTGCTCTGTTATGATGTTTTGAACCTTGTTGGAAGATAGTATATAATCAGAGCTTGCTGGCAAATGTGTATCCGGGACAAGAGTACCTAAAGTTGGGGAGGGAAGACAGGTTAGGACTGTAGTCTCACTCGTACTTGTTTCACACCAATGACAGGGAAGAGGTTGTACGGCCCCTTCTCCTACCTGATGTTACTGTTGCATTTGTCACTTAGCAGTATATTCCTCATTTGTAGTGTCAGATATAAAAAAATAACGTAGTCATCGAATGGTTATACCAAAGGTTGTTCCTTACGTTCAGGAGTCGTTTGTGTTTTGTGATAAAACGCTAAAGCCATCATAGAAATGCTTAATCAGAATAGACGTGTAGATGTTGAAAATCTAGCGTGTCCAGTTAAGACTTTTTTAGTATCGGGCCCAAAGATGAGGGCAGCAGTAAGCAAAGTGTGAGCTGATACTTGTACAGCTGAGCTGGAGATTTATTCCTACGAGATGATCAATATAAACATATCAGAATGATTCTTATCAAGAGGATGGTGAGGGGATAAGTAATAAATCTTAATAGGAGTATCTGGTTTTTTAAGTGGCTTAACTAGTTACACTGGAAAGCATTCTATTCTTTATCATTGGTCATGCTGAGAGAAGAAATTACATTCTCGGAAAAAAAATTCTGTCTCCTAATCTATAAAGCCTGCTTGATGAACGTTTGGTCAGCCAAATCATGCCAGATTGCACTAGCATCATTTCAACTGTCCTTGTCAAAGCGTGGTATGATATAAAAACGTGCTTGTTATTTGGCATGAGGCATCCTTAGGGGGCTCTTCCCCGTGCACACAGTAACAACGGTGGGAGGGAGATGGAGGATGGATGGAGGGCAGGATGGATGGACAGACTCCCTTATCTGTGCACAAAGCAGTGCAGAACAGCCGAGACAGCTGGCAGCGACGGAGGGCCTGTTTCTCCAGAGCCTTACATCTCACGTCGTCAAGGTGCCTGCTGAGTGAGGAGAGCCAGGACCTCATACCCTTTGTGTTCATGATAACTTCTCTGTGGTAGAATCCTCGTAAGCTCAGGTTTGTTGCATTTCAGGCTTTATTCTTCTGGATGTGAGAAGATGCTAAATATAGGGTCTAGAGACCTGCAGAACAAACCCAGTAACTGCTAGTACATTAGGATAAAATAGTACAGTTACATGAAATTAATGCTTTAGTGTTCCTTTCTTTTTCATTTATGTTTACACTGGGGAGATGCCGCTGTGCTAAAGACTATGTAATTCATTAGTAACAAAACATTCCGGAGGGGATGCTACATGTTTGGGAGCTAAGCAACTAGCATAATTCTGACTGTTGCTGATTTGCTTAATCCATATGCCAGACTTTCCTTAACTGAAAAGCATTAGTATCGATCTTTCCTTACAAAGCATTTTGAGATATTCAGGCCAAATGCTTGAGCTAAGCACAACTTTGTTCCCTTTCTCTTCCTTCATTTGTCCTTTCTCTAATCAGTTATGCTGTAGGTGTAAGGCAGGACTCTATCCAGGAGAAGCTTTGGCCTGTACCTTAACACATTGTGCTTTTCATAGCCTGCAGTATTTTTGCATTTCTTGACATTGTTTATCTTGTTTGGCTTTGGTCGTCTTTACTTTGAAAGGTAAAATCTCCATCTATGAGAAGACTTAGCTACAAAAGGAAAATGTATGCCATAGCACTACTCCTCACAGATGCAAGTAACTGAGCCTGTATCTACAATTCTCGTGTAAGCTCTGAAAGCAGGAAAAATGGAGCTGTTGTGATAAGTGGGAAAAGGCCAGCAGGTGTTGTTTCTTTTAGTTCTTGGTTACCGGTTTCTTTTGGCTAGTATAGCAACTATTGCACTTTGCTTTGCATAACGAGAAAGAGCTTAGTGCATTTTTCTGTAAAGTAGCACTCCTTTTTTTGCACGGGAGACTCGAATAGATCTTGATGCATATCCAAAAGCCTGAATTGAAGACCAAATGTTCTGGGAAACAGTGTCTTGGGGTTCTCATTCCACTGAGTACTCTTCTGAACATTCTTGCTATTGTACGCTTTGTTCTGTGCCCTGACAGGTCAACTGAAGAATTTAGGAGGATGTAGCAAGTTGAACTAAAAACATTATCAAAAGCCAACCTTTCTTGTTTTACTGCTCCCTCTGAGTCCTTACTTCAGTTAATTAGAAGCAATAAAACATAACTAAATGTCTCTCTGTGAGGCAAGAACAGTGGCCCTTTCAGTTATGCGGAGGGCTGTAATGGGAACACGGTGGAGGCGGGGGAAGGAAATGTTAAAAGCACAAAGTCTCAGAAAGTAGTCTGCATCCAAGGGAATCTGATATATTAGGCTGACTAATACTTGGGAGGATGTGGAGTGGATGTAAGTTGTGCAGCGGTGGTAGCAACTTTCCGATTTGAACTATGGAGCTACCAGGTGACTGTTATCTTCTAACTTCTATGTCGCTAAAAGTCTGTAAAGATAGTTTGCCCCTTCAGGGATCTTCACGTCCTAAGAAAAGGGACTTCATAATCCTCAGAGTGTGATAGTCGATACTTGAATATTGCAGAACATTAAGCTAAGACATGTTTACTAACCAGAACCAGACAGGAGGTCATAACAAAGCTTGGAACAGAACTTAAAACTCTGGGTCTGTTTTTAGGACAATACTGTGTCTAAAACCCAGTCTGGCTGACGTTTCATGATCGCTTTAGATATTTTAAATTGTAAATGGAGGCGGCAAACAAAAGGAATGGACTGATCCGTCTAGTGCATACATTCAGTCCTCCTCCTTTGCATTCGCACTAGCATTCAATTCTTGAGTAACAGCTTCGATCAAGAAACCAATGCAGCTATGAAAGCAAATCCAGCTACACAAAAAAGAAGAGCATCCAGCTCTCCACCCAGCCCGACCAGAACTGAGGCTAGCACAGGGGAATGGCAGCCACAGGTACTTTCATGGGAGATGGGGCACAACTGCCCTCTTGGTAGCAGCCTAAACTTAGGTTGGTTTAAATCTATCATGAACCTACAAGTGCTGTGGAAACATCAATCGGTGTTTTGGATCACTTGTGAAGCATTTGCCTTGTGTGTTTTCAACAGTTACTGTTTGTCCTTGGTATAGTAGCAATCAATCTTATTAATAGATGGAAATTAAATAGGCTCAAAACAATACTGGCTTGAAACTTTTATCTCTGACCTTTTTATAAATATTTATTTGCTTAATTTTCAGGCAAATACTTTGCTTCCCCAAAAAAGTCCTCGTGACTGAAAAATCATGGATATGAATCTTTTCAGAAAAGGAATTGATAGCCTTGTGAACGTTATTACTGCAAAATTTTAGTTTGCAGATCTCTTTTGCAATGTTTACCCAAACCTAACTATAATACTAAACTATAAAGCTAGCTTAACTAGGATTTGTGTGCGAATGTTGAGGTGGAATTCTGTGGTTTGTCTTTTGCAGGAGATCAAGCAAATTTATCAATGATCTCTGCTAGTCTAAAAAATGTGCGGCTAGGAAGACAGTTAACTCTATCCCAGCTGAAACCAGGACACCCAGCTGGAGGCGTAACATGGCAGAACGGCATGGTTCTGCTCTGAGATGAGACTATATTTGTGGAGAGGGAAGAACGTGTTTATGAGTTGAGTTATTTAATGTTTCGATTCTAGGAATTGAGAATTTCAAGGAGGTAATTCCCTCAGCTTTTCAATACATTGATCTTTGAGGTAACAAGAAGGCTTTGGCTGAAAGAAGTGAATGAAAAGTTAACCTCTCTCAATGTGTGTGTGGGTGGTGGTGGTTTTTTTAAGCATATTAAAATTGAAGTGACTTTTGTGCTGGTGCTGTTTAGGGTCTTTTATATGCATTTTAATGTCTTATTTCATTTGGGGGAAATGGTAGGCAATAATGGGCTCATCTTGAGAATTAAACTTGATTTTCTTGTTACGTCAAACTTGGGCATAATTTGAATCAAGTCATTGGAATTACAGTAGGCTAAAACTGGTGAAAAATAAGGTTTTTGGAAAATCAGATTTCATGCGCAACTATCAAAACAAATAGATTTAATCCCTATTAAAACTAAATTTGCTTTCAGTTAAGAACTACTGGATTCATAAATGTAATACATGAATGATAAGGTTTTTGAAGTATAATATTTCAAGACATTATATCTTGTTTAAAATATGAAACTGTTAATTTTATTGAGCTAATAGGTTTTCCAGTTTTCCAGCAGTGACCTTGCAAACTGTTTGGATGTGATTAGTGACCCTTGAAAGCACAGCTCATTGTGTTTAAAAAAAACAAACACCACCACAAACAAAAACCAAAACCAAACAAAAACCATACTCAGCAAAAACCAGTCCAATTTAAATGTGTCTTTTCTACTGATCTTCTAACAGGTTAATTACTAACCAGCATTTGCTGCTTGTTTTACCCTCCCCACCCTCTGTCCTGCGCTCCTCGTTCCCTCTTCTCTTAAACTTCACGTTGTCACTAGGTGAATAAATTTTCCACCTTTCTTCCCCCTTGGACAGGAGGATCAGCACAAAGCAACTTTCCTAGCAAGACTAGAAAGTGGTTTTTTACGTCTTGCAGTCTGGCCATCTCAGCGGTCCACTAACCTTCCCTGAAAAGCAGCGTGCATTCCCTACCACCAGCCCTCGACCCCCCTTTAAAACCCCCTCAAATCCAGAACAGAGCAACCATTCTGGAAGGTTCTGGTGGTGAATATTATCTATAGTCTTTGCTTTCTCTTGGTTTTAAACTTACTTGTGTGTGTGCATATTTGGGTTTTTTAATAACCTCATAGGAAGGAGCAGCTATATACATTTCTGCAGCATCAAGCATACTTTGGTTTACAAGCATTTTGCCCTCCAAGTGCACAGCAGACTGACTAGCATTGATTAGCACCATTATTTCGAGGCGAGGGACTGGCTCTACCTGCTAAAACTTGGACCAGGCCATTTTGGACAGTTAGTGATTTAACGCCTTTGTTTTTCTTACTACGAAGGTACAGGACGCTAACAGGATACAAAGCCAGCTCTGCATTGAGATTCCGAGCAAATGCGTGGATGGGGATCAAGTCGTAAGATTTGACCTTTGCCTGCCTTTGAGGAATGATGCCGGCAGGGCTGCCTGCCAAACCTGCGAGTTTTAAGAGCAATAGCCAGCTATACAGTGGGGGAAGTGGGTAAAGTCATTAGTGCCTCTGTCTGCACGCAGCATAAAGAGAACAGCTTCAGGAGGAAGATAAATAGCTAGCAGAGGAGGAGAACAAAGAATAGTAAGACAAGAAAGCCCGCGCTTCTGTTTTGCCATGCCAGATAAGGAGCAGGCTGTACAGAACGTGTCCTTCTATGCTTTTTCTTTCCGACCTCTTTGGCTGCTGCACAGTAAGTGTTGCCTCTCTGTCGTAAATTTGAAATGAGCTGATGGTTTCTCCATTTGCCAGTGGGCTGGATGTTTCTATTTCTCATCAGAAATGGGAGAGATTTAGTTTGCACGGCATCGCTTATAACTGCAGAGGTTGTTTATTCTTGTTTTTATATCATCCTGCTGGATGGCATCATTCCAAAGATGTCATTGTGGCGGGTGATCAGAGCGCTCTGCTGTACATGAAACCGATTTTGGGTGTTTGGGGTTTTTGTTTTGTCCCTGCAAAATACAAATGAATTAATGAAGGAAAGCAGCCTTCAAAGTTTTTGGTCAGAGATGGAATGATATTAGTGATGCAGGTTTCAGAAGTTGCAGAATTAGGGATCTCCACAGGACCAGTGGGAGAACTGCAGTCTTAAGGAGTTCTGTGTATTTATAACAGAAATATAATTTATAACAACTGCAACTCAAAAGTTTCTAGAACAGGGTTTGTATTCGGTCGTTTGTTATGAAATTACATATCCCGAGTAAAAGCTGGGCTTTGTTATCCTCTGACTGGCAGAGGAAAAGAACAACAAAACCCTGGAATTTAGAACATAAATGATTGTTGGGATGTTGATTGATGGTGGATCGGAGCTGTATTGTGAAATCCTTGGCCAAATAATAGAACATATTCAATAGACTGGGGCTAATGGGTCAAGTATAAGATCGTTTTCTTTGGGAGCCTGAGCAGAATTAAAAAACATGAGTCTTGTCCATTGTGATGGTAACCACAAAAAGAGAAACCGTTTAATTACTTTTGCAACTTATTTTAAAAGAATATATATTTTACATTTACCTATTGGCATCTTTAAAAAATGTAATTTGTACAAGTTATGACTATGAAGGTGTCTGAGACTGAAATCTGTGTTAACATGCATATATTATTTATCCCATGTTTCTGTCTTCAAAGTTTGATGCGTTTCCCATGTGAAAATTATGGGGTTTGTGGGAATATTGAAGGTGGAAATATTGAATTATTTTTTACAAAAAGAGGGGAAGCTGAGGATCTCAACCACTTAAGCCAAGGGAAAAAACCCACAAACAAACAATGTTTTTCCCTGTCTTGTGTAAATATTTCTTTGTTCCCAGGTATAAGTATCCCTTGCCCTTTCTGGTACAAATGAGACTTGTGGCTTCTGTCATTCAGAGTAAATCTACTGCTTCTCTTGATGACTCTGATGTCTTACTTTGTGCTTATATATTTAATATGAATTTAAGATCATTCAAATAGTATTTTAATTGTATTTGTCACTTCGGTCAGTCATTTCCAAGTCAGGCAATACCTGCTAAAACCGATAAAAGTTTTAAGTGGTGAATTTGCAGGGTAACGTATGCTTTCTGTTTTGTGCAATCTTTTAATTTAGCGGCTGATGTTCCTTATTTAGGATTTGAATAGTCTTCTAAGAGACTTCCACTTAAATTGCTATTAAAATTGCAGCTTAGCCACCAAAGTGACTCGGAACTGGCACTGCTGATTGCAGCAATACTGAAATATTTTTAAAAAGCCCTGTCCTCCTTAGTTGCCTTTCAAAAACGGGATGAAAACACTGCTCTTTTGAAAAAAATGACACTTTGATGCAGAGAGCTGTCTGTGTCTTGTACAACACTGAGCATGCTGTCAACAAAATGATAAGCTTTTGGTGTGTTTCTCAGGTCTGTAAAATTGGCTAAATATAAAGTGTGCAGGAAATACAAAGTATTGCCTCTTCAAAAGCTGGAGAAGTTGTAGGGGCAAATAGCAATTGAGATTCTGTTCATGTGTGTTCTACTTCGATGTAGTATCGTCAGCCTGGGTAGGTGTTGCTGGCACAGCATGCAATGGTAACTTCATTTTGTCATTTTGCCTGAAAAAAATGGTTCTAGGGAGGATTTTAGCTAGTGTTTTACAGCAAAGACTTCAGTAATAGCATATAAAGGAATCATGCTCTGTTAAATTTGGAAAACTTATTTGTGCAGGTTAAGTGCTTTATGGCTGGATTAATGAGTAACTTCTACTTCAATTAGTTGCTGTTCTCCTGCAGTGTAGTATTTGGGTTTCTTTTTCCCTATAAAAACTCTCCTTGTTTTCACTCAGTCATTTAGCACCCCAAGATGCGCGTTGTCCCCAGCAAGCTGCAGTTTCTCCTGACGGGGATAGTTTGTATTACAGAGTTTTGTGCTGTACCCTCCGCTCTTCAGAAAGGTAGGATGAAAATTTCACGTCTAGCTTTAACAGCTTTCTATGTACTAGCGGTTTTGTTCTTAGGCAGTGACAAGCACGAAAGTCGATGCTGAAATAAAGGAACTGTGCTGGTTTCACCCTCTAAGGTGTTGACGCTAAGAGCTGGTAGACCTAGACACGAGGTAGCATTAGAATAATTGGTCTAGTTTTCATTCTTTGCTTTTGTTCCAAACCAAGTCTTTAACTGTAACTTTTAGTGAGTAATTCTTATGAAACTTTTGTCTGATTCCTTGATGATTCAGAATGAATAACATTAAATAAATATGATTTATAATTAAGTAAATAAAATTAAATACTCTCAGATTTGCAGCAAGTTAATGAAGGTCATGGTTTAACGTGTTACCCATGGGCTGCAAACAAAATACAATGAGTCCTTTCTTCCGTTGTCTTGCATCTTAAAATCCAGACTATTCTTTTTTTGGAACAATTAATGATTGCAATTGTTCCTGTTTCCTTTATGAAGATTTACTGATTTATTATAGCAAAGTGGAATGGAAATCAGATCTTGGCTGTTTATATAATTATTTTGCTTCCATTTTCAATTTGTAGTAGTAAAAAAGGGAAATTCGAAGGTCGATTTCAGAAATTCTGCAAATCAATTGTTTTCACTGTAAAAACTCTATTTTGGCTGTCAAAATTGTTGTGGTATCTAAATCATCATGGTACATTGCTCACTTAAGCAGTCCAAAGCATAGTATTCTGTAGAATGGTATTTGCTGGCTTCAGCGTCCTTCCATGCAGACAACTGTGATGCAGTTTACATAGAAATCTCTCATCCAAACAGTGAACGACATTGGTCCTGAAGCAGTCTGTAAAGCAGTCAGGAATCTCTTGGGCTTAAAAATGCCGTGGCACAGAAGATTTTAGAGTTTGTCAAAATAGAGATAATATAAGTTTGGTGTAATATTAATGTCAGTATTAACTTGTAACTTTCAAACTAATCTTGCGTATGTTAGGAGCATAGACTTATTCAAGCTGAAAAAAAAAAAAAAAAGGGCAAAGTTTTAGTTTGTGAATCTGATTTTTAAATTTTATTTATTTATTTTTGCCCGTTTCCCCAGTACCAAATATCTTTTGGTAAAACCTAAATTCTATTTTTTTAAATTTTGTCTCTCTTTCCTCTTTCTCCTTTCTTCACTGTATCTTTGCACATGGGAAAAAGGTGGGTGCAGTGAGAATTAGGAAAGAATGAAAAAAAAAATGGGATAAATGAACTGGATCAGTTCTATATAAAGCATTTTATATTTATAAGCTAGGGTAGGTAGCATTGTGTCAGCATTATTGTGACTCTGTAATCACTTCAGCCGTGCTAATCCTGAGGATGATTGCAAAACCCTTTTTGTAGGTTTTGTAAGCTGTATTTTATAGTTTGGAGGATTCCACATTTTCCAGTGTATACAAGTATTGGTTCTCCATTCTTTGAATACAGCTACCTATCTGCCAAAACAACAACAAAATGTTCCAAATTTATGGATGCTAAATTTTTCCCAAGGTAGTGTTTAAGAGAATTTGTAGTAAAATGTCAGAGATGTGTTTGGCTTCAGTGAGTTTTCATACAGCTTTAAGAAAAAAAATTTGTGGCCACTGTTGGGTTTGGGAAGCACATTACAAAGAATTCCTCTGCTACAATGTGCTGCTTGGCAGAATTGGTTGCTTTGCTTCTATCTTTCTTAAGATACCACCAAATCAGTAGTTATCACCACAGATATTTGTTTCTGTAAATATACTCCTTTACAAACACACAAATATTATTGGCTTCCCTTAGCCATAGTAGAGGATAATAATAGTGAGTTAAGCAGAAATAAAGTTGGCACAGTAATAGACGTTCTGGAGAAATTCAGTCACTGTTACTGGTCATCAAGGTCTGTATGTTGTGCATTTTGACCCCGATTGTCCAAAATATTTTAAGTACAAATGCTGGGTGTAAAGAGATTTCTGAAAGTGATAATGAAACAGTGATTTAGTCCCAAAATAACTCCAAAACTTGCTTGAACGAGAATGTTGACATTCAAAAAGTTCAAGTAAGCATGGACCTAACAAGAATATTGAAATATATATATACACACACATTTGCTCCTGGAAGGCAAAACTTAGTATTTGTGATACAATTGAACCATGTAGTGCTCATTTGGAGAACTTCTGCAAAATAAAGTACGTTGCCTTTCTCTTAGCCCAATTCAGCCTTAGTCTGGGCAGTTTGTATTAGGAATTATAAGATGTGGTTCCTGTCATGGCAGAGAGACTGCACTGACCTCTGCACCAGGCCACGCCTTCCAATTCTATGTTACCGAGAAAGTAGCAAAAGTTAAGTTCAGACTGAATCCTTCCTTTTTTCCCCCCTTTTACTCCTCAGATCCGAAGTGTGGGCAGAAAGTTCAAGAGGCAAAACCGTGGAGTTACCTTAACCTTTTCACTCGGATTGTTGGGGGGAACCAGGTGAAACAAGGCTCGCATCCGTGGCAGGTTTGCACAAGCACATGTGGTTTTATCTTCAGAACCAAGTCCTGACTGTTCGTAGAAATGACAAAAGAAGAAAACGGGTATACTTTGTGCTTACTGACACTTAGGATGTGTAAGTAAGTAGGATGTAAGTAAGCACGTCAGTAAGCACCCTGCTTTTGTGAAAAGCAATGAAGCAAGCAGAGAGGACGTGGAACCTGTCCTGCTCCCCGAGAAACCTTTGCTTATCATTTTTTATTTTGTTTATCGTTATTTCTGAAAGAGCATGTGTAGATTAGCCTACTGCAAAGAGGCATGGGTGAAACTGCTCCAAAGTAGGGCACGGAAGGACACCACCCCTGGTCCCCAACTATTGTCAGGCATCATGGATTTGCAGTGCTCCCAGTGACCTGCAAAGGAAAGAAAGGTTCTCAACTAACTAGGAGTATTTACAGCCGGCCAAGTACCTCAGTGACTTGGCATTTATTATATGTATGTTGGCTTTTATCCAGGTACCGAGTCACAGCTGAGGGGAAAACAGCAAGGTTTAGGATCTGTTAGACTCAAGGACTGTAAGAATGCCATGAAAGTGTGTTTGCTTGAAACGCAGCATGTACTTTAGCTATGTGAATCTTCAGAAAGTACCTGCATGTACTCTTTCCTTTCTTCTTCCTCAAAGGCAAGCAGAGCAGATATAAAGATTTTCTTTATTTGGTGTGCCTTCTTTATGATGCAGGTTTCCCTGAAACTAAGGCAAAAGCATTTCTGTGGAGGCACTATTGTTTCTGCTCAGTGGGTGGTCACGGCAGCTCACTGCATCTTAGACAGGTATGGATGTGATATTTCAGGAGCTGCAGGTGCAGAAAATGATTGATTGTAGAAGTGTGTGTGTGCTGTAGCATCTTTTGTGGTGATTACTTACAGGTGCTACCGTTTTATTTGTAACCAATATTTTCCATGTTTTAACAGAAAGAGGGGAAAAACAAAAGCTTTGAGCATCTCAAAAATAATTAAGAATAAAACTAACTTACAGGGATTGTTGGAGACTGATTTTGGAAGTGTAGGTAAAAATCTGTACCTAACTATAATTATCAAGTGACTGCAATTTTATTTTTTTTTAGTAACAACTGGCAGAGTATATGCAATTAAATGTGAATAGTACTGACCTCTTGCATGCTGATGATTTTCAGCCTTAGTGCTTAAAAAAAAAAAAAGCCTGTGAACGTTGTACAGAAGGTTTTGGTGCTGATCTGTGGTGGCTTCACTGAGGTTCTAAGTCCGTTATAGTTAATACTGAGTCTTTCTACTAGTGGATCACCTGGAATTATAAATTTGATCTTTATCTGGCATTGTATGTGATCACATCTTCATCAAATTAGCCAATAACTGCCAAGTTTATATCAACTACAGAAGGACAGGCAATATCTAAATTAGTATAAAGCCTCCTGACACAAAAGTATTTCTTCAAGTCCAGGGAATAAATCTGAAGCAGAATAAAAAGTTTATAATGACTGCTTTTGTGTTTCATTGCTGCACATCTGATCTGGTACCAGGAGCCCTAAAGCAGGATTCATCTAAGTTTTTAAGGTATGAAACGAGAATGCTAGAGAAGTGGTCTTATGTTTTCTGTACTTTCCTATGTCCAAATCTTCCTTCCTCCTTCAAAAAGCAGTGTGACTGAACGTTTTTAAATACAGTAAGAGGACCTGGTTCGTCAGTGGACCACCAAAGCACAGTCGGGAGCATAGCTAAATTGTTTTCCTTCTCAGTCCTTTTCAACTCCTGATTTCTACTGCAGGGCATACTCAGCTCTTGCTGACTACCAGTTAAGTGCTCTAAAATCTGAAGATGAAAGGTACTGGGTATCAGCAGTAACAAATTCTCTTTTAAAACAACGATATTTTTCCCTTTCGTTTTGAAGATTCTGTAGCCGAACTTTTATTTTTCTATTCTGCAGGAACCTAGTCCAGTACATGAATGTCACTGCAGGAGAGCATGATTTGAGGATCAGGGAGAATGGCGAGCAGACACTCCCTGTTAAATATGTCATTAAGCATCCAAACTTTGACCCCAGAAGGCCGATGAACTATGACGTTGCCCTTCTGAAGCTGGATGGAGCCTTCACCTTCAGTAAGGCCATCGTTTTCTGTGATCTTGTTTTCAGTGGGGAAGGTAAAGCCTTTGCTTCTCCCAGATGCTGCGAAAAGTCTTGAAACTCAGTTTGAACCAATTTCACAGCTGTCGGATTATACCACTAAAAATCTCCAGGGTATTTTGCAGCTGAAGTATTTAAAATACCAGAAGTAAGTCAGAAAAATGTATCGGTTGACTTAAATGGTCTTTTTCAGCCTCCATACTCCCTTCAAGAAAAAGGTGTTGTTCTTTGTATGCAAGAGATTAAAAATTGACCAGATAGGTGGTTTTCTTTTTTTATTGAGGGCGTAGGTGGAAATTTCTGCCTCTGGCGAAGAGTAAAGCTCGTGAGAGGCAGACCAGAGCTCAGAGCGTACCGCGGTACTGTCGCCTGCACCTCGCTCGCTGACAGCCGCTCTGCGTTTTGCCCTCTCTGCTTGGTGCAGGCTGCGGGAGGGAGTTGGGATTATTTTCAGCGGTGGCAGAGTGGTCCCTCTGGGGGCTGAAAGGGGAAGGGGGGAGGACAGCTGCTGCTTCCCTGTCTCCTGGCCAGTGAGCCAGCTTCACATCAGTTTTACATAATATTGAGGAGCATAGGAGAGTCCACGCAACGCTTTGCTCTTCCGAAGGCTCCAGCTCACGTCATGAGCTTGCTCGTTCTTTGTCACCACAAAGATGAGCGACTACTTTTTCTAATGGAAGTTCGGCTCATGGTAGCAGCTAAGTTTAAGCTGAATGGCAAGGCCTGGGCTGAAGCTTGTGGTGCTCATGGCTTTCTCCTTCCATTCCAAAACACTACAAAGGGGAGGCACAGGTAAATTGTCAGATGCCAGGTTAATTTTTTAGATGTCACAAAAATAACAATACTTTTCAGTTAAAAAAAAACCAAAAAAACGACCTGAGAAAGGAAGCTTTTTGTTGTTGTTCTTTCAAATACTTACCAATAAAATTCATGTCTGTGTGTGGCAGGTTCATCAGTTTTGCCAGCATGTCTTCCTGATCCTGGCGAAAAGTTTGAAGCTGGATATATCTGCACTGCTTGTGGTTGGGGCCGCTTAAATGAGAGTAAGCCAACTCAAATTGTTCTTTGACATTCAGGTTTCTCAGTGTCTTATTTCTGAAGCTAAGAGCTTGATTGTGTAGGTCATACGCAGACCAGAAGAAACCATCAGCTGGTCCCAAGAACTGTAGTCTCAAAACAGGATCTTTGCTGGCTTCTGTGCCTACCTGTGGATTATCTCAAAATGGATCACTACAATATATAGACCTGTATTTTGATTTGGAAACATTTTAAAATTTATTCAAGTACAACTGCTTATGTACACAAAACTGGATGTTTATCAAAACCTGCTTGTAACCATACAATGGCTTGGAGCAAGTTTCCAACTAAGTTTTTTTGGTGTATTAGCAGTGACATTAAGTTCACCTTTCAGCATTTCTTATGAAGAATTTTTTTGTATTTCAGATGGAGTACTCCCTCAGGTCTTATATGAAGTCAATCTACCAATCCTAAACAGTAAGGAGTGTTCAAGAGCATTATCAACTTTAAAGAAACCCATCCAAGGTGACACTATAATGTGTGCTGGATTTCCAGATGGAGGAAAAGATGCCTGCCAGGTCAGCTGAACACAGTGCCTCGTGTACTTAAAAGTGTTTCTCAGAAGCTCAAGGCTCTGTGTACCTAAGTGAATAAATACACTGTAAACTCTGTTATTTGGAGTGTGTTTCTTTTGATGTACGAATTCGTTCAAAGGTTCTGTATGGGGCAACGCACTTAATTACATGATGCCATTTAAATTATTGTATGAGTTGTATGACAGGTTCCTGAGAGCAATTTTGCAATGTGTCCCAGTGCAATAATGCTTAGGGCTTTCTAACTTCAGAACAATTGATTGATAAATTAGTTAATGTTGCTAAGATCCTACAGAGAAAAGTAGAAAGTATTGTCTTGGATTACAGGAAGGAAAGGAAGTCAGATAAAGGTTAAGTGATTGTTCCTTGTCATGGGGGGAAATAAAAAAATCTCCTCCTTTTTACATGCTAAAGCACAACAGATGTGCACCCATGAGGGAATTAGTCTGTCTCTCCCCCTTTTGACAATCCTGACTAAACACAATAAATAAAGTGTCTTTCTTCACAGTTTTTTAAAAATTACTACCCCCTACATTGCAGGTTTGTTAGCATGGCACCAAAGGGAGCTCAATAAGCTCTTCAAGGCTTGCTCAGCGGTATGCCTGTACTTTTGTAACCCGTAGGTTGTGAGCTTTTACTTATTTTTTACAGGGTGACTCGGGAGGCCCTCTCTTGTGTCGACGTAAGCATGGGGCCTGGACTCTCGCTGGTGTGATCTCCTGGGGGATGGGATGTGCTCGTGGCTGGATAAGTAACGAGAAGAAGAAACATTACAACAGAGGATCTCCGGGAATATTCACAGACCTCAGCGCGGTGCTTCCCTGGATTCAAGAGAACATGAGTGCTGGTATTAAGTCTCTACAGTAATGTGTCCCTCACTTGTGACAACTCTTCTGTCTCATAATAGTATTTCATTTAATTTTATCTTTTTCAAGATATAGCATTTTTTCCCCCATTTTTTCTGGCAAAGTACTGTAGCATTTCCCAATGCCTTTAAGTATATGGTACTGATTGGTAATTGCCAAAACCAAATTGAGAGTATTGTAAATGTTTACTTTGCTTCCACTTTGCCCCCTACTTGGACTATATGTGTGTGTGTGTGTGTATATATATATTTTTTTTTAACCTTAAGAATGGTCCTTTTATCTAGCTAGCCAATTAGCATGGTATGTTTAAGTGGAAATTCACCAACTGAAAATGTCTGAAAGTCTGTACGCACCTCTTTGAAGTCACTTGACATTCTTCTCAGCAAAAACATGTTGGATCAGACATTTGACTACTCTCAGAAGTGCTTTTGCTTGCTCTGCCCAAGAGGCTACGTATGTCCTCTGTGCAGGGGATCAGCGTGAAAATTATCCATTGCTTCCAAAGTCATGGAGCTGGTGATACAAATGACAGTCTGTCTAGTGGTGAACTTCACGCCGAAGTTCTCTTCAAGCAGAGCATTAAGAAACTGAATTAACATTTTCTTTCAGTTTGGGCTATTTTCATTAAAAGGTATTGGAGATTGTGTTAAAATTTATGCAGAGAACTGAAAAACTGAGGAGGGGTTTTTAAGAGGTTTTGCTAGTCAATGATAAGAAAAAAAGTTGCAAGGGGAAGAAAAAAATCCCATTAGAAACCAGGTTCAACTTGTGATTGAAAAAAGAAACCCTCATAATGTCAAAAAAAATGACAAGGGTTTAGCTTCTGAAAAATATTTTGGTTTTCAATTTGAAAAAAAAAAAAGAAAAGAGAGAGACGGGGTCTTTTTATTAAGGGTTTACTAGTTGGCCCATTTTGTTACCAGGAGAAAATAATACAATTAGCTATTGTGGTAATTAAAGTGTGTTGGCTCCAGTAAACAGAAAAAGTGGTTTGGTAGGTAAAGTGAAAACACAATTCTCAGTTGCACTGGCATTAGGTTTTGCTTGCTCACTCTTTTATACTGTCATGCTGGTGCAAGAGATCTTAACTGTAATTGCTGTCAGGCTTAAGTCTCTGCATCCCTCATGATGCTAGCATTTGGCTTCTGCTACCCTTACCTGAAATGTATAGTATTTACTTAACAAGTATGTGGAAAGAGAGTACTGTGCTGCTCAGACTGAGCACTGGCCTATCAATGTATGATTAATTCTAGAACTGGCTACTCCAGAATTGTTTATTCCAAAGTCAGCATTGCCTGAACTTGCAATTTTGTTTTAATTCTAAGCCTAGTTTATTGTAGGCACTATGTCCCCAAGAAGCATTTAAATTTGCCTCAGTGCTAACCACATAAAATTACCATTTCAAATGGATAAAAATAAAGCCTACATTGTGAATATGAAGCTACACTAATTTATTCTTCTTTTTCCACCCCCTTCCCTATCCCTCCTTTATTAGATCTGAAAATGAAAAGCTCCACAGGTGAGTAAAGTAGTTTTTCATTATCTTCTGTGTTATCTGAGCATAAAAAGACCCCCAAAATAGTCTGATATATAATCTATGAAGGAAAAAACGTGAAGAAGCTTGATTCATCAAAGCACTTTTAAATGTATACTTTAAATATGTACTTTTTTCCTCCTGGTTCTGTAAAAAAAAATTACTTATGTACTGGTGACTTCAAAAAGGAATTTTCCTTCAGTGAGCTACATCTATAAAGCCATATTTTTATTGAAATGCAAATAAAATTGATGGGAAAAATGTAGAACAGAACCTTAAGCAATGCATGAAATCTAGTTAGTGAAGTTTATTCTGGTAAAAATATAGATTCTAAATGGAAAGTATGAGGTAAATTAGTAGTACTTTTGTGCAGTTTATGATGAATCTATCTACTTGTCTGGTGTCTGTTTCTATGAATAAAATGCAAAAAAACCCCCATGAAACCCAACCCCGAATGTAACATGTTTTAAAATTGAAGTCTTACTTTGATTCTGCCATGTTTATGTTCTTGTTGGACACTCTGTTCATCTAGGTAGAAGTTCACATAAAGATACTAGAAATAATGCTTGTGACCTAGATCTTAAAATTTTAATCTTAGTAATCTAGAGTGAGATCTCTCAGATGATAAACGAGCTTGGGCACACGGTCAGTTTGTATAGACTTGCTGTGGCCAGTGAGAATTGGGTATTTAAGTGCTGTTTGTGTCTTTTTGAAATATTATAAGATAATCTTATAAATACATAAGTACAATTTGTTTTCATATACGTAGTTGTTGATCAGTGTCTTACTGGCTTACCTTGCAAGGAGAAGGAAAGGCAAGAGGAGATAATTTTTATAAGTAATTGTGTTTCTAGCATCACTTATCTGGAGAGGAAAGCTTCTGCTTCTTCTATTAAAGTGTCTTTAATACCATATTGTACTGTTGCAAAAGTCTCCTGCTGTAATATAGCTAAGGATGTTATTACAAATGGGCTGCAATGAACGCTTTGCTTATGTCCTGAGGTATGTGTTTTTCCTCCCTGAAAAATATTTATACTGGAATCCTTATTTAACAAATAGTTTCTTTAAGGTAAAAAGCAAGCACTGGCATTTTTACAATGAAATAGGATAGCACATCGGTAGTGCTTAATTTTTGCTCCCAAATTTTGTGGTTTAAAACTGACTTACCATAGTTCCAAATAAAAGAGAGAAGACCCAGCATCAGTCTGCCAGCAGAAACAAGGTACAGCTGAGCAATCTTGAGTCTCACAATGTTCTCTAGATGTTTGAGCTATTTGGTGGAACAAATGATTGCATATGTGTCAAACATGATTATTTCTATTTTGTTTTAACTCTGCAATGCAGCATTTTGTAGCATTCAGGATGGCAAACTCCCTGACAGTGAAGGACAATTACATTTTCCTGGAAGTCCCAACCAGTTCTATCAAAACCACCAGTAAGTAGACAAACACACAGTCTTTCCCCAGAAACTATTACCCCTACTGGTGTAGTTTGGGGGTTTTGTTGCAGTTTTGTGAATGGGAACTAATTTTTTGTTCCAGATTGTGTGTATGGACTCTATTTGTACCAGAAGGGAATTATATATTGCTTCATTTTTCCCACTTTGATATAGAGCCAGAAAGGTTTTGTGACTATGATTCTTTATCAGTCTATTCAAAAGACGACAGACTTGTTGGTAAGTTATTTCTTGGAAATAATCTGTCAGTGTAGTCTTTCATTCTAACAGCAAGTATACCCAATGAGGACATTGTGGTTGATTACGTTTTACTTAGGTTTTCATGATGAATATGTTGTGACATATGATCTAAAATAAAAGACAAAAAGTGTGGGAGGAGAAGAGAATGGAAAATGCCTGGTAGGGAACTGTGTCAGCCAACGACTTTCTGGTGTCAAGGATTTTCAATTTCTAATAGTGTGCGTCTATTTGGGCTAATGGATTAATAGAGAATATAGAGGAATGAATAGGCAATTTCCTTCTCATCCTAAAATGTTTATAGCTAAGTACTAAAATGGTACATGCAAGTTTTCTCAAGTGACTAAGAGTTTAAACAATGATTATTCTCTAATACTACGTTTCAGGGAAATTCTGTGGAAGAGATCTTCCATTACCTATTTTGATTGGGTCCAATAGTATAAGGCTGAAATTTGTTTCTGACAACAAGGATTATGGAACGGGTTTTTCCATGACCTACAAAGCTCTTACACCAAATATTCTTCCTGGTAAGTCTAAGTCTTGTAATATACCTGTCTGCACTCTTGGGTGGTGACCTGAAAAAAATATTCAGGAGAAAATGAAGCAGAGGAAGCTCCTATGATAATTCTATTGGATGATGTTATGAACAAGGTAAGTGTGGTTAGGCTGCCATGTGACATTGTGGAGAAACTGGGATGCAGAAAGAGATAGGATAGATGCTGTCGAGAGAAGCCCTCCTTTAACATTGCCTCTTCTCCATCTACTTTATACAAGATCTCATTTCCTTCCCTACTTCCAGAATGTTTTAAAACTTAATTAATTAGATTAGTCAAATGAGCAGAATTTCCAGATGAAAGCTGCTTTTCTAGTCCCAAGCATGCTTTCATGGAGGGGCCCTGAGGGAGGTGGCTAATGCCAAGATGTATGTTGTGGAGAATTGCTCCCAGTTTTGCTGTGCAGAGAGGATCGTCATCACTAGGGAGCAGGCCCAGGGGCCATCTGCTGAGTCTGGACAATCCAGTTACAGACAGACAGACACCTGCTGTTCCTGTTCCTGCAGCTTTTCCAGCTAGTTTCTGTCCTGGGCAGAGTGTAAGGAGGAACCCCCTCTGAGGGGCCTTGCCACTGCGTAGCCCATCAGGGAGACATGTCCTCTGGTTGTGTTTTATGTCACCACTTTCCGAGAAAGTTGGCAAATGTTCTGACATGCCCGTGTCCTGCTCTTCTGTCACCCCACACGGGTACCTGTGCCTACAGTGCGTTGCCTGTAGCCACAGGGGAATGCTATAGTCATAGGCCGGACTGCTCTTCTGCCTGGGAACAAATTAAAAATTTTCTTTGCATCTTTTTCAAATAGAAGGATTTGGCTTGCTGCTCTGTCCTGTTCTCTTTCTCGGCTGTGTGAAAGCACCACAAGAGTTTTTCTGGATTTTTTTTTTTTTTTTTTTTTTTTTTTGTGAATGATTTGATAGGAAATCACAGTGCCTTCATTTTCATTTTCCTGGATTTCCAGATTCTGGCTGTGATTCCTTAGCTGTCCTTTTTGAAGAGGGTGTGTTACAAAGTATGCACTATCCAGAGCGCTACAGCAACATGGCAGACTGTCAATGGATTATTTGTGCACCAGAGGACCATGTAATCAAGGTATAAGATGAGCCTTTCTTGTGTCTACAGGATGGAAGCGGGCACAATTGAGTTAACAAGAAATTATGCAGCTAAGGACAAGCAAGATCAAACAGCATAAGCTTAAATAATGCTGCTGGATGCAGTTAAGAGAAATCACTTTCCATCCCAAAAGCCAGATTTCTCCTTTAGGCTATAGTAAAATAGGATTTCCTGGTTTAAATTTCATCATGACAGGGTCTTCTAGCAAATGTAATATACTACGTATCCCCTGTGAGAGGTCTGAACATCACTGAAATCAAACCCCAAAGGAATCATTGAGAATACTAAAGACCTTATTATAGATCTTTGAACTTTTTCTGTGTGAATTTAAAAACAAGGTTCACTTTTTCACTTTTTATTTAAAGCTTACATACCAGTCTTTTGAAGTAGAAGAAAGTGAAGATTGCTCTTATGATGCCGTGACTGTGTATGAAGATGTGGGAAAAGAGGAGGAAATTGGTTTGACTTTTGATTTCTGACATATTTTGGGGGATGACCTAGTTCTTTTATGACTTTCACTAGCCCTGTTTTATGGTCTAAAATCAAGTTCGCCTCTAGAGTCTCAGGTGATGTTATAGGTGCTAGTTTCAGTACCTTGAAAAATACGTGCAGGTGTATTGCTGCTGCTGTTCCACTTACAGAGGCAAAACCACATTGAACAGAACAGTTTTGTGTATTTAAATTCTATATGAAATGCAGTTCTGAATTCATATCAATGAAGAAAAGGGCATAACACAATAGTTTATTTTTATAGTAATGATCAGGCATGGAAAGCACCCAAGAGGTCTCCTTTCCAGAGTCCAGTTGCTCTTCACTCCAGATAAGCAGTCATGTAATTCTTGCCACCTTGCTGGAGATTCTCCTGGTTTACATTGAATGAGACGACCTGTCCCAACCAATTGATTTCAGCACTTGCTTGATGCTGGTGCTTAGATTAGCACTAGTGCTTAGATTAGCACTAGCAGATGCTAGTGCTGAAACACTAACAAGGGGAAATCAGGTTTCCAGTGTGTTCTATACGTAATGGCAACCTATGAGCATGAGTGCTGCGATAGACTCTTATGAAATAATGCGAGAGTCTCCTTGTTCTTATGAGACAATTACGGGACAGACGTCAGAAATAATAGAATAGTCCTTCAGCCTCAGTCTACTTATCTCAACTTCTCTCTTGTGCATAGTTATTTTTACCCTCCTGTGTAAGAGTTGGAATACACAGAATTTTGGGTACCCACTGTTGAAAGAGATAAGGATGAAAAAGTACATGTTAATCTACAGTGAACCTTTGCTTTTCTCATCTTTAGCCAAGTCTTGCGGGTTTGCCCTACCAGCACCTGTTCTAAGCTCCTCTGCTGTGATGCTGGTTGTGTTTCACTCTGATGAAACAGAGACCTTTGGAGGATTCAGAGCTACAATCTCTTTTGTTCGTGTAACAGGTAATCGAAGTAACTTGGGAAACTGCCTCTTTGGGGCAGCACAAAGGGCTCTTTGGTGAATCTGGCTATTCAGAATTATTTTGCTCTAGGAGGTTCTCATCTAACAAAACGTTTCAGTGAAAAAACTGCATTGCGAACCTATTGAGGAATTAAACAAAGGGCCTATTGAGTAGGTGAAAAGAAACTACGAATCTACCCAAAACCTCAGAGTTTTATTTCATGTAAGAGTATTTTGGTGCATTTTAAATGGCACTTCACTACCATGTGAAGATGTAATAGCACAGATCTCTACTGTAGAAATCTATTCCTTCTACAAAAATTGTAATAAAGGAAATAAAAGTGCTTTTGTAATAAAAATATCACTCAAGACAGCCTGCTAACACATTTGCTATTTTCATTTGCTAGATTTAGAAACTTTGGACTCAACTAGTGAAGAAGAATTTGAAGATATGGATATGACTGAAGAAGAAATACAGGTTACAACAGGTAAGCCAACCCAAGTTATATTTTCTTCATGGGAACAGGAAGTACCTATAAAGAACTATAACTTAAACGCTATTTTCTCCAAATTTTTAATGGGTGCAGTTGTCCCAGAATTTTTCAGTAAGTTATTTTGAGAAAATAAAAAGATTAATAGTAACATTTCTATGCTTTGGCTTTAAAATTGGAAACCCTAATTTTTCTTGTTTCCTTCATCTTGTTAAGTCATTTACAGCAATGCAATGACATTATTTCAGCTTGTATGTCAGTTTACACCTACTCTGGTGAAAATAATTGCAAAGGGTTACAGGGTAGTTGAAAATAATAATCAGCATTTTAGAACTTCCCTTTTTCCCTCCAGTACTTTATGGAGAATGGGATGAGTCCATATTCATTGTAGGTTTGAGGCTAAAACTTTGAAGGCAGGCAGTTGCTTTCATCTTGGTGAAGCTCTGTTTTTACTAAGATCATCTCCTCATGCTATGTCTAAACATTTGGATCCTTTGTAATGAGGGAAGTTGAAAGATTTAGCAAAAAAGGGGAGGGAGTAATCTTTAGAAGTTGTGGGGTAGCTCTTAAATTGACTGTTCTTTGCTTCTCCAAATCTTAACCTCTAAAGACTTCTTGAAACATCAGCGCTTTCTGTTTCAGATGGTATTTGTGGAGTGCCTTCAAATCAGCCCAGGTTCATCTTTAGTAGGATAATTGGAGGTGAAGTAGCTGTACCATACTCATGGCCTTGGCAGGTCAGTGTACAAATTTCAGATGAGCACATCTGTGGAGGAGCAGTTCTTGCCAAAGAATGGGTTGTTACAGCTGCTCACTGCTTTAATTCTAAGTAAGTACACCAGGATGAACCCTTCCCTGGGAATGTCTGTAATTGCATGGTGTGTCTCTGCAGCATGATGGTTCTGCCCAGGGTGGCTGGCAGAGTTTTAGTTTTACCACCTACTTACAGCTCACACTGGCACTGGATTCTTTTGCTCCACATATATGTACTAGGATCATGGTGGCTACTTCTGTAGGCTTGGTTTTCATTCAGATCAGTTTTCCGAAGAGATGACAAGATACTAAGTCCCTTGTCATTCCCCACTTACTCTTAGGTAACTTCTTTGTGTTTGGGTCATTTACAGAGCATGTTTTCATCCAGGTAGAATCAACCTATGAAAAATCAAAAAATTACTGAATTTGTGTAGATTTTGGAGGACATACAGGAGGCATTTGTGCACAGGATTGATGCTATTCCCTTATTAAGAACCTATCAATCTGTTAAATAGGATTACATGGAAATTTTTCTGTCTTTATTGAGAGGAGACAAAAGGATAGTCTGTGTGACTTTTGGACTCTTTAAAATACTTTCTAAACTGCAATTTGTTTATTCACCTCTTAGGCTGAATACTACCTGTTTTAAAGTTCAAATTAATCACAAGTACATTAATTTAAAATTCAGATATATTGGGCCAGGATGGCAGATAATTAGGTATTCTGGCCTGTTTTCAAATAAACTTGAAAATGAGGGTAAGCTTTCAAAAGCCCCAAATGCCAAAGATGCTCAGGCATCCACATTCTCCATTTCTCTGATTCTCTTCCCCACCCTCACAAAACTGGGGATCTGAAATGCAAGTACTGTTTTGAATTTCAGACTTTGGCTTCTAAGTTTCTAAGTATTAGTTTGCAAAGTTTTGTCAGGAGGATTGTTGCGCTGTGTTGAAGGTACTGCTTTAAGAGCCATATTAAGGAGGAACTCTCTATTGTGTGTTGGTATCACATCAGAATTTGCGTACGTGGCTTAATGATTCTACACAACTAATTTCATCAGGACGTTATGACAGGCTTTCAGGTAGTGAGAGGGCTTGGTTAAGAAATCAAAGTCTGAAATTAAATGTTTGTTCATTTCTTTATATCCTTTGATAGGTAGCAATGTTTTAGAGGTAGGGACCAGCACTGTCCCTGGATGACAAGGGCCATGCAGGCCTTGTGTTCTGCATCAGGCGCCCCTAGTCCTTATAAAAGTGACTTTTCTCTCAGTTTGCTATGTGTTTGAGAGATCCTACTGCCTCATCATGAGAATATTTCATGCTCCCTAGAAGTCAGTGGGAAGATTTTCATAGATTTGTATCAGAGTGTGGGCCTCAGAAGTTGTTGGCCCAGCAATATGTAGGGCCCTAGTATCCCTATAGGGTGGGGGAGGTTTTAAGATTCACAGGTTTCAAGAATGCTGTTATACAAGCCTAAGAATGTGCTGCTTTTTTTTTTTTTTTTTTTTAGGGAACTGTACAGAGACTTATGGATGGTGGTAACTGGACTTCATGATCTTACAGAGCAAGAATATAGACAGGTACTGTAAGGTCTGCTTAATAATAAAATAGAAATCAATCTTGCAAAATAGTTTTTCATGTAAATGCATCTCCTAAATTGTTCATCCTGCAGCAATCTAACAGCCTGCATGCTGACCTTGATCTGCATTTACACAACAGCTTTTGTGTGACAGTCAGAGAAACTATATCAACACAGATCTGTGCCTTCACCAGTAATGAACTCCAAAGCTCAGTATCCTGGAGGATGTGTGAGTGAGGAGTGTATTGTCTCTAAATTACCTGGTGACTATTACCAATACAGAAATAATTGGGGCACAACTTTCCACTTTGCTCAGACTGGACAAATGACTGTCTAAGACCCTCTTCTACACTTGCTGGATGGAGTTTCCTGCATGTTCCCTGATCCATGTCTCGGAGACATAATCCTGACTTGTTTGTAGAAGAAAGCTGGTGGCTTCAGCAGCTGCTTTTAAATGTGTCCTCCTTGCGTATGGCCTGAAAATTTATAAAACCAAAGTTACGTAAAGACTCAAATTCCTAAGTAATTCAGAAAATGTCAATGTCTGCTTTCCTAGAAAAGGTCAGTAAAGCAGTATATTATACATCCAAGTTTTAACAAGACCACTATGGACTCTGATATCGCTTTACTGCAACTGGCCGAGCCCTTAGAATTCAACCGCTTTGTGCGCCCAGTGTGCCTCCCAGCCAAGGAGGAGGCAGTTCAGCCCTCGAGGGTGTGCGTTGTCACAGGATGGGGTGCACACGAAGAAGGTATGCAGTCTTTGCTATTTCAAACATTGAGCCATGCTGTAGCTGTGTTTTAAATACCATGTTCTGTGTTGTAACATTCATTCTGTCTATATATTAGTGTCTGGAAACAGACATGTTAAAAAGTTTTCACTTGTATAAGCTTAGCTAGACATGCAGCGAAATGGGTGGGAGGAAAGAAATCAGATAATTTAGATTGAGACCATTTGAAAAGCAGCAGAGTAAAGCTTCTTTCTGGAATCACTAATTCATGCCTCTACTGGTTTCTGAGGTGTCTTTTACTTCAAGACAGGGAAAAGGGGAAAAAACTGCATCAGCTGGAAGTCCCCATCCTGGTGCTTGACACATGTCAGAGCTATTACATGAATCTTCCCAGTAAAGTGACCCAGAGGATGATCTGTGCTGGATTCCCTCTGGAAGAAGGCAAGGACTCATGCACAGTAAGTTACGTAGATCACCTTTGCCTTCTGACACTTGGGGTATGGCCAGACAGGTTCTGGGAAGGGGAGTGTTAAAACCTCACTAAGAGCTGTTTTCTTGCAAACAGGCTGTAGGTGATATACAGTGAAAGACTCCCGAATAGTAGGTTTTTAATTACTCATATTGCAAAAAACAGGTAGTCCCCTTGAACAAAGGTTATTTCTTTCTCTGCTTTTTTAAAATCAGAAACCCCCAAACACATGAGCAGCTGAGACCTCTCGTAGTTGAACTGATAATTTTAAAACATAAGGAGTGATGTTAGCTCATAACAAGATTCCTTTGTCCTTGTGCAGGGTGATTCTGGTGGCCCATTAGTTTGTCCTTCAGAAGATAACTCGGGATTTTACGCCCTTCATGGAATCACTAGCTGGGGCTTGGGCTGTGGAAGGAAGAGCTACCCGGGAGTATACACAAATGTTGGTGCTTTTGTTGACTGGATCAAGCAGAGTGTTAACAGTAGTGGTATGTATGAAAACAAAACAATTAAATGAATCATTTTGCTATTGCTAGATGCTTAATTTAAGGTCTTTTCTAGGGTGCCATTTTTAAAATGCCCCTAGCTGAATGCCCAGAAACAGACAAATCTAAATCAGTAGTCACTTCTGAAAATCTTATTTCTTCCAGATATATTATTATTGCTCTCTCTATTGCATTTCTCATGTTGATGACTATGTTTTCCTTACTGCTGCTTTGCTGCTTCATTTCCCAGGGTTGGGAGGAGGTAGGGAGGCATGAAATGACATGAGATGACAGCTGAGTCCACTTTGACAAGTTTATAGCCTGCCTTTGTTGACGATCTTTGCAAAGTTTACCCTGTTTTCTTTTTCTCCTTTTTGTAGATCTCCCCATTTTCATGGTGTGACCGTCAAAAGAACAGTTCTGATGGACCACATTGTAAAACACTTCCAAAGCGCAAAGGCCACTGAAAGCAAAATTTGGTGAGAGTGTGTTAGTTCATGATTGGTAAACGCATCCCAAAATAGCTGATACTTATCCTAGTGAATTGACTGCTGATTTAGCTGAATTGAGACTTTGGCTTTACATGCGTGTGCTTGGGGCAGACACAAGTTACTTGCAGGCTTCTGACGCTCTATTAATCTATCTTAGAAGGAAAGTGAGGGAAGATAACCACCATATGCCAAGCATGACCTTGAAGGTAGTACTGGATAGTGTAAAAGTACCACAGAAATGAGATTAAATAAGTGTCTGTGTAAAATAACTGAAGGGGCAGTCAGTCATCCTTCCGTTAAGGTGAATGAGACTGTTACCTCTGGCTCTGAGAGGACCTAGGCAGTGGCAGTAGCAGTGCATTCTGAGCAGCAGCAGAACATTGTCTAGTCATTAGTGAACTGAAATCAATCCAATTGCTGGGAAAAGGATATTTTTAATACAGTTCCTGTTTTAACAAATTGTGTGTTTAAACAGATAGAAGTGTTTGAAAAGACAAGTATTACAGGCCAAGGGCCTTTGGCAGCATGCAAGAACTGACAGCTATCCTAATTAATCTATACATGTAATTAGAGAGGCACTGTGTAATCCACATACTGCAAACTGAGCACATTTACTTGTAAATAGTAGTTTGTTTAATGCCCAAATGGCTGCTTACACAGTGTTTAGAACCTAGATCAATCTAGAAACACTCTCAGTGTTTAGAACCTAGATCAGTATGATAGTACAATAGGTAACACAAGTATAATCCTTCTTTGACTCAGTGGTCCAGAAAATAACTAGAAAATAAGAAAGATATCTCATTTTGTTTCTGTCGATTGTTAATGGTAAAAAACTTTAGACATATGTTTCCCATACATGCATTTGATGCCAGTAACCCAACTTTTTTGATGACATTATTTTAGACCACCTGATTTATTATTTTTTTAAAAAGATATAATTTTATTCTGTAGCTGGGGAAAAAAATAATCTCTCTACCTCTCTCTAATCATTCCCAAATGAATACGGTAAAAGTTTTTCACCAGTTTCTTTTCTTCACTGTAAAGTTTTAGGCAAAAGCCCACAAAATAATCTGGAGCATGAGCTTTCCATCAAACTATGAAAATACTTCATGGTGGAAGGACTATGGACAAATTCAGATTAAGTGTGAGGCACAGCTGTATTACATTATTGATAGAGTATGCTTGTTCTATCTTTGATAAACTCTCTGAAGACACCTTCAGAGAGCAATGGAGGGAAAATATCCTTTGTAATTTTTCATTATGGAGGTCTGTTAATGTTTGGTTATAGTGGAAGTTGCCATCAGCTAACTGTATCAGCTTAACTATGCTGGGAGAAGATCTGTCTAATCACTTGGTTGCTATTCTGTTTTGCTTAACAGGAACAACATGACTTAAAATACCTTTAAAGTTTTTATCTGTCTTATTGATTTAATACAAGGATATCAAGTGGGTGTGTTCAGAAAAATAAGAAGGTAGGGGGAGAAATACAGGTGGTATCAGCTATGCTAGCCCTATTGAATGCAGTGGTTATATGCTGAGAAATTGAGATCTCTTAAAAAAATTCTTTTCATATATTCAGAATGCTATCTTAAATTATTTGTATTTGATTTGATTGTTAGGGTACTTACTTTTTGCTTGACTGCATGATGTTGACCTTTTGTGTTTCTCCTAGTATGGTTTTACAAGTAGCCTAATTTTGCTTTTATTTGTTGTATCTTTTCAGTCTGTTGTCAGCTGCCAGTATCTTTTAGCAATAATGTGAACTGTTTTGTGATGGAAATTAAATCTGATTTTAAAAAAATAAAAAATGACTTTCAATGGAGTTCGTGTAGTGGAATTATGTTTTAGTTTCTACAAAATTTATATGAAGTCCACTTTAACTCTTGACAGTTATATGAGGCTTTCCTAAACCCTACAGTCAAAAGGTAGGATAGTAGTAGCCTACCTGAGTACTGAGGTAGACTCAGGTTCCCTGCGTGCTTAAAATCTGGATATAAACCTTCTTCTGTTGGCATGTAAGTAAAAATATCTTCTTTGTAATGTTATATAGAAGCAAATGAAGGCTCATTGCATTGCTCATTGGCACTGTGCTAAATATTTAGAATAAAAGTCTATGTCCAAAACCATCTTGTTCTGACCTTTGGTTAACGTGAGCATCTGTGACCATAAGTCCTGCTTAGCTCTGAAATGGTAGTCCTGCTCTATGTGTGCGCGTGGGCATGCATGCTGGGAGTCCATCTACGTTGCCAATGATGCACCTGGATAGCCTTTGCAGGAGTGGTTATTAGAGCATTTTTGTAACTTTTGTTGGAAAGGGAAGATCTTAATCAGAAAACAGAAAGTGTATGTCCACTGTTAATGCATGCCTGGCAATAGAACAGAAAAGGAAACAGTTGTTTGAAATCTGGGTTCTGGCTATATAGATAACAAAAGATGTTAAAAACATTGTTGATCTCTGACTCTATGGCATTACCTCTGTGAGTTCTTGGTTCATAATTCTTTTACTTTGCCATCTCCTCCTTTTCCAGCCTAGGGCAGCATAGTGGCTTACTGCATTGTACTGTGCTGGGTTGCTTCTGCTCCTGTGACCTCCCCGATGAAGCCAGAGGAGGGATAGCACAGCAGCATCTTATCCTTCCTTAGATGTACTCTGCCTGGAGGTATGCATGCCATACATTTCCTGACTCTCTTTTCTTCCGCAGTTCCTCTGCCCAAAAGGCTCTGACAATCATAGTATTTAGGTGGTAGTATAGAACTATGTTCTCATGGGATCTTCCCAGTTTTCTTCTCTTTTCCCCTAGCCTTTTTTTCCATTGTAGTTTTTGAGGACAAGTGGCACAAGGGCAGGTTTTTTTCTCATTTAGGAATCCATTTACTGTCATGTATTGGATGCACAGAAAGACTGTTATTCCTCCATCTGAAGTGACTAGACTTGGTTCTTTGCATGCTTTCAAAAGAGTGAATTTAACAGTAACACCAGAGGAACTGTGGATGTTATGTCTATGTAAGACAAGTTAACAAAAGGAAAGAATTAGGCTTCGTACTTTGAAGAAAAAAACCACCGCAACAAAACCCCAACAGTTTTATGTAGATCAAAACGCTGCCTCTGGCACAAAAGAAAATAATCAGCAAAAATTGAAGGAGCATTAGGAATAGTTAATACAGAAAACAAGAAATACTGCTAAAAGTGTCCCAAGCTCTATAAAACCCCTTACTTGCCTTTCTCTTTCTGAAGGCAAGGAAGAGTCGTGTTCTTGAGGGAAAATTAATACTTCCTATCAATAGTGCAATTCAGAGAACCACTGGTAATTCCATAGCTATGCAATTATTAGTCACAGTGAAGTAACCAGAAAGCCCTGTCTTGAAAATTAAAAAAGAAGAAAGAATAAATTCCTATTTATCCTTCATTTGTTCCTGTTTATCCTTCAGGATAAATTCTGACTGAGAAATCTGAATGTTTCTTGTCCTTATCATTTTTGGTCTGCTTTATTCTGCTTGAGTTTTGAGCCTTTTGCTACATGGATATATGGTAAATCATTGATGAAAGCAAAATATGTAAAAGTTTCAAGCCATACCATTACCATATTGTCCGAAAAAAAAGAAGTCACAGCACCTCAGTGGGAGAATATCTTCTTTTATCATGGAGAATGGGTCATTCAGCCCCGAAGTCCTGGGCTCAGTTACAATACTCTGAGGACAGTGGCTATGGGTGACACTGATACAAGGAGTTAATTTACTTTGGGAACAGAGCATTAATATGTAGCATGCTGGTAGTGGTTCCCTTGCTTTTGAACTCAGGTGAGGAAAGCTAGTATTAACAAAAAAATTAAAAAAAAATGTGGTGAGGTATTAATTCTCTGGTCTTCCATAGTCAGTACTTCAGTAGCACAGGAGACGGAACATCTTCTTTTTTTTCAGTCTTTTTTACAAGTCACATAAAATACAAGCATTCCAAAAACTGATAAATCACATTTGTTACCTTATCCTTGTATCACCATCTACAGCTTGGCATACTGTGGCATTATTCCTGGCGTTCCTTCCTTCCCCATAGGTTTGATCAGTTTTTCTTCCTCCCGACAAAGACATGTTTGTGAGACATGGGCATGCTCTTATTTTAGATCAACTATTTTGAACCTTGTGACGTGGGCTTGGACTTCAAAGACTCGTATTTTCTTTTAATTGACTTTTGTGTTTGTCCCAAACTGTGTGCTTCTGTCCTATGCTCTATAGAGGAAATAATGATACTTAAGTTTCTTTTGTGGTTGTTTTTCGGGTTGTTTTGTTTCGTTTTGTGTTTTTTTTCTTAAGGCAATTTGAAGACCATAGATACTAAACACTTTGTTAGTGCTGCTTGGCCCAGGGGATAGGGAAGAAGTTAGGAAATAATTTCTGTTCCCCCAGTCACACTCGTGGTGCGACTTGGAGTTAAGTGGCCATTTGCCAGCAGTTTGCAACACAGACCGTGGGCTGCACATGCTGTCTGCAGAGAAAGTCCCAAACAAAGGCAGGCAACCAGGACTGCCCCTTGCTGGGTGCCCTGGCCCTGTAATGCGGTCTTTACCTGCGATGTCGGTGCAGCCTTAACGGCCTTTCGTTAGGACCGGACCTACTGCAGACTTGAGGGAGAGGATGCTCGCCTGTGGAACCGAACGATGCCGCCTTTTCCTGTGAACCTCGTATTGTCAGATTTTAAGGTCGCGGGCTGTTTCTGCCTAGAGGACTTGAACTGAACACTCGCTGCTTTACAGGACGGACTGCGGCAAACCGGGACTGGGCCAGACCTCCGGCATCCCCGTTGTGGCGTCGCTCAGCATGAAGGCAGTGAGAACCGAGGCAGGGAGAAGGACGGCAGCCGGTGATGTCCGAGAGGGGGCCGGGGTTCCGACGGGCCCGGGCCCGCCCTACGCGGGCTGGGCACCGGCAGGCGGAGCCCCGGGACGGGGCGGGCTGCCGAGGCCGCCGGTCGAGCCGTGCCTCTTCGCTGGGCGGCTGCCGCCATGGAGGCGCTGGCGGTGAGGGGGCCGGGAGGGAGGCGGCCCGGGGCAGGGAGTGTGTGTGTGTGGGGGGGGGGGGGCGGCGGGCTCGTTGCCCTGACCGCCTGCCCTTCTCCTCGCAGGTTGCCCCTGTGGCGGTGGCCGTGGTCGTGGTCGCTGTATCTGCCGTGCTGCTGCTGCTGCTCAGAGGGACGGGGCGGAGGGCGAGCGGCCCCGTCACGTTGCGGGACCCCCTCGCTAAATACTCGCTGCGGCTGATGGACAAGGAGGTGACCCGGCGGCCCGGCGCGCCTCAACCCCCTCCCTCGTCCCGGCGCTGCGGCCGGGCCGGCCGGGCCCTTGGCTGCCCGTCGGCCGGGGCGGGGGGCGTCTGAGGGGCGGGCGGGACGTGGGTTGGCGGTGTCCGAGGGGCGGCTGGGCCGTTGGTTGGGGTGAGGGGAGTCTGAGGGGCGGTCGGGACGTGCGTTGGGGGTGTCTGAGGGGCGGCCGGGCCGTTGTTTGGGGTGGGGGGAGCCTGAGGGGCGGTCGGACCGTTGGCGGCGGGAGTCTGAGGGGCGGTCGGGACTTGGGTTGGGGGTGTCTGAGGGGCGGTCGGGCTGTTGGTTGGGGGAGTCTGAGGGGCGGTCGGGCCGTTGGTTGGGGTGGGGGGAGTCTGAGGGGCGGTCGGGACGTGGGTTGGGGGTGTCTGAGGGGCGGTCGGGCCGTTGGCGGCGGGAGTCCGAGGGGCGGTTGGTCATGGGCTGCCCCAGGCTTCGGGGCCCGAGAAGTGCGCGGAGCCCCCAAGGGGCGGCTGTGACTCCCGCAGCCAGGCTGCAGTGTTTCCCTGGGGTAGAGCAGGAGTCTTAAAAGCAGCTATGCCTACACTACGGTGTTAACAGTTGTCTCAAGAGGGGGGAGGCTCGTTTCTTTGTGAATCCTAGTTTAGAGCCGTGTTTCTCCCTTGATTGCTGTCCAGTGTGCCTCAGTGAGAAGTAATCCTAGCAGCCTGTGCTTCTGCACGTCCTGTCTTGCCTGATCTTTGGCCACAAATTATGAAATGTGCTCACTGCCCTCGGGCAGGGCAATGGAGGGTTTCCAGATTTTCTTCTTGTAAAGGTGCTGTAGGGATTGCGCAGACGGGCAAAAGTCACTCCTTGTGGAATTAAAGAGGAAAAGACCGCTTCCAAAACTTCTGATCTATTTAAACTTTATTTTTCCAAGCCATTTCTGCGTCCCTTCCTAGCATTTGGCTTGCATGCTAACAAAAAAGCCAGGCTTACTAAAGCACATCGTGTTGAGTAGAGTTTGAAATTCAAAGCAGTGGTGATATTGACCTCATTCTGATTTTGTTTGCTTGTTTTTTTAGGAAATCAGTCATGATACTAAGAAATTCCGATTTGGGCTACCTTCACCGGATCATATATTAGGATTACCTGTAGGTAAGTACTGAAAACACTTCGTTACATATATTTCTGGTTTTAGGATTTATAACTGTTCTCATAGTTCTTGGACTTCTGACTGTTTGGGAATTTAAGACTTGGCAAAAGAAGGAGTAAAAAGCTGCATCTGAATGCTGCTGTGTCGAAGAGAAATGTCAGATTTCCCAAAGGGTTGTATTTCTCGTCTTTTGTGTGTGCTTTTTTCTGCTTGTGTTAAATTGTGTAGTGTAGATTAGAACAAGCACCTGAACCATGTCTGATGGAATTCATCACCAGTCAGGATACAAGCAGCAATGGTATCTGTCAAAGCTTTTTCATATTTCTTGTTTGCATTCTACTTCCATCTGGTGCCCTCAGTTTGTTGTCAACTGCTCTCATGCTTTTGACAAATACAGTTGCACTTGTAAATGAGAGAGAACAATTCTTCTGCTGGGAAGCTCGTAACTATTCTGTCCATGCACTTACCTTTGATTTACATACATACGCATACAACTTTCTCTTGCTTTCTGTAGTATGATGTTCATTTCAGACTAGGGTTTGATGTTTGATGTTCATTTCAGGCACAGTCTTCTGATCTCCAGATGTGGCAGATGTAGCCCTGTTTGTTCTGTACTGTGTTTCACTGTTTCGCTTGCTGTATGGCAAGTGTCAGGGTCTTTCCCATTCCATGCTGTGACCACGTCCTTCTTGCATGTGTCTGTCAAGGGCAGCAGTCTTTCTCCACATTCTCTTCTGGCTTGTATGGGAAAGTATAATTGAACTGTCCGTATTAACTAGATAAATGAGAAACGAATTGAGATGTGCCCTGCAATACTTGTGTTTATCCAGACTTTATTCTTAAGAATTTAGGAATTGGATCGTGAAACTGTATGGGCCAGATTACTTCCTGGGAGATTCCTGCCTTCTGATTTTTACCAGGATCACTTTGCTAAAAAAAAAAAAAAAAAGTGTTTTCTGCCAGTGCTGTTCCTGCTTTTGGTGTTTGCATACAACTCTCTAGGTTAGTACTGTCTGGCTGAGGAGACTAATCTTGGCAAGGAGTTTTCAGTTCTTTTAATCAGCAGAAACAGGTGCGTTTTAGAGTCTGCCTCTTGGAGCATTAGGTTGGGCAAAGAGGTCTCTGTGGACACCAGTGTCCAGTGCTGTGGAAGCTGCAGCATTACAGAGGCAGGAGTTATGGAGAAGGAATATGGCCCAAGGCTTTGTTCTTGATGTCTTGGTGCAGAATCTCTGGGAATTTTGCTCTGAGAGATTGCTGCTATTAAACCATAACACTTTGCCTGTGTGAACTGGTGTGTCCTTACTTCTGCTTCATTAATGAATGTGAGAACAGCAGAACCCAAAATACAGAGAGCACTTGAGAACGAGCAACAAACTTTCTGTATCACTATTTTACTATAAATTTCCTACTTTACTCGTATCTTATCCTCGGTTCTGTAACGTACCAGCTCTCTTCAGTTACCCTGTGCTCCAGAAACTCTTGCTGAAAAAAGAAAAGAGACTAGATGTTTTATACAGCATTTACAAGGTAAAGGTTTTTCTTTATCATTGCTTGTGTTTAACGGGTTACAATACCTGCTTTTCTCTCTTGTCTTGTACTTCAGGAATGAAAAAATAAATACTCAGCTTGTAATTCTTTCTCCTTAGGCCAACATGTTTATCTTTCTGCAAAAGTTGATGGTAATCTGGTGATTCGAGCCTATACCCCAGTTTCCAGTGACGAAACAAAAGGTTATGTTGATTTAATTATTAAGGTAAATTTTGGTTTCCTTTAATATAGATAAATTGCTAACTGGAAGGAAGGAAAGTACTTCATTTTAGTGAAATAAAGAATTTATTTTGATTGATCTTCTTTCAAATAGGATGACTGCAAACAACTCATTTCACATTATCCTTGAATAGTAAGTTGTGTCCTGTGTATCTGTTGTATGTCACTGAGAGATAGCAGAGGTAGAGTAGATGGAGAAGGGAATCACTTCCTTGGCAGTACTGCAGGACCTTCCCTAGTATCTTTATTTGGCAGCACACAAATAGCGATCGCTCTGCCTCAAGATGCTTGTGCTGCTACTAATACTGCTCAGAGCTGTAAGTAGAAAACAAGTCAATAAGAACTGCTATTTTTGGTGACGCTACAGAGATTGCAATTACACGTCTGTAAGCATCAGAAGTTGTTGCTGATGTGTTTATTGATTAAGAAAATGGGATAAAGAAACAAGGGAAATCCTTTAAGCTAGGGAATGTAGGATGATTTGATCCCAGGACTTCTGGATTTTCTAATCCTTTTCTACAGTAGAGTCTGTCCCTAGGCAAAAATCTCTGCTTTTTTCATGTGCTCTGTTCTTCATGTTGCAAGTATGGTGAATGGTTATTAACTACTTAATGCTTATTATGTGCTTTGAAAGGTGAAGAAGCTATGATGTGGCTGGAGTCTCTGGGAGAGCCTTAAAAAGAAAAGATGCAGCAATGCTATTTTCAGAAGGAGCAACTACAAAAATGGGGTGACATAAGGTTCTTGCTGGAGCGATAGTGAAATGAGGGCACCAGTATGTAATCTGCCTGCCACTTATTCCTATTAGCCCGGCTGTTTGCAGAGAGCATAGGAACGTGCCTGACAGAGCACTTTACTTACTTTGGCTGCTTCCTGTTGCAAGGTACAACAGATAACTGAGAGCAAAGAACTGTTGCAATTTCTTTCTCAGATGCTAAATTTCAGACCTGCAATATTGTGTTCTGTGGTTAGTGATATTGTCTGTAGGAAAGCTAGTGGTTGGTATCATACAAATTACTGTTTTTACAGGTCTACCACAAAAATGTGAATCCCAAGTTTCCAGAAGGTGGGAAGATGTCCCAGTACCTAGATGACATGAAGATTGGAGATATTATTGATTTCAGAGGGCCAAATGGGCTCCTTGTCTATAAGGGGTCAGGTACTGTGACATGAAGGTGGGAGAGCGAAAGGGAGGAACTTGCATTGGTTATTTTCAGAGGTGTTTTATAAAACTTGACAACTTTGTAGACTATCTTTTTTTAAAAAGTGGGAAAGAGAAAAATCCACCTCTCCTAGTCTTGACCAAGAGCCTATCACAGCTGCTATGATGAGAAAGAGTACTTTGTGTTTACTTCCTGTGAGGAATAGCTGGTTATTGTCTCACTCCTGGGACCGTATAATTAAATCAGAAAAAATCGCTATTGCATTGTGTTACTGAGAAGGCTGTACTGGAAATAGTACCTCAGCTATACATATGGAGGGAGATGTTCCAGATACTTCTCAAACAAGGGAGGTTGTGGCCTGAAATGCACTCTGAGAATCTCAGTGTTGTTACTGAATAACCCACTGCCAGAGAGCCAGCTCCATTTTGTGATTAAATCAGGTCTGAGTTGACAAGGAGGAAGTACGTTCACAGAAGTAATCCTCTTTCAAGATGCAAATGAAAGATTTTGCACTGATCTTGACTGAGAGGGACTGTTACTTCAGCGGGATAAGTGATCAGTGCTTCTCTGGATCATGACCTTTTATGATGAGTAATATACTGATGAATCTGTTATATCTAAGAGGAAACGAACGATGCATGTTTTACAAATGTTTTGCTGCTATAAAAAGTAGTAGCTAAGAAAGCTTGTTACTAGTTACAGATCTCTTAAGATTGGAGTATGTCAAGTGCTTGTCATATAGAATACTTTTCATGAGCTTTTAATTTGGCTTGGTCCTTGGAGATTAATTCAATTATGAACTGTCTGGTTTTGTGACAGTTTGGAAGCAATGGTATACCCAGGTGTAGAGCAGAAATTGGCAAGGTCTTCTCCCCACAGGAGACTAGAAGGCTGTCACCTAGCTGACTGCAAGTGTCATGGGGATTTCATTAACTGGAAATGAATTACAATAATAAAGTATTTGATAAAAGTATGCAAGGCTCCAACATTCCTGATTTCTAATCTTTGCCAGGGTTCTTGCTTGATGCTGGTTTAATTACAACTCCGTTGAATGTGGATGCACACAAATGGCTAGATCCATGGTGCAAGTGAGGATGATGAAGATGGCCTAAGAAACCTGTTTTTCTGTAGTAGGGACTGTGATTAGCTATAGCTGCCACTAACATTCACAGCTGCCGAGCTGTGTTCTATGTAGTGATGTGGGAATTCATGAGCTTATAATAAATGATGTTGGGTGGCAGGGAAGGAGTAAATCAGTTGTTCAAAGCTAGGATTGGAGTTTACCGAGACAAAGAGGTTTCTACTCTTTGCGCTCAATGCTGTGCTGAGTCCATTTAGCATTTCCAGAAGATCTGTCCTAATTAATTGGTAGGCTGTAGTAATTTATTCCCATGGAATTTGTATCCATGTTTGTTTGGGGGTTAACATACCCACAGGTTCTGACTATTTCTTCTAGGTACCTTTCTTATCAAGCCCCATAAGAAGTCCGAAGCAGAGAAGAAGTTTGCAAAGCATGTTGGGATGATAGCTGGAGGAACAGGTAAAACTATTCTCATCATATGGAATATCTAGAGAATGAAGGTGTCTTTATGGATGCACGTGGGGAGTATCAAACACTGTACTTTAGTAGCAGAGCACTTAAACCTGTATTTCTTTTAATGAGTGTTTGGCAACACTGAGGCTTTCCAATGGCTTGAGCTCAGTCCTGGGAGCTAGCTACTTCAGAGTTTTAGTCTTGATTTACCATGTGACCTCAGAGAAGTCACTTCATCTCTCTGAGCTTCAGTCCCAATGACGAAAAATATTTTAGGAGAATGTGTTGAGAGTAAAATTACTGTATGTGATAGAGAATGCTGAAGGGGAAAGCCCCAGATACATGTATTGTGGTTTTGTTTTTGTTCTGAAATGATTTGTAATAATAGAAACCCCCAACCTCTGCGTTTGCCACGGATTAAGAACGTAGAGGTCTGTAGCCCTGTGCAAACTAAGCTCCCACTGAAGACTGAAGGAAGGCAGCATTAATATTGAAACTGCAGCTGTGGGAAGAAATGCCCATTTTTTAACCACTTTTTTTTTTAACAGGAATAACTCCTATGTTGCAGCTGATTCGTCGTATCACAAATGATCCTAAGGACTCCACAAAATGTTACCTTCTTTTTGCTAATCAGGTGAGTATGCTGACTTGTCTGTTTGTCCTTCTTTAATGGCCTAATTTTTTTGCTGGCCTCTGAGCTTTTTAAACTGATGGGACATTGACCCTTAGAGAAAACACTGCTCTGCATTTTTCATACGCTTCTGGTGTCCTTGGGTTTGTATTTTCACCCAACCATTTATGAGAAAATATTATTTGAGATAGCACATTTAAAAATGACCAGTATAGGGAGGAGCAAGAAATAGTTATCATGTAAGCTCTTAATATATTGTCTTGGGTTAAAATGATTTAAGAAGGAGAAAAGGAATAAAAAAATTATCCATAACTTTATAATTTTAATTATCCATAATTTTATAAATACTTGTGTGGTGCTGTCATAGTTCCCATGATCTTCTTTTATCTGTTTTGAAAATGGCTCCTCATGGTTTCACTTGTACTCCCTAATTCCTACATTAGGGATTAAATAGTGTGAACAGATCCTGATCCCTCTACTCATTTTGCTCCTTCACTGATTTCAAGGAAACAGGATTTTGTTCCTTTAATCTGTTTCTACTCTTACCTTCACTGTGCTGGTACGGGGCCATATTTGCCAGGGTCAGAGGCAAACCCAGCTCATTGTGTTTTTAGCCTGGATTAAAAAGTTGTTCAAATTGCCTTCTTTAAGTCAGTGATTAGGTGACTATTAAGTCTCATATTTTGTTGTTCTCAGTCTGAACTTACAGAAGCCTATCATGATAATAGCTATCATGTAAAGGGAAAAAAAAAATTCTTGGTTTGAATGAGTTACCATTGCATTTGTCTTGTTGAATGCCGGATGAGCTTACATTAGAGAGCATCTTGAGATGGTTTGGATCTAAACAGGGGTCTCATTTTGCAGACAGAAAAAGATATATTACTGAGAGCTGAGCTAGAAGACATTGCTAAGAGGCATCCTGATCAGTTCACGCTTTGGTATACACTGGACAGACCTCCACAAGGTAGGCTGCTGGTACACGCTGGAAATGCCTTTGCTCATCGCTGTAGAACAGTCATGGGTTTTGCTCTTGTTCAAGGGGCCATTACTATAATATCAGGTCATCTTGTCTTAACACTTTTAAACAACAGACAGCCCCCCCCAACCCCTCAGAAACAAGCCTTACCACAACACCTGAAAAGTGATCCAAACCAGGTGGGCCTTAGAAAGTGTGAACTAATAATTAATTCCTGTTGGGTCAGACATGTTGCTTTTGATGTATTTCAGGATGTGCCAGTTTTGGGGACTTTACAGCAAAATTAACAGCTGTTCTGGGCTATTTCCCGAATGAGGTTATGTTAGCATTTTGTTTGCATTAAATTTCTTAATACCTGTAAGTAGTACATGCACATCTTTCTTTTGCAGCAGCTCTAGATTAGATTCTGGTAAAACAGAGCTGCCATGTGTATGGATTACAGCATTAGCTGTAGGCTGGCATTGCACTGAATTAGAAATGGAGGGAGAGGTTGAACTCTACTGGAATCTCCTTTGAAACTTGGGTATTCATGTTTGCTGATGTTGTAAGTGATCTGAGCTTTTATTAAACAGATGTAAGAGCCAAACTGAGTCAGATCAAAGTTCTGTACATGTCAGCAATAGCCATGAGTGGGTGGCCAGAGAAGAGTAATCAGCAGGCCCTGATTCTCTTCCAGTCTTTAATATTTCTCAATTCTGAGCCAAATGTGTCTCTACAGATACAGTAACCCTCAGTGGACTACTTCTGTAAGAACTTAAGTGTGTTTCCTTTTGGCAGTCTGTTAGTGGTTCCATAGCATTAGCACTTTTGTGTGAAGAATTACTTCCTCAGGTTTGCATTCACCTCTTAATTCTTGTGTCGGAAGAGAGTGTGAATAGGTGCCTACCAGCTGTCTTCATGTTACTAATTTTACAGACATCTATCAATCAATCACCCCTGCTGCCCCACCTCTTCTATACTGAAGATTGCTGGTCTCCCCGACACTGCTCACCCTTGTTCTCTCAACCTTTTCCAGCTCTGCCCTTTCCCTTTTTGAGCTGAGCAGATGAGAACTGAACAGCAGTAGTCAAGATGCAGGCAAACTGTATTTTTACTTTGAGGTTGTGTTCCCTTTTCCTTTCCTGATACTTCTTAAGATTTCATAGGTGTTTTGACTGCTGCTGGTTTTATAACCCCAACATCTCGCTCCTGATAAATGAGCTTAAAGCACATATTTTTGTGTGAAGGCAGGATTATTTTTCCTATTTATGCTCACTCAATGACAGATGCATTCAATAATGCTAAATGATTTCAAGCAGTATTTCTTTCCTCTTTTTTTAATTTTTTTTCCTCTTATCACTTAACTACACAGTAGAACTTTTGTCATCATCAAACTTTGTCACCTTACCGCTCGATCTCTTTTCTGTGTTTTTTTTCCATGTGTTGGATGGCACATGTCTCAATACCTCTCCCTGCACAACTGCCCCGGGTGACCTGTCTTCACTGGAAGAGCTGATATCTTCCTGTTTATTCCTATCTGCTGTCTAATTTCTTTCAAGTCTATCATTTATTCACAGTCTTTCATGTCTTATCAGTCAGATCCTTCTTACCCACATGCTTGTTGTTCCTGTTGAAGGGGACCACTAGGTTTGAGCTCAGTGAGAGATTTAACCCTCTCTTGGCTTGCAGTGATGGTGGCATAGCTTTGCTCATTCTTCAGCTTCTTTGTAAGTACAACATATGCAGTTTAGAAAGTCTTCCAACTGTACAGAGATTCAAATTAATAGTTTAATTTCTTTGTTTCAGACTGGAAGTACAGTTCTGGCTTTGTCACTGCAGACATGATTAAAACCCACCTCCCTTCCCCTGGCAGCGAGACACTCATTCTCATGTGTGGACCACCACCTATGATTCAATTAGCATGTCAGCCCAACCTGGACAAACTTGGCTATCCCAAGAGCAGTACATTTTCTTATTAACGTGGATGTCTTCGCATACCTTTTCATAAGGACTGTGTATTTTCCTACAAGAACCACTGGTATGTAACTAACTGCGCAGTATTTCTTTGGTTTTTTTTGGGGTGTGTGTTTTTTAACCACTTAATGTAATTTCTGTGGTTCATAACTTCATAATTATTACCTTTGCGTGTTCAACTGAGAAGTTGAGAGATCATCTTGAATTGTGTGGAAGTAACTTAGTCTAACCTCTTAAGTTAGTATGAAATGTTAATTCTGACAAAAAAAAAGTGTAATCAGAGAGATAAGACAGAGATAAAACCATTTGTTTGTTAACATGGGTGTGGAATGTGAAAGATGGCTAGAAAACTGGACTAGGATTATTTGACTGTGCTTTACAAGTAATTCATTTAGTGAATCCTGGGAAGGAGAGTACAAAGAATAGTCGTTTTTTTTTTTAAAATGCTATTTTACAGCTCTTTACCAGGGACTAAGAAAGAAGTCACAGTATGCTATTGAAAAAGTGAACAGAATTTGGGTAACATGCAAATTGCTTATTATTGTAATAGAAATTCTCACTAGTGTGAAATTTATTCAGGAAGATTACATCACTTCATGCTGTCTTCTAACAGCCTTAGCTAAACAATCACTGCCAACTGTATATAGAAGTTCTGGGCTGCATATACAGACCTAACTGTCCTGTGGTGTTACGTCATTTGAATGTCATTCTCCTAAGTGTAGTGCTTGCTCTTTTGGCAGTTTCAGAAATTTCCTTTGCTTATGAGAAAACACGGCTTCTTACTTCCTATTGTAAGCTATGCTGAGTTGGTCTTATACTCGGCTAATGCCTCATCTTAGTGTTTTTACCACATAGCATTTAATTCTTAGCCTTCAGTGCCTGGAGTACTGTGTATTCATTTCCAGGAATTAGTTTATACTACATTTGTTTTAGGCTCTGACAAATCCATGAGCCAGAAGACTTGTTTGTTCAGATGCTAATGAATATATGTTTACTAAATATTTTCATTCATCTAAAGCAAAGCAAAAGGAATCTACTAGTTAAAATTTGACGTAGGGGTTTTGTACTTAATCAGTTACATTTGTAAGCAGTAATGCTACAAAGACAGACACGGGGATTCAGACTGTGATTCTGTCCCCTGATGAGAGATCAAGCGTGTGTAATTATGTTAGAATCATTCCACAGTCAGCAAAAGATGGAGGAACATTCAGAATTTATTCATAACAGTCAAAAAATAAGCATTTATGCCAGTGTTATGCTAATTAGGATTTCTTACTCTCTCTCTATATATATTAAAAAAATCAATAATTTTGTAGATTGACTATTCACAGCCAAGTTAGCACAACAACACACTGAGTTATAAATACATCATCAAAAGAAATCTGAAAATCTGCTTGGAATATCACAGTGATATTAAAGCTGCTCCTGTTGGAGCAGCTTCTCCTATTTGTGGTACTGTAATCAGTCTGCTGGCTAATTAACCTGACAAAGTATTTCAGATGCCCATAGTACATAATCTGGTCACTAGTGTTGATCGCATTGCCAGATTGGAGATGTACTTGACAGTACATTTATCACCTTTTATTAAGCATTTTTAGTTTGCTGATCTGTAGACTGATTTCTCATTCCTTTGGATTTTCCATTATTATTTCATAGTTCAGTGATTGAAAAAAAAAAAATTGTCTTGGCTTTACAGTTTTGGACAATAAAATCACGTATTTGGCTTCCAAGATCTGACCATACAGTGCAGGGTCTGTAATGAGAGGCTCATGGAGTCAGGACTAGAATAGGTCACCTTTAAAAAGTGCCACTGACAGCTCTTGAAGAGCCCTTGCTGCATACTCGGGACAGTACCAAAGATTTCCCCTTTATTTGGGAGTGTTGTGGCTGGGAGTGACCTGCCCTCAGGCTATATTACTATGTAAACCAACACCCTGCAGCCAGCAAGGGAAGAGTAATGCAAACCATCCATATACATACTAAGTTTTTTCTTTACAATTGAGCATTTTTCTTTTCTGATGTTTCCCTATTTACTAAGGTATCTATCATCTTGTTAATACCTTATTAATTCATGAGAGGCACTTGTCAACAGATGCCACAAGTAATTGCTGTTGTAAAGGAGACAAATTCACCCTTGAACAGCCCCTCAAGTAGGTAGTGAGAGGCCATATTTACCTCTGTTACAGTGCTGCAGGCCTGCCTAGCTCAGTAGAATAGCAACAGATCTATTTATTATGATACTTGCCTGATGCTCCTTTGTCACATTTTATACATCAGAGAGCAGTATTTAGCAACAGGAGATAAGCATTAAAGTATTCTATGAAAATCTGTCTGTAGCTGGAATGAAAAGAGAACTGAAATTGAACAGCAGTATTGTTTACAACATCACCAGTTCTCATGCAAATGTTACAAAAGTGTTTCTACTGTAAGCTCCAGTTCCCACAGCTGTTTGCAGCCAAATGTTTAATTAGGTGTAACTATGGAAAGAAAATAGGCTTGTTACAATCCCTGTCTTCCTGAGAGCCAGTACTATGTTTCAGACCAACCAGGTATGGGGCTCAGAAAACTTTGAACCATTTTCATTATTCAGAAGGCTTATGAGCATGCTGAATGCTTGCACATGTGTGCCAGTACTAGCCATTTTAGACAAAATGTCAATGTACAGGAAGAGCCCGTTCAATAGTTCTAGTTAAAGAATTGTCATTAAAAACCAACAATGGATCATGCTGGAAATTCTGTTGCCCTTACACTACGAGCACAGCAAACACCATTCTTAAAGTTACATTTTATATTAGTTAAATGTTGTGATTTCTCCTTGATAGCAAACATCTTAGTGCACATGTAAATATCACATGATAAAGAAAATCACTTCAAATGAAGCACCAGTTTTTGAGTCCATCAGTTTTCCTGGTAGTCTCAAAGCTACATTTCTTCTTGTAGTAGTTCAGCAACTTTTTGAGTTGGGTAAGGATTTGTGAACATGCTGTCTTGTCATCCTCCTGATAAAAGCAGGGGCTTGATGGATAGTATTATGTTCCATTCTTCCCATTCTACACTGCACTTACTTGGATAAAAAGAGGGCAGGACATGCTAATGAAAGGGGCGAGAGATTAAAATCGTTTTATGGGAAACAGTCTCTGGCAAGGCTGCAGTAGTAGTTAGTGAGCCATTACTGCTGCACTCACCAGCATCCATCTGAGCTTCTAAGTGGCTCTGCTTAGTCCACATGGTACAATAAGAGTATTAATGATTCCTGCATTACAAGTTAATTATAAAAATAAAAAATTACAAAAGATCTTTTATATAACAGTATGTAAACATACCATGTAAAAGACGACTGAATAAAAGGGTAGAATGTTGCGCTAGTCTTGGCTTTCCAGACTCTGGATATGAGTACCATTTCTCTCTCAACACCTATTTCACGTTACATAATATGGAAAATAGGGCAGAGGAGCGTTACCTGTAATGTGTTGCTATGTTGACAATATTAAATGCTATGTGGTAAGTCTCATTGGCAGAAAAGAGGTAAAGCTTTTCTGCACCACAGCATCAAGCTTCTCCTGGCCACCCCTCTGGACAGGCATGAGGTATTATTAGTGTTCTTGGTTATGGTGAAACATCATCTCCACTCTTCAAAGGTAGGTGTTAAAAATCTGCTGTCATTCAGCATTTCATCTTGGCTTAACATTGTCTGAAAAAACAAGATGTGAACAAGTAAGCATGTTCAGTTAGGGGCCTATAGTTAAAGAAATCCAACTGTAATAAGACCAGATTCAAAACAGAGGGGATTAGAGCCACAGAAAATTAAAAGAAATTTCTTGAATGCAGCTTTAAATAAACTATTATTTACTTGAGGAAATTCTCTACAGAGATTTTGTGTGTGGCATATGACTCAACTATGTTATGTAATTCTTCATTATACCTTTCAGTTGACGACTTTTTTTTTATTTTTTTTTTAAATTAGCTGCTATGGAGTCAGGAATTAATAATAAACTTTTTCTGTGGGGGCTTTTTTTTTGTTTTGTTTTCCATGGAGTTTTAGCTCATGTAAATTTTCAAGTCTGTGCCTCTGCTAGACTTTGCTGTGATTGAGGCATTTGATGGTTACTTACAAAATCTTTGAAGAATTGTTTTCATTTAAGGGGATGAACAACTGTCATTAGGTCAAAGAAATAGCCGAGTTCATGAAAACTTAAAATAGGTCTAAATGAAACTTAATTTCTAGTGCAATTTAAAAGCAGGCTTTTTTTGGACTGTAAATGTGCAACCAGGCTATAAAGAGGTATTTAACAAGAATAGTGACCCACTTACTCTTAACTACTGCCAGCAATGACCAACTTTCACTGAATTCTAGCAGAATACAGTTATGACTTTTAAAACAAGAGTGAAATCAGTACATACCGTAAGATGGCTTATGCCTTGAGAAAGAGCCCCTATTTGCATTACTGTTCCTTCTGAATGTTCCATCTGTAAAAGTATTCAGGAACTAGTTCAAATTAGACAGTATGTGCAATTTTATTCATTCTACATGCATCTTTGGGAGGTATCGGTGCCTGGACAAATGAAGTTGTGATAAGTTTAAAAGCTCTGACTTCTGCACATTAACAAAAATGCCTCCATGCTATAAGGTATATGAAGACACACTGAAAGATAAGAGGAGTGAATCCTGATTAAGAAAGATTGATTACATGAAACTTGAACTGTAATTCACACAAGAAAAGAAAAAGCTTAACTGATATTATCAACGAAGAGTAAAATTTTCTAGATGGTGTAACACTTACCATACTTCTTTCACAGGCAAAAAGTAAGAGTCCTTCATGAATACAGTCCTACCTATTCTTATATAAAAAGGTTATCAGTTCTAGGGCACTGTGATTTCACTGCATGCTCAGAAGTCATGCTTAATTGAAAGAGCATGCTCATAGAGAAAAATCCAGTATTTTTGTAATGCTTGACCAACTGCATAGTGTGAGCTCTGGGCTCACAGTTAATCCATTCACTTGCGACACTTAACTGTGCAAGTGGGACACCCATACTGAATTACAGTCAGGATTTAGTATTGTCCCTACTTAGGAACAGTACTTAATTTTACTAAGGTGTACATTGAAAAAGACAATGGTTAGATAATGAACACAGATGAGATGTTAGATGCAGTAAACCATGCAAATGAAAAAATTGTTTTCAGTTAGTCTTTTCAATTTTGTGACCATTCTCTTATCAGACTTAAACTGTTTTTATGTCACTTAAGGTCACTGGAGATATGGACAGTTTACCCCAGCTGCCTCTGTCTGGCTCTTGTGTGTTGCCAAAGTTCACACAAGCCTCCAGAAGCTCCATTTTTCAGGGTTTACATCCCTTTACACAACAACAAAGTTGAATAAAATTTGATGGTTTTTAGTCTTCATCATTTGTCTGTGTGATGTCTAGACATCAGTTTCATTCACAAGTTCACTACTACATATCAAAAGTGTATTATTTAAGTATTGGTTTTATTAATGATCTTGTTCATTACTGATGCATTGTTTTCACATACACTGTCTCAGCATAACTACTCCCCACTGTACATAATGAAAGAAAAATTCAGTTGGATTCTTTGATTGATGTCTGTTAAAAATATACAATCCAGTTGTACTTTAATATATAAGATAGCTTTGTACAAATTAGTCCAAATAAATTTATTACATTAAAAACCACCCATAAAGATAATGAAAAAAAGTAGTGTGCCTTATTGAGATTATGAAAGCTAGAAGTACAAAAGTCTTGTTTTTACTGCAACCACCGCCTTAATTTGTCAAAATACATTGATCTTCATAGTGTAAAGGTGTTACATTCCTGAAAAAGGGCTTGAAGATGAATGACTTTATTATGATGTTGATTAAAAAAAATTAACCTGACATTCTTGGTATAGAACTCTTTCCAGTGTCCATAGCCAATACCTTCTCAGTAAGTTCATGCGGATGTAGCAAATACTTTGTTATATGCTAACATTTGGTTATTTGCAAGCTTTGGAATGCATGGAGAGGATGAGATAAGAATGGCATCAGTCTGTCTGTCCCACCTGATCCAGTTCCCTATCAGTGAATGGACTAAGCCCTTTGTATCCACTGTAGCTTTTCTGAGTACCATTTGTAGCAGCTGGGTTTGTATCCATAGGACAAATGTAGTCTGTTGATTCATCAAATTTCTTTTTTCTTAAGTTTCCAAAATGTGAAAATCCAAGTTTCTTTGGCTAAAATAAAAAGACAACACAACAAGTTTTGAATAAGGAAAATAAGGTTGTCCTTTAAACATTCAAACTCCTCTCCATTTTGATTTACTGCTATATCCTAGTCCTTCAAAAGTATGTAGATTCTGAACTAAATAAATTTAATTGTTTTCGAATTGGGAGCTACAGTTGATGTTAATTACATTTAGATAGTGTTTCTTCTAAGAAAAGACAGAAGGGATTGCATGCTTATTTCAGAAGTTGATTTAAACAGATACAAATTAAATGCTTTGGTATCTAGAATTAAGGAAAATGTAACACTCCTCCTAGAACTGACCTCTCACTGCCCCTGTTTGTCCCTTATTTTCTTTATAAGACAGGGGAGAGGAAACCTGAAATTCTGAAATATCTCGTTTTTGAAAGCAGTGCATACCCGAACTTTGGCGGTGGTGGTCAGAGGTGTGTATGCTGTTGACTCTGTTATTTCTCTTTTTTCTTGTTGTGCCTCTGGTCCAATTAATACATTAAAATTGGTTGTTAGGTGGCGTCGCAGTAGGGTCTTTTGAGGTGGAATATTCAGCAGCATTGCCAGCGTGTCACCATTGAAGCGAGGTTCGAGAATCTATTAAAAATGGCAGAATATTTATTTTTTATATGGTTAAATATTTGCAATAGTAAACCATTACAGGGCTTATCAGAGGAATTTCTCATTCTTACTAAGCTATCTATCTACATTAGACCTTTTATAACTCAGGATACGATACTCACTAGGGTTTGAATGGGAAATACATGAAAGTAGGCCCTAAGAAATGCAGAGCATGATCAGTCAAATACACGTTTATATTTATCATCAAACCTGCTATTTGGATTGAACAAGTTTGTTTTCAGAATTTTCTGCTCTACTGAGAGAGTGTAAACTTAAATCTTAGTACAATTTTTTCTGTTTCATTTTTGCGAAAATTCTACAGCACTAGAATCATGGAATTTCAGAACTCTGACTTCACTAAGCTGCAAATAGTTCAGAATGGTTTGAATTTAAAAAAATGTCATTCCTGATTGCTGCAAGTTCAGGACGGTTACTTACTGTGGCTCAGAATTCTATTAAAACCACTCAAAGAAACACTCGATGCCTTATCAATAAGTAACTTGCCCACAGTACAGTTTGTTTTTAATGTACTGCTATTAAACATCTATGCACAGCTCAGCTTTCATCATAAAAGATGTTTTAGCAGTTCCTTTTTTTATTTTAGTTTTCCTTTGTAAAACTAAGATGCATGGATCAGATAAAGAGGCTCTTTAGAAGGCTTGATCATGCTGTCATTGCAGGTGTGTTTGTTTCCTCCTGCTTGACAAACACCGGATAAAAGATGTTTCATACTACAATGTGTCAATTTTTAGTAGATATGTAGTGAAATGTTAAAACAACTTCTTACAATCAGGCCACCATGCACTCCGCTTCCTCGAAGGTTTGGTGCGTATTCTGCCAGATCGACTGATCTGAGCCATTCCATCACTCTGTGATTGGACCACTGAACTACTTCAGAAGGTGAAACGTTATTCTGTTAAAATAAGCAGAAAAGATGACACTATAGCCTGCATTGTCACTGCATGTTCACAGTATGTATCCTCAGTTCAGATAAAAACATCGTTCTTCCTCAAAGAGCAGTATTCTAAGGTATTGTTTCTGTTCAAGGCCTCTTTGAGCCATCCTCTGACAAGATGGCAGGCATAGTCAGATGAAACCCCATATATTGCATCAAGTAGTATAACAGTAGAGATTACGGATGCTAGGTGTAAAAAAGGGAGCATTCTGAGAACAGTATTGTTGTCAGTCTTTAATACTAAGGAATAAACTATGCTGACCAGGTAAGGCAAAAACCTTACAGTATTTGAGGGTTAAAAATTAGGACAGGCAAAGAAAACATTCCAAAGGATTCTCTTGGAAGTTGAGTTAACTTCTTTAAACTAAGCAGATAATTTCTGAAGACAAGTGCATGAGATTGAACTAATAAGTGGCTCAAGCACTTAAGGACTGAGTAGATTTTTATTATCAGTAAGTACATGTTACATTCCAGAGCTCGAAAGCAGCATAACTTAACTACTGCTTTAGATGCAATTCCCTAGTAGCAGTGGTTCTGTGGTATCAGTGTACACTGCTAACTTTTTATCCCCTTTTGCTGGAATCAGGTAATTAGTGCTTGTTTAAATTAATTTATTTAAACATTCTTTTACCTCCTCAACTGGTCTCCTGCGTAGACAGTGGGGGTTAAAACTGTTGACATGCAGCACATGTATGGCACATTTAATACTCAGATGATGCAGCTGACTGGTGACTTTCAGAAAGAGAAGGTCATTCTGTAAAGGAGAGCGCCTTTTAGTGGCACAGAATGCATACCAAAACAGGTACCTTCCCCAAGAAGAAAGATTTTAAGCTTGCTATGTAGTTTTATATAAACCACAGTAGCTGTGGTTTAGGTAAAAGAAAAGTTTGTATTTTAAAGAGGTGTTTTTTTAGGGTGGGGGTTTTTGGTGGGTATTTTTGTTTGTTTTTGTTTTTGAAACATTGCACCATAGCAAGTAAAAAACGAAGGAGAGCTTGTAGCCTATGAAGTAAAACCCAGGGTCACGGCTAGTTTTAAAATACTTGGGCTGTTTCTGATCTAGCTGAGATCCTGTTGTGGGTAGGATCGCTGCAGCCAGCAACACACACATAACCATCGAACAGTAGGGACCACACTCCTATAACAAAGGCTCCTTAAGCAGCGTAGACAAAGCTGTACTTTTGATAACAGCTAAATGAGGCTTTTTTTTTCATAGCACAGTTAACAAAACCAAATACTTAATTATCTAAACCTGGGCAGGGAAACTGGAAGAAAACACAGTGGCTATGTGTAGTGCATGGTTTGCTGCTAATGTGGTCAGAACTGTACAAATTACTGGATTGGCTGCTTATCTTTAGTTTCCTGAATATCGTTGCTAACTTGGTGTGGAGAACAATAACAATACACTCCAGAAGCTGCATGTAAAATAGGTCATTTTACCTTTAATTGTGGTGTGCTACATGATATTGAAAGAAAGACTTTGCAGAAGTTAGCTGTAACATATCCTATGACTTATGTGCTTTAGGAATAGTAATCATGTGCGAGACAACACGAGTTACTATTGGCGCTATTTCTGTCTTGCAAAAAATACTTGAACTGCTCACATTCAAAGGAAAATTGTAAAATTCTGTGCTCATTCTGAAGTTAAATTTGGTTAAACTGAGGAAAAAGGATTTTAGCTTACCACAGTTAAGTACTGCAACATTCTCCCATCAACTCTGGATTCATGAAACTGGTCTTTGTACTGAGGTAAACCAATATCATCAAGCCATCCTGCAGATACAAGAACAATGGTGTACCAAATCCAGATCAGTGAGAATGAAGCCCTTCTCCCCTTCTTGTCTGGGCCAGCTCCTTCTGAGGCATTCAGGTAGCTCATCCTATCTGTTCACCTTTCAAAAGGACAGCCTCTTACCAGAAGCCTAAAAGCAATTCCCACCAACCAGCTTTGTCCACAATATCCCTGTGATGTCAAGAACACTGCAAAAATCCTCAAACTACTATGTTGAAACTAGGTGCTCTTAAAAAGATGTTTGCTAACTGCTTAAACAAACGTGTCAGGCAGCCCAGCCATAGCGGTGGGGCACATTCCTTTCCAAACAATTCCATGACAGTTCAAACACTTACGTGTTACCCAGATATGATCGAGATGTGCAGACTTCTCATCTTGTTTTGCATTTATTGATTTAATGGCCAAAACTAGTTTCTTCCTGTGCAGTGGGTGCTTTATTCCCATTTCCTGCAACAATAACCATTAACAAATAGTTTGCCTTGCCTCTGGCTCTTTTCATCTCATTAGGTGTCTATTTCAGAAAGGTAGAACTGCCAACTGTTTGAAGGGGTCTGGTTGTACAGAATCAACATGTTTGGTTGCTTGAAAGAAACAAGATTATTACCTTTTCCATGTCCTGAGGTGTCGCAGTTAACAGTGTATGGCCTGAAGTCACCCATTGCCGTGCAAAAATGACATACTGACCAAGACCAAAGTCCTCAAGCCAGTTACAAACTCTTTCAGTGCTCCACTGAGCAAACGGAGCATTGTAGTCACTGAAAAGTACAAGAAATGTTTGAAAAGTCTTAAAGGAAGGAATTATGGTTATTGTCAGAAAGCTCATCATGTGCCAGAGGCAGTACTACAGCGTATGTATTAGCGTGCTTTAGTTCTGTGCAATAATAAAAAGCCAACAGCCATTTTCGCAGTATGTGCTGTGGTACTAGTGTCCTGTTAATTTGGCTGCCCAGCCTCAACTTGTGAACAGTGTGTGCGGGGGGGCTGCGAATAAGAATTTCCCATTTTCTATTTGAAAAGAGGAAAAAGGGAATTGCTGAATCCTCATCACTTTGCAGATGTTCCCATGGGAGATGATAAGTTTTCTAGTTCTTTAACAAGGTGAAATTTTTGATGCTCTGACAAACAGCTAGTGCTGCAACCTGCAGTTGAAGGAGTGCAGGCAGGGTTGCTTCTCAGGATATTTTCTACCAGAGAAATTCTTTCCAGTTTGTTGTGGAATTCCACATGTAACGAAGTATGTTGGGAAAAGCATATTTCACAAGAAGAGGGTTTGGCTGTTTAGCACACTTAACAATACGGCATAATATGCTGTGCAAGGTAAAGAAGGAACCATTACCTTTTCTGGCCTTTGGTTTCCTTTGATCTGGATAACCGAGGTCCAGCTGTTGCACGGAGACCACCTCTTCGAAACTCTGCCAAACCCAGATCGTCTGCAGGGAAGTTACCTGACTGAGTTCTTCTTATTCTTTCAAGACAAGAGTGCCACGATAGTACTATTAGCTTGCAACAGAGAACATTTGTTTCGTATGGAAACTATAGTGACAACTAGAAGCTGTATTAATCCTCCTGTAAACCACAAACATCTAATTCAAGTAGTAGCTGAAGAAGTTCCAGGCAAACGCTGTCTAGACCTAACTCTGAGGAAAGTAAAAAAAAAAAAAAAAAAAGCTCTGCAGAGCAGTCATAACCCTCCAGTTCAATTCATAATGCACACTGGAGGCCAGACTTGCAAATGTCTGCTGTCCTGAAGCAGGTAAAGTGAACACAGTAAAACTCAGTCCCTCTGCTTTCTGTTTCTCCTGTTTTCTCTCTGATGCCTTCTGTAATGAACAACTTACTATCATTTAATTTTTCATAGCTAATGAAACTGTTGGCATTCTAAATTATTAGCATTAAGATGAGAGCAGTCTTATTTTTTCCCAACAGCATGACGCTGGAAACACCACCATCCATTTTTCTATACCCATGTGTACAGAGACACCCCCATACAATCACAGAGCTGCTTTCTCTTCTTTTCCTGAATTTTACTTTATTCTTGCTGTAGATATTGTAGCTTTTACTGAGAACTAGATTCATTCTCAGCTGAAATGCTTTGCCAGGGCACTAAAAAACCACCAAAACCCAAACCAAACCAAACAACCTTACCTTCCCCAGATTTTCTTGATCCCTTTTGGACTCTTTCTGTTTTCTGGAGACAATGGAGACTGTGGACCTGAATCCGTTCCCGAAGAAAGAGGTGAAAGGTCATCCGAGACTACTGTACCATCCACATTCTCCGTTTCTCCTGCATTAAGAACAGTAATATAGCCACATTATATGCTAATTATTAACAAAGTTATTATCTGGAAGACTAACTTTTCAATGCAGAACATAATAAAAAAGTAAAAATACTATACAATTGTTCTTGTATTAAAAAAACATGCTCAGTAGGTAAAAAAATAGTAGCCGTACATTTGATACAAAAAAAAAAAAGAAAATAATAAAACATTGGGTAAAATAGTATTGTTATTTTAGTTTAAGGTCTTCAAACTGAGGCAGATTCTTCAGACTCTTGCCTTGCCTATTCTTAATACCATAACTGCTCCATCAAAATCAGTGGGAATTTTTCTGTTGACTTCAGTGAAAACAGAATGAAACCAGGAATAAGTATCTTAAAAAGAAATCTCATCCGAATGCCATACATCAAAAGCTGTTACTGCACTTAAGGAATTCAATCTGGATGGCCCACTTGGTATTAATATTTCATAGAGAAATGGAGGGAAAAAGGAAAGGAAAAAAGTAAGCAGCAAAATTCATGTTAAAGTTGCATCTTGTTTGGATACAGTACCTAGCACTGGTGCACTGACACTCCTGATGCGATCTTCAGTCATCCCAAGAAGCAGAAAGCCAGATGAAGAAGCAAAGAAGATATAAAACACCAGCAAAATAAAGTTACAGAAGAGCAAAGTAGTAAGCTAAGCATTAAAAGCAGAAACAAAAAGAAAAGCAGCAGTTATGGTTGATATGAAAGTGAATACGCATCGGTATGCACAAGCCCCAAGAATTCTGTACAGGTCATCTTAATTAGATAGGGATGATCATTTATCTGATTTGTTTGTTTTTAAACTATTCTTAGACAATTCTAACACATTAAGCATATACTGCAGAGCTCTACAAAGCCTGCAGAGTATCTGAAATGAAGCAATGTCTAAGATTACGTCAAATTCCTCTGAAATGTAGAATTGGAGGTGTGATGAGTTTATTGCACATGCAAGAAACAAACCAACCTGCATTAAAAAAAATTCAAATAAAATCTGTTAATTCAGTGTATGTAAGGAGTCATTGCTTGTTTCTAGAAAAAGAATGTTTTTCTTTACAAGATCACCCATCCTTGGATAATCCTGCAGTTAAAGACATAATGGCATGGCTCATGCATTACCTACAGTGTTGCAATCACAGAAAAACTCTTTAAAAAAACCCTAAACAACCCACAGCCTATTGAAATCTTGAAACTACAGTATCCTAGCAGCTTTTAGGATGATGAGGCCTTAAAATAAATAAAAACCCACTGTGCTGGTTTTGGCTGGGATAGAGTTAATTTTCTTCAAAGTAGCTGGTATGGGGCTATGTTTTGGGTTTGTGCTGAAAACAGTGTTGATAACACAGGGATGTTTTCGTTACTGCTGAGCAGTGCTTACACAGAGCTGAGGTCTTTTTTGCCTCTCACCCCACCAGCAAGCAGGCTGGGGAGGGCACAAGAATTTGGGAGGGGACACAGCTGGGACAGCTGACCCCAAATGACCCAAGGGATATTCCAGACCATAGGACATCATGCTCAGCATATAAATCTGGGGGAAGAAGGAGGGAGGGGGGAATGTTCGGAGTGATGGTGTTTGTCTTCCCAAGTAATGGTTACATGTGATGAAGCCCTGCTTTCCTGGAGATGGCTGAACACTGGCCTGCCGATGGGAAGTGGTGAATGAATTCCTTGTTTTGCTTTGCTTGTGTGCATGGCTTTTGCTTCACCTATTAAACTGTCTTTATCTCAGCCCACGAGTTTTCTCACTTTTACCCTTCTGAATGCCCCATCCCACTGCAGGGCAGTGAGCAAGCAGCTTTGTGGGGCTTAGTTGCTGGCTGGGGTTAAACCATGACACCCCACCAAACAAAAAACCCCACTATAACTTTTCAAGTGTAGGAACACTTCAAAACGGCAAGGGATACTCTTGTGCCTGAGCTCCCAAGCTCTTCAGTCCTTGGCAAATACCTGGTTCTGTGCCTCATTGTAATACTTTTTGTCAGTAAATCCATGCTTAAGATGTCACTGAAAAGAAATTAATATAGGCTTCCACACATGGCTATGGTTGTGGAATAACAATATACTTATATTTTCAAAATCCACTGATGTTTTTTCTGCACCTAGCAAGCTAATTTTTCACTTGTGGGTCCCCACAAGCTACAGGAACCGACAGTGCTGATACTAGACTTTTGCCTGAAACGTGCACGTTGGTGCTAGTTATATTGTCAAGTTTCGCATGCAGTGGGATGGCAAGGGACGGGTTTGTTTGTTTTAATACACCAATCTAACATACATTTTTTAGAAGTACTGATGACGTACTTGGCTGTGCATTTTTGTTTGCTTGCTTATTTTTTAAGAAAACAGATCAGCAAGCTCAGGTGAGCATTGGAAGTGTGTCTGTAAAAAATACTGCTTATTCATATTGGCAATGGGTTTGAATCTCTAGAAGTTCCAGTTTTTAGTTACAGATTTGTTGACTTTCAGAATGCTCTGTCCACTGTCTCCAAAAGACTGTCTCTTCATTACTTATGCTATCAATGACATCAGCCAATTGTATCACCGGAAAAGAACGCCCTAGCTTAAAACTATCCTTTACTCTCCAGTGAGCTAATGTGGAATGTTTTTGGTACATTGTTAAAAAAAGAGGCAGAACTTTACCTAACTGAATCATGTGATCATCATAGTCCATTGTTCTGGCATAGCAGACTACATGCCATGTTATGTCCCATTCCCTCAAACGGTTTGCCTTTTCTCCCTCCCTACATAACCCTCTCAGAGAGGCATGGATACATACTCAGGCCGCGGATGCTGTTGTCCTCGTTGTCATTCATGCCACAGCCATCTGGCGAATTGTATGTTCCCTGCTCTCCATTCTGTAAGGGTCGAGGCAGCTTTCCTGGCAAGGTTTGATACTTGCTGCCTTTAACAAGTGGCTTACTCTGGGTTTTTTTAAAGAGAGAAAAATAAAATAAACAAACACAAAATCAAATCACTCCTAGCATTTACACTCCAGTACACAATATTTTAAAAGCTGAGAAAAAGTATTTGAAGTTCATGGTTCGAAAGGACACCACCCCATCCACGTTCCTGCTTACAGGTAATTCAATTGAAATCCAATAGTCAGCTGACAAAAGTTTTCTAGCTAAGACACAGCCTTCTCTTCCCCCATCTGCCCCTCCCACTTCAGCCAGACTGTATATTACATTAAAATATAATATATGTTCAGTATTACCTGGTTTTGTCATAAGAATTTTTTATGCTGTCTCCCTTTCCTCTAGGGCCCTGGAACTATATAATAATTTGGTCCTTCCAAGGTCAACTTCGATGGTGGCAGAAATGCATTTGGTTACGTCCCAGGCCATTCTTTGCTCTGTCAATTTTTTTCCCTATTTTTTCACTAGTCTGTCTATGCTTCTGCCTCACAACTGTATCTTGCTGGAATTTAAGCCAAAAGTATTTGTATAACTCAAATTTTGTCAAACATATTTGCCCACCACCATTAATAACAGTAAAGAGAATCAACAATGAAGTCACAGTACAGAAATTTAACTTTTGTAAGAATTAAGATCTCTTTGTATAGATAACATTACAAATGCAAGGTTTTTTTTTAAAAAGTAATTATAACTAAATACATACTTGCTAATTATATTATAGAACCTAAGCACAAGGTATACTTTTGATATATGCTGGGGAAAAAAGGCATAGACTGAGCTGTATTTTAGGGCTAGTCGGAATGGCTGCTGACTCTACAATTTTTGTCCACGTTAGCCTAACTTAAGAGTCTAATGTAATGCTTGCCTGCAGCTATGGTACACATACACAGCATCACTATCATCAGTGAGACTACTTATGCTGGAAGGACCTTGCTCCAGCAACAGAGCTCCCAAGAGATGGTCCTCAGAGTCCCAGTATATTGTATTAAAAGGGAACTGGTAGGTAGGCTTTGTTAAAAATAGAGTATCTCTTATTTTTCCTTGTATTCAATTTTTCAGTGATCAACTACTTGGGATTCTTGCCCCTTGTACAAGGGTGGATCAGAACTTGCATATAAATCTGATAGTTTTGAGCCTAACAAGGTATTTTTCCAGCCTAGGGGTGTGTTTCACAGAGGTACTTGTCTACCGTTTTGGAAGTGGCATGTTGAGATTTCTTCAATACTGAATCCAAATGAAAAGATGAAGGAACCATCACTCTGGGCAAAAATGTATATCCTACAACTGCCAAAACTATAGGAATATAGAGGCTTTTCCAGAGAAGCAATGAACCAGCAACTCCAATTGACATTAGTGGGAGTGGTGTACATTCAATGTGTGTTTTGGAATAAGCTTGTATTGGTAAATGTTTTGGTATAAGAAAGGAGGTTATGTAGGAAAACCATACTGAAAATATGCAAAACATATTTAGTATACAGAAACATACAGTATGCTTCTATTTAGTAACCCCATTCTAACAAAGTTATTTTTAAAACATTGTCTGTGACAGGATGATACATGAATATATAATGAGATAACCACTGGTTTATCTATTCTCATTTCAAGGCCTAGAGGGATCTTTGTGATACTATAACTGCAGTCCAGAGTTCTCCATTCCTCAACCCCTGCTCCTGTTTTGGCAACTGCAGGAGCACATTCTTACTTGTACCAAAAATTATATGAGTAGAGAAACTGCTTATTACATTAGCACTGTATTTTTTGAAATTGACTAACTTCAGCTTCTAACCTCATATAAAAGCTTTTAGATAAAAAAAAAATATTCCCTCTCAAATCCCTACCCCTGTTCTCAGAGTTTGTCAGTACTGGAACTACACAAATATTATAAAAAGAAAATTAATATAAAATGAAAACACAGCCATACCATCATAGCACATCACAACAGATAAATGTTAAGAGAGTTTACAGTTAATATACCTCTTGTTCTACAACAGGCTGTACTGGTTTTCCGTCTACATACTACGGAGTTGCAGGGAGGGTAATTTCAGTTTTATGGAAAAAAGCAACAAACAAATGTTAGTATTAACATACATACACAGAACATCAATTGTAGTCTTATTACTATTGTGATACTACCTAATGCATTGACAATATATTACAAGGTCTGGTATCTCTTCATTTCTTTTCAATAAAATACTTAATTTAATACTAAATGTGTTTGTTCAAATCACTCTACAAAATTTGGGCCCTGTTCAGGTTCTGTTGTGATCAAAGGAATTTTTCTATTTTCAGGCTTCTGGGTGGTCTCTTTAGACTTAACTTTAAGCTGGGAACATAACAGCTGTTTAACAGTTAAAACAATATGAAAATGACTGACACAAAAAAAGAACATTCACAATACTGTATGTATCCAGCTGAAACCATAAAGAGCTGTGATAGAAATGAAGTGATAAAAATACCAGCACAGCTAGGTCAGGGCCCCCAATGTGTTTTGTTTTATAATTATTATTGCTGGACGTAACTGGAATTTGAGTTTTGTGCAAAGTAGAATAGCTGCAGTAAACAATGCCGCTAGCACAGGTTCTTTTGGACTTAATGCAAGAGGCAGTCTTGTCATGCTGAGTCAGCAAAACAAGTTTTCTTGGCCTTAGTTTTGGTTGCAACTATTTCACATTTAGCCACTCATTCATACACATGGCGGGGGGTGGGGTGTCTCAGTTATTATACTAAGAAGCCTCATGCCTAAATTAGGGCATACAATTTAAATGCCTTGCTGAACATGGGGCTGGCTTGCTACAATTCTCTCATATCCTTGGTGGTTTCTTGTTCCTCTATGGACTCTGATTTAACAGATAGAGCAGATTTACAGCCTAAATGTGTAGGTACAGCCTTATCACATCATATCACATCGACAGGTTAAGTTTTTTAATTTAAGACAGGAAAATAATTTAAAAGTTATGAAAAGAAAACAGACCTTCATAAATTCCACATGGAATGAAATGTTAGTTCTGAAATGACTACAGTCGAATGAGTGCAACACAAATTTCAAATATTCTATTTGGTCACTGTCATCTTCAGAGATTTAAGAAAAATTTATGAACATTTGAAGAACTGGAACAATCCTATTACTACTATCCATTTTAAATGGCATTACTGGGTATGGGTAATCTAGTATTAGGCCTAATTTGAGTATAGAAAGTGTCAATAACAATCTCACAAAGCATAATTACAAGTGCAGAAAAATTTCAGTGTATATAATGACAAAACAAGCCTCTGGACCATAACGTAATGAGACTTTGTGAATTGGAAAGTCTTTATTCTGGAATGAAGTTAAGCCTTTGAATTAATAACAGTGCTCCTGCTGTTTTAACTAAGGCAGCATCACTGCCATCTTCAGGAATGCCATTTATGTTAGAAGTCTAAGTTAGGGAGCGACACTCATATTTATGTGAAAACACTCAAAAAGGAATCCTATGTGGAAATACTCAGTCCAAATATTTAACTACTTTCAGGATTTGCTGCCTTAACATTTTTAGTGATTTTGAAGTCAAACTTACCTATAAACAAAATAATACTGCAGTTCAACAAAATGACTCCTCATTATTTGTTGTATTTCTCGTAAATATTTTTCTTATCTTTCAGGCAAAAAGCTGAATTTGAGAATGCATGCATATGGGTGTGTCAACTGGTTTGTTTATTTTAAGCTTGGCAACGGGGTAAAAAAAGAACCTGAACTATTTTATCATTAAGGCTTTTTTCCTCACATACAATGTTAGTGGTGGTTAGGGTTACTATATGTGAAACAAAAAGAATATTTATACTTGACCTTTATCTTTTAGTCATGATATTAAACACCAGAAATTGTGATTACAAATAAACCAACCTTTTCCAGGGATTCACTCTGCAAGTCTTCTAAACTACTTGACTTTTTTTTCTGTGGAACCCTTAAAATAATGACAAGCAAAAAGGCAACAGTTAATACAACATAGTATGTGTGCATGTGCCACAACTGTATCTATATGACAGCTGTATATATCACATAATGTCTGCATATAACAGATAATTAAAAATTAGAAGAGTATTTATTTTATTATATTTTTAGCCTAAAACTCATAGTATTGGGAACTGCAATAGATGAAGTCAGAAACAGCAGCTTGACACCCTTTGATCAACAGTGAAAGGCAACAAGGTGCAATGTACAGTTTTAAACCTTTTATCATAGATGACTTTTTAGAAGCTCTTAAGCAAAAGTAGAAAGTAACAACTCTCTGTGAACAGCATACAACATTAAGGGACTTTAAAAATGGAAAAATGCAGAATTATAAAAAAAAATTCTGGTTGTATGTCATACATTTCAATTAAAGTTACTCTTTCTTACCTGTTTATGATTTCCAAAGATTCTTCTTGTGGAGAGGTTAAATTAGTTGAAGATACTGGAATGCTTCCACTTTAAATCAGAATAAAATATACTGTTTTAAGTACTAAAATACATATATCTTCTGATATATAAAAGTGCTAATTTTATTTCAGTAATTCAAACCTTATACAACTAAGTATTGCAAACTGCCATGGCAAACGCTCCTTTCACAACTTACCCAAAAGTTCTTGCAAAGCCAAGAACAGGCAAAACAAGGTCCCAAGAGTTAAATGGATTAAATAATACAGACTTAGGACAATTCACACAAAAACCAAGAAACAAAGATCATACCTGATTTCCATAGCTTTGTGTGGTACCGGAGAGAGCAAGGCTGGTGACAATTCTCCTGAAGAGACCTGTGTAAAATACGAGTTTCAAGCCTGTAACTCTATGCCTGATTCTGAGTCTATTGTGCCCGTACCAAGAGTTACAAAAATTCAGCCAGGGCCAAATCCTCATCTACATTACTTTAGCTATTACAGAGAAACCAATGCAAACAAATCATATATACAGCAGAACGTGCTTCTAAAACATGTTTACTAAGTACCTCTGTTTTAAATAATTCTCCTTGAGGATTATTCAAAAGATTCCACTTCCGTAAAGTTGTCTCAAGTTCCTCTTCACTGCCACCAGAGACAGAAGAGCCTGTAAGCATTAAAAATTAGAAGTAGAAAGGGAGAGAAACAAGCCAACCAACACCCCCCCCCCCACACACACCCCCCTTTAGGACCATATCAGACAGTCTAAATACTTCAGTCTCTAAATTCCCCTTCTGCATGTAGTTTACCAGCCCCCTTGCTCCCCACCCCTCCTTTGGGCTCTTACAAGGAAGCTGCTTAACATTAGAGCAACAAATTTATCATTTCCACTTATATGCTGTGCTCTGCTGTGAGTGCTTATGAGGCAGCTTATGAACCACTCTTACTCAGTTTGATGTTCTGAGGCAAGTTCAAGTTGGTACCGATTTCTTACTTACAGTGTATCGCTTTATAGGTAGTATGCACGTTTGACATTATCTGTATCATAATGCAGTGCCCCATGCTCAGTTCAAGGATGAACATGGTAAACACACTCCAGGTTTTTCTGGATATGCCAGACCTAAACAAATACTGCAATACTCCAAAGTCATTATTTAGTAGGATTTTTATTCCTAAATTGTCAAAGCTGCAGCACAAAATCAGGGTCTGAATATTTAGTGCTCAGCAAGCCTCTGGAGTATTTTGAGTAAGAAATTTTTTCTGGAGATCTCCTACGCACAGGGTTGCAAACAGGATGTGGAAGGGCTGCTATGCCATGATGGAGAAATTTAGACTGACCTTTACACACATGAATAATTCCTAATTTACGTGATAGAGGTGCGGCAGCTCTAGGCAGCTATGAAAGAACATCAAATCTTATGGTTAAGCCTTGGCACTATCAGAAGAGAGATCACTTGAAAACTCATTAGACATGAGCTTGGTTATCATGCTGTTCAGCTACAAAGACTGCCAGCAGGCCTGATACTCACCATTGGCCCTTCAGGATATGAAGTAAAACTTACGCTGGTACACAGCCCTTCAGTTAGCACTAAAGAGCTAACTATAGCTGAGTTCAGGATATAGCTCCTTTACATTTTGCTCAACTGTCAGTGGCTGTTTCAAGCAGCTGCCCTACTTTAACGTTTTTTTAAATAAACGGGCTACCTATGGTGAAGAGTCAGTCATCTTTTGTCAACATGGTTTGTAGCTTGCCTTAAGCAGAAATAAGAAATGCTTATAATATATTGTGTTTCTGTCAAGTAATTATTTGAAATGGGTATCAGACAGAAGATTTCAATCCATTGATTCTACCAAGTTTTTAAGCAGAGGTTACACTTCAAAGGGAACCTTTAAAACACACCTCTAGAAATAAAAAAAATAAATAATCAAGGGAGATATTTGTTTGGAACCAAAAAGTGAAACTCCCACAAACACATGTAAGGTAACAAGCTCATTTGGGTTGTGATAATACTGTAGCCATCACAGTATGTACCTCAGCGTGGGCAATCTCAGTATACACTCTAGTTCCTACACATGTATTGGGGTTTGTTTTTGTTTTATTATGCTAAGCATCAATGTTTTTTTATTTACACTGTACTGAACATCTATCTTAGCATACAGTAACACCATCATACTCCCTGCAGTACCAGCTCAATAATCCAGAGCGTCATGGTTTGCTCCTTGCTCATGCACACAAGCGTCCTCCAAAAACCACGTCCCACAGGGGAATGATGCACTCAAATCTCTACAGCCAGGATGGGGCCAAGGAGAGCAGAACGGCAGGGCTTGCTGTTGAGAGCACCCACTCTGAGTGTAACAGTGGTGTAGCTGTCTTGGGAGTTAAGATCAATTATGTCTCCAAAAGCTACAATCACACCGTTGGATCTCCTTTCAGAACACTATCAAGTGAGAGACTTTTTTTTTTTCTTTTTTTTAACAACGAATATTCAGAGAGAGAGATTTACCTGACACTTGTTCCCTATTGTTGCGTGTTAAATACAAGTTTCCATTCTGCCATACAAGACCTGAAAGTATTGTGTTAATGTGATGATGTACGTTGAACAAAACTGTCCTTTCAGAAGGTCATGTTTCCCACACTAAATTTAGTCCTGAAAACTAAGGTGGCAACTTAAAATGAGATTGTCCTAAAACCCACTCCACTTCCTGCAGCATAACAGAAATGGGACAAAGATTCCCCCCAGATTTTGAAGTTAAATATATAATATTGTGTGCACCAGAGCAACCATGGGTTTTCAGTTGTTCCCTCCAAACCAGAACTTGCCTAGTTGGCTCTCAGGATTTTTCCTAGTGTAAAGGGAAGGGCAACAGAACTTACTATATTCATTGCAACTCTTTTTAGCAAAAAAGAAAAAAGTCCTCCTAACAGTATCAAGTTGCACCTGAGATCAGCTTCCCTTTTATGCATACCATATAAAAAATGTGACATAAAAGGAGAACATTGTGTCATTAACACTAGCTGGCTGGAAGCTGATCATTACCGCCATTCCCGAATTGAACTGTGGTGTAGGAAATCCGCATATAGGATGACATATTTAATTAATTAATGTTCATAATCCACTAAGGTCTCCTGATAGCATTTTACACTGTAAAAAATGGTTACTCATAACGTAGTGGTCACAGGAAACACCATACAAACTTAAAACCTATCTGCATACTTTATTCATCTCCTACACTTGAATTAATTTAAATCAAACTGAATGTCATTTTAATTTTGAATAAGAGATTCTTGAGAGGGATAGAATACAATTTAATAAGAATACTGTAAACTCCTGCCTTTAGCTAATTTGAATGAACTTTCCTAATTGCCCGTGTCGGCAAATTCTGTCTGCATGAGCGTCCTGCTGTTTGCTCCCTCCTTTTCACCCTTTTTGCTCTAATTCCTTTTGGTCTGGGCTCTAAAACCTACATGCAACCAAGGGGATTGCAACCAGCAGCAGTGAAAAAGGAAGTACGAAGCTTTGGCCATGAAGGACATGTGTCGTAGGCCTGCACTGTGGTAGACACTTACAGGAGTCCCGTCAGCAAGGAGACACAGGACTGCATGGAGCAGCTAATAAAACCGCAGCCACAGCTGCCTACCCAGCCATCGCTACGTGGATGTAGGAGTTCTGCGGGCAAAGCTCCTGCCCCACTGCAAGTATACAGCAAAGTGTTTTCAGGAGAGCAGTTGCTGACTTCAGATTGCCTTGGCACATAAGGAGGTAAACTGCAGTGCATTAGACCCAACTGATGAGCAGCAGTTCACGTGGATGTACAACCAGAGCAGTAATCTCATCAGTCATCCTTCCTTATCAATCAGAATCCTTAATGACACCATCTAAAAAACCATACAGCACCAAAATTAGGCTCCAAGAAGGGATTTACTATTGACTGATGTAGAACAAATTTTAGGTTATGACTTATGGAGTAGAGCATAAAATTCAGTCACAGAAGTCCTGCTGAATAGTAATGTTGTAATTAAATCTCCAGACAGATTTGACCCTTTTTTCTTGTACTGCCAACAGCATAGGAAACAAAAAGGAAATCTCCACAAACTACAGGCCATAACACACAAGCCTGGTGAAGACATACTGTGGTTCCCTCTGTACCTGAAAGAGTGTATACTTTCTCTCGTAGCACTCCAACATGATACAAATACATACATAATAAAATATATATTACCGTACACATATATTTAAAAGGACAACAAATAGCAGTTGTCGTGCATGCAGTTTTTAAGAGACCCGATATCAGGAAATTTTTCAAAAGACATTTTACCATGAGCTGCAATCATTATCTCTTTCACCCTCCTGTACTGGCTTAGCAATAGCGTTAACTCCTCTATTCGACGGTCCTGTGAAAAGCATTACATAAAATCATATTTAAAATCCTACATTTTTAACCTGCAGAAACACTGTATTACATGCTCATTTCTGTGATTTTGGCCTGCTTTTCCAGAAAGCAGGATCAAGTCTCTCACATGCCTTGTAAGGAATGTTTCTTGGCTTTTATTTGCCATTGTACATAATATTTGTTGGACAGTGTGAAACTATGGATATAAGGAAACCAGAGGAATTTGACATTACTAGTACATGAGTTATTTACAGAAGTATAACTTGGAAATCTGCTTTCACTTCTAAGAGTCAAGGGAACATTCTGGAGTTGAACCTCAATTGCCTGAAGTGGGCAGTGTTTGGTTTTTTGCTAGCATTGTACCTGTTATCATAAAGTAAATCATGTTTATGTTTCGTATAGTTTAACAATCTAGTCATGTTTATTAATCCTCTCCTGTAGGATATGTTCTGCATTCCAACATCTACTCTTACTCCGGTTTTGAGCACACCTTTTTGAACTTGGCCAGTGAAACCTATACAGAACCAAAGAAGTGAGGTCTCATGAATGTCTAATGCATTACCCAACTCCACTTTTTGTTCAATACCCAATGCTTTCCTATAACTTATGGAAAGCATCTTGATTCACGTATTCAGGGAGGGCGCTTTCCTTTTGCACAGATGCGACATAGCGATGGGTAGTAATCATTATTTGATTGGATCTGTCATTACTCTCATTTCTCTGTATGATATTGTGTCCCTGATGATAGTAAAGTCTTGCTATCGGTCACTAAGTATGCAGTCTTGCAATTTGTACTCTTGCAGTTTGTCCTGCTTCTTTGACCTCAGTTCTAAACCATTCCTGTGCAATAATTTTGCCCAGTGCTCTGACTACAGAGCACTGAATACAAACCCAAGGAACTAGTTTTCACAAGCAGGTGTCAGGAAAGCCACAGAAGTAGAGAGGTGGGCACTGGGGAAAAAAACCCCAAACCTTCCAGGGAAGTTGGCAAGTATTTAAGTGATTAGCTGATACTGAGCTGCTGCACTGCCATGGCTAGGTCAGTGTCAGAGATACTTCAGTTAAAATCTGCTTCAGTATACATATGCTACATTACAGTCACAGCAGATATCAACTGATTTGTAGGAGTAACTGCACAGAAACCAGTCCTTTACCACATTACAGAATGGTAGATGATGCTGATCGTCCCCTTCACGCCTCTGCAAGTATACACAAGACAAAAGAGGCCTAAAACAGATACCCAGTTATCCCAACTATGGATAGAAGCAATAGGTTATTCACAGCAAAGAACTGAGACTAACTTTTTTTTTAAAAAGGAAATAAGTATACCACTTACTACCAACTTAGTTGAACACTTTCTGTCCTAAATGACACAAGGAATATTTAGAGTTATCCCAAAAGCTACTTAGAGCTATTTTCCCTCAGTAAGGATACTTTATTTTGCAATATTATTGAAGGTAACAGTTCTACATTAAACATTTAAGAAGCTGTGGGTCAACCACCAGTCCAGTAGTTTAAATACTACAGTTTCCAGGGAATTAACCCTCCTTTCCCTGTGATTATATCTAGATATTAGGACATAAGCAACAATACTTTGTGTTCCCTTCAAATGCAAAAATCTTACACAGACTTGGAATAATTTTGGCAAGAGAGAGTGCCACGTCTTTTATTTTCCAGATGTAAATTTTGGCTTTTTGTTTTTTTGAAGAATTAAATGTTGTTATGAGTCACATTAATATTCTCCAGAATTAACATTGCGCTGTCCAGATTCCCCACTTACTAAAGGAAGTTTTTAGGGATGTATATTATTTTCTATTTGATCATATATGGGTGTGTCACCATAAAGGGAAACATCCTACAGCCTGTTTTATTACCATAAAACAAGAATTACAATTTCCTCAAGAATTAACCCCCCCCACCCCAAAATAAGGAACAATTTCTGTAGCAAGTCAATGGCATCTGAAGGTGGAGATTCAACATCCTCCAAGACTGAGCCCTAAACCCTGCACTGAATTGTCCAATTGACAGGCAAATAGCATACAGGTGATAAGAGACAAAAAGCATATTTACCATTTAAATGGGTTTAATTTCACTTCTCCTCTCCTTTAGTACCGCCCCCCCCCCCCCCCCCCATCTCTAAATCTGGTCCCTTTCTCCCAAAATTTGAGTCTGATTCAAAGGCCACTGTGACTTTCTTTTAATATCAGTCTAAACTGGGGATATCAATGCACTTCAGATTAGGTTGGAAGATGAAGAGCTGCCAGAGACGACCAGATCTTAGTGACCTTTTTAATAGCAGAAGCCAGGAGATTCTGCTCATTACAGCCTTGGCTTCTACTCTCCTCCGGAATCTAATGAGCCTCCCAAGTTCTGCAGCCAGGTTAGCAAGGTCAGCCACACTTTCTATTTAAAAATCGACCTTCTGTCACAATCTCATGGGATAATCCAAAAAAAGAGGGCACTACCATGCTTATACAAAGCAGGCTATTCAGAACATTTCAGACATTCAAAACCATCATTTCATTCTTATTATGTAGAACAAGGATTATTTTCTCACCTTTTCTTCATTTGCAGCCAATAATGATTCCATTCCTATCTTCAACCGTTGGACTTCTTGATCTAAAATGTTTTAAAAATGTTATAAGGAAAGTACACTTGCTATATTTAGTGTAAACAATATATATTTTGTGATACTCTCCTTAGGTCCTTATGAGTAACCAAAACCATGTCAGTGGCATGGCAAATGCACTCTTAATCTACATTTAACTTAGAGCTTTTCGAAAGCTGAACTATTAAAAGCATCGCACAAGACAAACATGCTGGTTTTGATTATAAGAGGCTACGTAATACTGGTTTATACTCTAAAAGTCAAGTAATAAAAAAAAGAAAAACATTGACGCTTATTTTGCAAAAAATGAGAGTGTGTTTGCTGTTATATATTTAAAGAAATAATTGTAAGTATGATTGAAAATTAATTATATTCCATCTAAGAAAAATATTCACCAGCTTATGAGAAGTAGTTCGAGGACATTCATGAAACTTGGAAATGAAAAATAACAAAACCTAGTTTGATACAAGGAAAATTTGTAAAATTCTTTTTTTCTTAAAACATTTCAGCATGAATAACTAAGTTAAAAATCTACATCAAGAGCTAATACAGAATTGCCTCACACACAATTTAGTGTTACAAGATAGAGGTTATTCAGGAATGTTATAGTCAAATCAATTAAAACACACTCTCTAAAAATTTATGAGGTTGTTAATCGTGTCATCCTAACTTTGCTGAACCAAACAATTCATTTCTTCTCTACGCACTATTCCTAGCAAGTCCTCCAGTACTAACCTGTACACCTAAAGTGTAGACTATAGAGACAGAACCTGAAACAGTTTATCTGTTGTAACTGCCACTCAAGGAATTCATGCTTTGACATTAAAACAGACCCACTTCTTTCACAAAAGACTATGAAAAACAGATGTGGCAGGCATGAAGTGAGAGAAGAAAGAAAATCAATACTGCATATTTAAAAAAAAAATTTTACAACTAAATGTTGAACATACAATGTCATATCTAAACTAGTTACAGAAACTGTAATTAGTTTTTCTTGTAGTGATTCTGAAAATTACACACCTTGTAATGATTAAATTTTAAAACATGTAAATGAACCTTGCAAACATTTCTCTTGCAAAAGAGAACACTTAGTAAAACAAGACATGCACAGACACAGCCAAATCAAAAACTGAAGCCAGCAGGCAGTGGGCAAGCAATTGGAAGATTTTTAAAAAGCCATTAAAAAAATCTCAGTCCTACTAATTTCTCTTTACAAATATTAGACTTCAAAAAGAACTGGTGTCGAGGTATTTTTAAGCACATTAAAGCAAACTTTACTTACAATACTTATAACAACATCATTGGAAACATTTTTATTCAGACTGTTTTGTTGTTTGTTTGTTTTTTTTAATTTACTGCACTGATTAAAAAAAAAGCCCAAATCCTTTCCCTCCAAAGAAGGAGGCTTCCATTTAAAGCCATCTTTCCAGATATTAAATGGATTTTACATATGTACACATAAAAAGAGGTAAAGGTTAAGTTTTGGCTCTGTTAACCTTGACAATGTCCATTTGAAGTCCAACTATCTGATTTGTGAACCTCTAATTTTTTTTTCTGAAGTGAAATCTTACTAAATAGGGCAAGTAGCTGTCTGCTTGCTGCAAGCAATGAAAGCAATCTCTCGTATATTACAATTAGACAGCTAAATCTAAACAAACATTGAATTATTGCTGCAGAATGCATCTGAGTTATAATTTGTGTGAAAGAAACAGTGAGATAAAGCCAAAAGTGAATTGCAAGGCTTACGTTTTTCTTTTAGCCTTCTCCTATAAACTTCCTCTACGATGGTAAGTGGTGAGAGTCAAATAAATTATGTAGAAAAAGCACATATTAGATAAATTTTGCAATTTAATTAGAATATGCATTCAAGCATACTACAAGTACATTGACATTATTTTTCAACTTTATTTGAGAAGACCACCTAAAAATCTGATACATCAGCAAATTATTTGCAGAAGAATTATTACTGCTGCATACTGTTGCCATTCAAATATAGTTTAAGTGGTTTCGTTAAGCGTAGCCTAAAGAATCTCTACAGGGTTTGATTCTATTCCCACTGGAATCAAGGACAGTTTCACCCGTCTTCAGCATGAACAGGAAGAGACACGCTACTAGAAGTTGCTGAGCTATTTGTTTATTGTCATACCACTATCTCTCCTTTGAAATATCATAAATCATTCGGGAATCTCATAGAAAATATGAAATTCTATTAGTAGAAGAGTTCCTCTACAAAACGCTGCTGTTAGACATGCAGTTCTCTACATGCACAAGCTCTGCAGCTGAGTGAAATCAGCACCAAGTATATGTTAAGCCACTTCTTTGGAATAAACAACAGTCAAAATAGAGTCTTCTAGAACAGCCATATCTGCATTAACCCCTGTGAGGAGATTCTTGGTAAGCCCTGAGAAAGAGGTAGCACAGCACCTGAAGAGTCACATATCAACAAGGGCACTCTTTGGAAGCATTAGTTAACACCCACAAAAGAAGTTAGTGCAGCTAAGCTGATGAACTGTAGTAAACTACACACCAATATTCCTGCATGGCTAAGTGTCAGTATTATAGAAGAAAAAGGTCACTGATATCATACTGCTCAGCCCAGCAATTGACAGAAGCTCCAGGGAGTCAATATTTCAGAGAATTGTGACATGACTGGTTGAGACCAAAGGCTAAACAAACTGGTTTATTTGCCATTGACCTGTATCAACGGTGCAGATTTAAAACAGAAACCTGCAGTATCACAGAATCATAGAACAGCCCAGACTGGAAGGCACCTTGAAAAACCATCTGGCCCAACCTTTCATGGGAGAGGGAGCCTACATGAGATATAGTCCTGAAGAAAGGAAAGACGTTAATCAATGACTATGTTTTAGAATGTTTGGACGTTTAAACATTATGCATAGCTACTACTGTGACAATTTTTTTTTCTTAAAAAATAGAAACTGTAAAGATTTTTCAAAGAAATTTTGAAGGTATACACAAAAAATATATTCCTACTGAACTACAAAGACTCTTTCAAATTATAAATAAAATTTCAGTAGAAAAATTTTCAGTGCCTTTAGAACACTTACTGCAATTTGTGCTGCCTCTAGATTGTGGGCCTCTACCAGAAGACAAAAAAAATTTGCTCTATTTTTCCTCTCAAAATGAATTCTGTAAGTCCATTCTTGTATGTCCTTGTATTTCTTTGAAATACTGAGCCAAGCTGCTACCAAAGTGAAATTAAGGTAGGGTTTTGGATTTTTAATTTTATTTCCCCTCCTCTTACCTCTTTCTGCCACTTCACTATGTGATGAGGTCCTAGATAGCTGACATTGTAAGCGTTCTATTTCTGCGTCCTTGAGAGCTAATTGCTCTTGAAGCTGGGCTATCTCAGCCTGAAAGAGAGTACAACATATTCAGAGTAATGTCGTTACAGATTCTCTGTGATTCTTTCCCATGAACTAGAAGACTTCTAAGTATAACACCTGACTATGATTGATATCCTGTTCCCAATTCAGGACATTTCATAAACACTACAACAACTGTACAAATTTCATGGTGTTACTATCCTAATTCCTTTTACAGAAGCTCACTTTTTCCAATGCAATTAGCTCTCGGAGAAGAGAGACAGAAAGTTAAAATTTTCAAAGGATTCATGTAGGTAAAGAAACTCTGGAAAGCTCTCAATGCTACAATGCTGGTCACATAATAATGACTATTACAGGGCAACTCCTGAGTTCTGCATGAAGACCACTAAAAGATAACAAAGCATTTTTTATCCTAGTTACTACTTGTTAATAGAACTGAGAATCTATTAATGCTGAGCTCTCTTCTCAGCAGGATAACAAAACTGTCCTTCCCCACATCAGATACTACAGCAAATAGGCTAGAAGCAAAGCATGGCTTGGAAAACGATGACATATGTGCAACAAAATACCAGTGGTTCATTTACACTTACTGCAATTTGTGCTGTCACTAGATTGGGATAGCATATCACATATTACAGACCTCAACAATACAGAGGGAGAAGAAATACTTGTATTTCAGCTTGAAATACAGTGACTCTCATCTCTTTTTCCTATTTATGAGAAAAACTGTCAACAGCATACTTTAAGTCAGTAGCTTCATTAAGATTTTCTTCAGCAGCCTTAAAGCCTCTATGTCTCAACATTTTGCATTTCCCTCAGCAAAAGCATACCAAATCTCCTTGCAGTTACCAAAAAAAAAAAAGGAAACAAACAAACAAAATCACTAATGTGACCAGTTTCTCAAAATACTAAAATAAAGCAGGAGAAAATGCAAAACATGAAACAATATTATCCAAACAGGGAAAAACATGGACTAATTTACTCTAATACACAAACTTATTTTCATCAGGAAGCAAGCAGCTGGATGGCAGCAAAAGATCACCACTCTGCCTGCAATTCCATACGGAATAGAAGAATCTGTCTTGTTGCATCTCTGAAGGGGTTTAACACTTCCCAGTGACTAATATGCTTTTTATATCCAGCCATGGAAATATTCCAATTTCTCATCTAAGAAGCTGGAGCAACAGGAAGACAAAAGCTGCAGACCTCTTAATACCAGATTTGGATTTGCCTCCCCTGGTCTATTTGATCTCACAGCTCTTTTAAATGCCCTCTTCCTTTAATGTCTCATTCCTGTCATCTCTACAGTTATTCTTCTGCTTCCTCTCTCTTTCCCTGTACTCTTCATCCTTTCTAGTCCTGCATCTTCTCTTACTCAATGGGTTTTACAATTCTTCTTATTTTCATTCTACTCCTACACTTTCCATAATCTTTATCTGTCTTGGCAGCTGGCCACACACTGCTTGAGAAAATATTTTCCCAAAGACTGTTCATATCCACCATGTCAGAGAAAACATTTTCATGGATACAAGAGCTATTATCTTAATAGGAAAAAAGACATGATAGCAATGTTTCAATATTCATCCAAGAATTCTCTGAAAAAAGAAATGCTAATACAAATAATAGATGTCTGACATTTTGGGATCAAGCTATCAAGTATTAAAAAGAAAACTCCGTTTAATAATGTGAAATGTTTTTCAAGATCCAACTACAACTCAATGATCCAGTCATTCATATGAATAGGGATCATAGTACTACACAAATCAAAGGAGATGTGATTACAGCACAAAAGTGTATCTCAACAGGGAAAAATAATAACGTGCTTTTTAATCTAGTGGAAAAGTGCTAAAAATTCAAACTAGAAATAAAGTGCAACTGTTTAACAATGCAAATGTTCAACTAGAAAAATTATTTACTGGGGAAAATTATTAAGTGTTTAAAATGTCGAGTTTCTCCAGATTATGATCCAACAGCTTTCCAGGATTTAAGGTCAACAGAAGTGTAAGGCAGTTATGCACTTTGATATACACGAAGTCAAAGCAGATGATCTAATGGTGTATTTTGGGCTTAATGTCTATTAAAATAAATTCCATAGCAAGTGAACACCCAACCAGTTTTGCATGTCTCTTCAGTCTGGAAAGCATATTCCACAGAGGCTTGTCAGCGTTACACAACTGAAGACAGAAAACCTTCAAATAAGCCCTTCCTCAGAACAGGTCTTTTGTAAATCAAAATGTCTTTTTTGTTTGTTTGTTTTTTTAAACAGGAATTACAAAAAGGTAGAAGATAGAAGGAGCAAAAGGCAGAAAAAGGCACAAAAAATTTAAACCAAAATATTTATTCCAAAGATGGTTGAAGAAAACTTGACTTTATAGTAGGCCCTGACACAAGACAATTATAAGAAAAGTAAATATTGATGAGAAGTGGAGCATACGCCTTTCCAGCTGAAATAAGTCTGTCATTACTAAATGCCAAGTATTCTGCTTACTTTAGTTGCTTTTAATTTCCACTCGTATTGATTTCTTTCATTTTCCAGTTCTTCTACTTTAATTTTGAGGTGTCTAAGTTCCTGTAGCAAACCCTGCAAAAGAAGAACAGCAGCTAAAAGTAAGATTTCCCTGGTAGACATTATTTTTTCATAGTCCTGAATTAAAGATCATGCACGAACCACACAGTCATGAACACTGAACCACCGCATTAAAAACTGCGACCTAGTCTAAGATGACAAAACCTATTCTGAATTAAGAGATAAGGACTACTTTCTCAAACTCTCTACTCAAAATTATGAATAAATTTCTTAGTCATATTAAGGAAGATAGCTGAGCCTGGTGAAGTCATGTGTCTCAGCGAAAATGATCCAAAAAAATCCCTAACTACAGTCTCATATAACATTAAGTATTGGGGTTTTTTTTCCTGGGGTGGGGTGGGTTGTTGTTTTGGTTTGGTTTTTTTGTTTTGTTTTTCAGCCACCCCAGAAAGTAAGCAGAAACATGCAGTGCTAAAAGATTACTAACATTCATTAAAGTGACAATCCTCTCCCCAAAGAGGTGTTTAAACTACTTACCAAGAAAAATAACACTCAGACTAAATAGTATCTAGCAAGTTACAGCCATTTAATAATACCATACACATACGATCAAATATGACTACAAATATACTACTTTCAGCATTGATGTTTGGCACTTTACAAACTGAGCTGATGCAGCCTAGAGCTGCAGCCAACCAGGGTTCCTAACATCCTCCCTCTGTTCCTTGGACAAAGGTGTCTCTTAAATGTCCCTTCTCTCTTTCCTTGATAGAGCCATATCTTATTGTTCATTCTGAAGGACAGTATTATTAAATCCTTGATGGAGCTCTGATGAGACCAAATGTCTTAAAATGAACTCAGGAAGGGAAAAATTTGGAAGCATAACCCAATTTTGGAATCCTGTATAGTATATACATTAAACAGTCACACTAATATCTTGGATTAAAGTAACGTTTATTTTTAAAGACTCCCAGATTTGACTCTCAGATTGTTTCTCCAATATGCAGCTTGTACTGTAGTCTAATAGTTCACTAATCAGTTCTGGACAGAGGTAGGCTCAGAAACAACAGCACTATTTTCAAAATAGGCATCATACCCAAATGAGTTATTTTTGTAAAATAAACCTAAGAGAAAAGCTACTGCAAAAATCCCTCACAATACAAGCAGATTACTTATAAAATGAGTTCTGGGGATCCAGATTTTAACCAAAGAGATGTGGCAACTAAAGGAAATTGATTTAAAAGCAAATATTAAAATTGACTTTTTCAGGCATACCATATCATTCTACCTTCAGTAAATTTAAGCCGTTGTCCTGGTTTTGGCTGGGATAGAGTTAATTTTCTTTCTAGTAGCTGGTATAGTGCTATGTTTTGGGTTCAGTATGAGAAGAATGTTGATAACACACTGATGTTTTCAGTTGTTGCTAAGTAATGTTTAGACTAAGTCAAGGATTTTTCAGCTTCTCATGCCCAGCCAGCAAGAAAGCTGGAGGGGCACAAGAAGTTGGCACAGGACACAGCCAGGACAGCTGACCCAAACTGGCCAAAAGGGTATTCCATACCATGTGATGTCATGCCCAGTATATAAACTGGGGAGGAGTTGGGCAGGGAGGGTGAGCAATTGCATTGTGCATCACTTGTTTTGTATATTCCAATCCTTTTATTATTAATGTCATTTCAGTACTGTTACTACTATCATTATTAGTTTCTTCTTTTCTGTTCTATTAAACTGTTCTTATCTCAACCCTCGAGTTTTACTTTTTTTCCCCCATCCCACTGGGTGGAGGGGAAGTGAGGCAGTGGCTGCATGGAGCTTAGTTACCAGCTGGGGTTAAATCACAACAGCCATTTATGCAAAGTAGCTTTTGTTTTGACATGTGACATAGTTTTGATCAAATACAACTAGGATCCGTAATGTAAATTCAAAAATGCTTTTCTGGTAACCACTAATGTCAGAGAATAAACAAAAATGTGTTTGATTTGCTATTTTAAAGGTACAAGCAGATTATTTTTATTGTGGCTCCTTCCATTCATTTTAACATCATCATTAGAAAAAGAAAGGATATATTTCAGATAGTCTTACCTGAAACTGTATTTTATACCTGTCTTAAGCTTTTAAGATATTCAGGACTTAATAATCTGTGTTCAGAAGACTGGTTAGGGTGCACCATCATGCACAGCTAGGGTGACATTATCATGAGGAAAATTATCAAACTACCAAACCATGCTAGCATGCTGCATATCAAACAGACAAATCTCAACTAAGAAAAAACAAACAAATCAAAAAATAAAAAAAACCACCCACACCGCACCAGTACTACAGACCCACAAGTAAAATGAAAATCATAAAAAAACTGAAAGAGGTGATTGGGTCTTACAGATGTCTGTGCTTTAGTAGACAGATATCAATGGTGACCAAATTTGTCCCAATAATCGGGGGTGGGGTATCTGGGGTGTGTGGGGGGTTTTTTTGGTAGTTTTTATGACCACCTCACTCTTCACTAATGAAAGCCACAAAGATTAATGCCAATAATTCACAACATAGCTCTGGTTAGCAGAATTTAGTTTCTGCAAGATAAGAGGAGAGGCAATACACAGGCATCTGCTAAGGTGTACTTCTCGTACATCACACTGAGAACAATTCTTCTGGCTGAGAGTCTCTACCACTGATCTTGGACTAGATTGAGGACCATTAGGTGTCAAGTCTGGTTTCCTATCTTGAGACTTTCTTTCTTGGATTCTACTATTAATTTCCAGCTGCAGTCTACACATCTGCTCCTGTAGCTCACTGATCAGGTTCACTACTGACTGAAAACATGGGAAGAAAGGAAGACAAAAAAAAAGACAGGTGAGAAAGAAAATGAAGCAAGTAAGATATTTCTACAGTTGCAGCACAAAGAAATGCATGAAGTACATCAAAGGCAAACTAAAAAAGACAAATGATGTGTTTTCTTTCTGATAAAGCATATATGAATGGGTATAAGTCTGGAATATTGCACAAAGCTACAGTTAAATAGAACAGAATCTATATTCCAGGCTAGTTCATGATTCTGATTCTAATGTGAAGATCAGAATTTGGCCCCTCATTGTTGGAAACTTATACAGTCACATGAAGTCAGACATCAGGAAAAATTGGAACATATTTTAATATGCTGGCTCAGAGGCACACTTTGGCTGAAATGGGACTTGATTATATTCATTTACACAGCCAAATCATCCACTAGGAAGAAATTGCTAAGTGCTCAGTTAGGGCCATAACCTACTCTCACAATTTATATATAGAATTTACTAGTAAAGTAATTCTGTTTCTAGGTCTAGCATGGGTCAGAAAAATAACTCCATTACCCAGCTTGCTAGCTAGGCAGTATCTTGACATGGAGAAAGAGTTAAGCAACATACACAGGAGAAATCACAGGATATCAGAGAAGAAAAAGCAATGACTTTAAAGTTCACCAATTTGCTGGCGAGCTTCTTAGATTTGTGTGTATCAGTGATACCGACAAAAAAATCCAGCTACAGAAAGCAAACCAAAGGCGAATATTAAAATCTATGTAACACTTCACTTAAATTCCCTAACTTAGTAGTAAATAGTGCTGGGTATTTTCTCAGGCATTACAAGTTTGGAGTAACTTTCCCTTAATTTTCATGTACATTAACAACATATAGTTTTGTGATTTCTCAATCTTCTCAAGTAGAATAAATTTGATGAGATTAATCCATCTCCCAAAGGACTGAAAAAGATTTCAGTGGACAGAACAACAGATGACATGGCATAATTTTTTTAATTTTCTTCATTACAGTGCACAACAGTCCTCCTGTAATCTCAACTCTCTGATGAACCAATAATCTCAAAGCTAGGGAACAGCTACTGCAAGGACAGGACACTTATGACCAGGTAAGTATTTAACACAACCTGCATCAGCATCCACAGTCAATTTTAAACATTCACAATGATCGCCTTTCAAAAGTGTATGTATCAGTTACTTAAAAGTTTCACATCAATTAAGGATTTTTCTAGGGCTCTGTACTTCAGATGACATTCAGAAAAGCAGTTGATATATTTCACTTTATACATATTTTTCTCAATCAGGATCACAATGTCTGATGCTCATCCTCTTTCATGCAACAAACCTTTAATGCACATAAATGAGGATTAGGTCCATAAACAATCACAAAATTTAGAAAGAATACTGGGTCCTAGAGTACCAACTCTGCAATAGTCAGTCTTTTATAGGCTGACATGTTTTGCCAGGGCTGCACAGGTTACAGCAAAGCTCCCCTCGGTGAAACCTTATCCTCCTTATGTTCAGTGGCCACATTAGCCACTTTGCAGCAACATGGTAGGATGCTGGTGAGGAGAACATCCCCCTAGCTAACTCATCCTCTTATCAGAGCACTGCAAAGCAGAACACCCGTAGTACTAGCTGTGTGTGCAATACTATCCACAATCCCTCCATCTTCCATGCTTTGATTTTGTTTCTTTTTTACTATCATCTGCACCATCAGATACTTCACTGAGCAGTACCAACTGGAGACTGGAATCGTCAGGACACACATCCATCTCCCTTGCTTTTGAGCACCAAGCCTTTAGTCTGTGCTCGTCTTTGACGGAGAACACTGTTAACCCATATGAGGTTCTGAAGAACCACTGCTCAAACAAGATGCACAAACATAGCTGCTCCAGTTGTGGCAACATGGGAGAGTTCAGAAACACTTCTGCTGCTGCCTCGTAATTCTTTTCTCTTTTGCTCACATTAAAAAAATGGGAATGGGAAACGCTCTGCATCCACAGAGACTTCTGTCAGGGCAAACTTGGCAGTACAGAAATGGCAGAAATCCTTATCCCATTGAAGGATAAGAGGTCTGTGGAAGAGAAACAGATGAACTCCAGCTGCAATATGCGCCTTTACAGTTGCTTCTAGTTTCAATGTAGAAAAGGCTTCTCATTTTTGAGATTCTTTCGCAGCACGAAGATTTATTGACACTAACATACTATATCCTGAATTTGATTCAGGTGAGACAACATAACAAATTCCCCAGTGGGAGTCAGTGGCTCACCACGTCAAGTTTCTTTGAAATTGCAAGTAACTATGCACTAGATATTTAATTCAGAAGTATCCACACAAGAGCCACAAAACACTTTCCAACAGCTTATAGCAAACTTCAGATCATCAGTACAAAAAAGCAAAAACCACAAAACTTATCCCATGCTAAAAAAGAAAAAAAAACCAGGACAGAAGTAGGGCTGTTAAGCAAGTTGAAACAGACAATTACTTCTGCAGTCTCGTGATAGTGACAGAAGGTCTCTTTTGTCTGTGTTCAGGTACAACAGGCATCGGGACTGCCATTAATCACTTGATAATGCTGCTCACTCATACCTTGCTACATTAAGAAAACACATTTCCAAAATTTATAAGGCTTCTCAGGTAAGAGAAAACTACACAAACTCCCTTGTGTGGGATTTCAGGAACCTTCACAGCATGACTGCGGCAAAAGTCGAACCTTATTCTACAAAAAATGAATTAAAATGACAAAGCCAAGAGTGAGACAGTTAATTTACAAGCAGCTATTCTCCTGGCCCCTGTGTTACATATATAAATAAATGGCACTTTAATTTTAGCATGTGCTTTTGAAGAGCCAGAGACAAGTGGCATTCAGTGTGAAATTAATACCTTTGAGAGGAGGTTAGAGATGCTTGACAACTCTTTGCTGCTAACTAAAACCAAAACTAAGGCACAGCTGCACAAGATAAAGTGAAACGAATCTGACACATTAAAATTGCTCATATTTAGAAGGTTATGTTAATTTGCTTTGTTTTTCCCCAACTCAACCAGAGAAATAATTCTATAGATAAATTCTATGTGACTGGAAACAGCTGCTGTGAAATAAGCCGACACAAAATTAGAGTACAGAGCAAACATGTTTTAGCTGAATTATTCTGCAATGTCACATTTAATTTTAAACTTTTTAAACTCCATTATTATATTTAGAAATGGCAGGGTCAGCCATGAAGTATAATTAACAAGCTGTTTAAAATTGTTTAACGACTGGATGCCTATATAACACATGCACTAGGGTGAAAACTGAGGACTATTACTTCTGATAGTAGCAGATCTATCAAATCACTGTTCTGCTCATCTTTGTTAGTGCTAAACTCAGTCTTGAAAGCAGAAATTGGCCAGGTGCAGTCTCTAAGAAAGACCCTAGCTCTGTAACCCGTAGCTTTGTTCCACTTACATAAAAATACTCATTGCAGTTTCATTTGAGGCATTATACACTGTAAGAGAACGTGTAGTAGCCACGACATTCAGAGATAGAATTACAGCAAGATTAATTTCATTCAGTCACTATCAGTTTGAAGAACTGTCTCACTCTGAAACAATTAGGTTACCACAACACAACTATGTATGCATAAACAAGAGCAAACTAAAGGTAGACTGTTTGCGTACGTGAGAGTGGTTTATTCACTAGAAAGATGTAGTTGGGCAGTGGAGGCAAGTTCAGGAAGACACCCAAACTATTACAAAATTTAAGCAGCAGTTGTAGTCTAATACTATAAAGAAAATATATTAATAAATTTAATTCTGATGTTTCATATTGTGTTTGTATTAAGAAAATAGTAAAATTTACAGTAAAAGGAGCTGAAATAGGGTTAAAGCATTAGAATTCAAGCAAGCATCCAATTTGACTGAAAGCAACCCTGTTTATCTTGACAAATTGCTTATTCTGGACAATCTGAAATAATTTAAAGAATGGCTCAATGAACAAACCAAAAATGCTGTTTATTTCCCACAGCTTTACTTACAAGACCCATTTTCCTTGCTTTGTATTGTGGCTTTCAACTGGCCAGAAATCTAATCACATCTTGGGGAAGTTAATAATTCAGAGCGTACTTAACACAATGATTCTCAACTTTTCCATCAGATTAGAATCCTTTTCCATCTCAGCAGGAACGTTTCTTATCACTTCGCAATGCAACAAAGGCTTCCAGGCCAATAAAGATCAACTTTTCCACCCAAGGGGGCCACACACCTTGTTGCAGTGGCAGAAGAATTTCACAGGTCACAGGCCCAGACCTACTGGGTACTTAAAAGTCCTGTCAATGCAAATGCACTTGAAAGCTTTGCTGCTTTCCAGCAGTCAGGCTGACTGTGCACGTCCTGCAGTAATTTAGGCAGCCTCATCCTGGTATTCGACACGTAATGGGAAGTGCTGAAGGCCCCTCAGGAAGGCGGCTGCCAGGAGCAGGCTGCTGTCTGAAGCAATTAGGCGCTGCACAGACCTGTTTAGATTTTTGGGTAGTATGAGACTGCCTAGGCCTTCTGTACACAAGACACTGACAATTATGGGTGAAAGAGCATGAGAAGGCCACAGATGGTAAAAACAGCAGCTGGTGCCTCTCTGGCTTGCAACCTCTGCCAGAAATTGCTCTCTTTAAGCTATCTTTTAATCTCTAAAGAAAACTTCAGAGGATAAATAAGTCAAAAAACAAACACACCCCAAACCTATTATGTCACTGCAGGTAAAGTACTTATGCATAGTTATCAAATATTCCACTAGCGATGTTATGGAAAGCAAACAGTTTTCTAACACTGCCTGGATTTCAAATTCTCCTAAGTAAACGTGGAACATAAAGTCTTTTTTCAGTCAGTAATGTATAAATCTTGGACCTAGTAGTCCTCCCTTGCTAGGTAATCCTCTCCTGCTAGTTGGTCCCCTTACAAGACCACTGAGTAGGGCAACACATGGCAATTCATATGAATTACCCTCTTCTGTAATCACTTTCCTTCCCAGCTCCCACCTGCTGCTCACTACCATGAAATGAATGTTCATATGATTCCCTGTTTCATACTCTCTTTCTTAACCAATATAGTAAAAAGCAAAGCTTCTTTGATGTCCAGAACTCTCCACATCTGAAGGGGAGTAAGGATTAGAATTGCCTCCAATGCATGCCATTTTTTTTTTATTTTTTTTTTCTTCACTATTTATTATGTAACCTCAAGGGGAAAGGCTCATTTGAGGAAAATGTCCTGCCCCTCATCTTACCCTCCCAAGTGCCATGGATGCATTAAAATCACCAATGGGGATCATCTAAGTGTTTGCAGCACCCCTGATACTAGGGAGGTGACAGTCTTCTCTGCCACATAGAGGGGGAAATAGAAGCGCTCTGGTAGGCCTCGCATGGCCGTGCCAGTCCAGCTCCTGTGGAAAGCAAAGGGTTAAGTGAACACCAAGTGTAATATATGCTTCTGGAAGGCACTTTGTGCCTTGATTAAAGCCAAACAGCAACCTCTGAAGTATAATGAGAGAGGGGAAAAGAAACCACATCCCAAAAATGCATAATCATACTCCTCACTGAATTCACAGGATCAGTGATAGGGACTGTGCTGTAAGCATGGAAAAATCCTGTTGCATGCTGATTTCAGTGCAAAAGCTCAGGTGTATGGCAGCATACCACAGACATGTGATATTAAAAAAAGAAAACCAGGTAATGAAAGAAACTCACCTCAGCTTTGTTCTGTTTCTCTTCATATTCGCTCTGTTCCTTTTCCATACCAACCAGCTTAATCTTCAGGTCTGAAACTTCAGCCATTAGATCTAACTTCTGAGTCTCTAGTGATGTTCGACTCAGCAACTCCTGAAAGCAAAGCAGAACATTTTCTCCAGTTATTTATTTGAACACTGACAGAATGCTATGTGATTTATTGGCAGACCCATACTAAAGTCTCTACCCTGGTGTTTAACACTTTCAATATGAAAGCAAAATGATCCTCTTCTTCAAAAGTCACACTTGCTACTGCTTTACAATGCAAAAAATGCAGCAAGATAAATTTGATGTAAGCATTTACTTCAGGCAGAAAAAGTAACTAAAAAAAAAAAAAAAGAAAATGTCATGATTGGCAAATTCATATGCAAGCAAATTTTTCTACTTCTCTTTATGGCATATAAACTTTGAACTGTTCTAACTGTGTGTTTCTCAAGTTCTGCAGCTATTTTCACCTAAATGTTCTCCCATGTTAATCCCTAAACCACTGTGTCCCCCTCCATATTTCAAGAAAATGTGTGGCAGAGTTAATCCCCAGGCAAGTCATAAAATCAGAAAACAGTACTAAGTCTGAATAAACACAAACCTATATAATGCCATTACAAAAACATTACAAAACAGTTGGCTACTTACTAAAATACTCATCAGACAAAGCTATGTTTTAGCGTTACCATGAAACATTTTAGAACTTATCATGTGTTGTTCAATAAAGGATGTATTGCAGAATGGGCACTCTAACCAAAATAGAGTACCAAAGACAACCCACATTTCTGCAGTCATGCTAGTAGTACTCGGAAGTTTACTAGACTATGTAGCACTTTTTAACTTGTGACAGCTACCCACTGTGGAGGGAACCCCAGTGAATGAGAAGTGCTATGCCCCAACTGGAATCTAAAAGGCAATATCTAAAGTGAGTAACAGTGCTTGTGTGCCCTGAGTTTGTTTTTCAAATTGCAGAGAAAGGTGTACTTTGGACAGAGTGATATCACTGTGTTTAGAAAACATTCAATATTCACACCTTCATTGCATTTTTCAGTTTTCAGGAAAGCCAAAGCAAAAAATCTTCCAAAATTTAACAGACTGTATTATATGTATAAAATGCTTCTGTTGGCTTCCGTTTTCAAAGAGAAAAATAATCCATTCAGGAGTTTAAGCCTTGCTGAAAAATCAATGTGTAACTTTCCAAGTCCCTAATGAGTTTTTGCAAAAAGAACATCGGTTTCTAAATGGTTAAAAAAATTTATGGTAATTCATAACTCATATTAGTGTTTTGATCATATGAAACACACTGAGGAATCACAGCAGATTCTGCTTTGAATTATGTGGAAGTGCCTTAACTGAAATTGCCATAGTTATTCTGGATCTACGCTGATGTTACGGAGTGATCAGAAACTGCCTTGTCCATCACCCTTTTCTCAATCTCTTCCTCTTCCACAAACTGCATAGTATGTTGCAGACCACGGCTTGGAGCCAAGGAAGCCACAAAGGTTATTTTAAAAATTATACAGTTAAAGTTTATTTGGAACCCAAATCTGCTCTACATGTAAATTGTTTTAGTCTGGTGGGGAATACTGCCCAAATTAAAAATAGTACTGAACTTGCATCTGCATTGAAACACCAATTATCTAAGCCACCCACTATTCCCAGTGCCATGCCCATTCCTGCTGACATTGACAATGATATTTGTGTATGGATGGGAAAATAAACAGAAATGTAGCCTCATGGTTTGTTTTTTTTCTCTGAATGAAATAAATCAAGCACTAATCTGGAAAAGATAGTGCACTGACTTTTTTTATTGAGACACTCTAAGAGGCAGTCACCTAATGCAATCCAGGCAGTTGCTGCTTTCTACAAAGGTGATTACAAATTATATGTAGATTATTACAAACTATAATTACAAAAATCTCCTCTGTCTTCCAGAAAAACACTAATTTCCAGAAGTTCCAGAGGCATGTTCCAGTCCAGACTGGAACAGGCTCTGTACAGGGTGTTAACATAGCAGACATCTGCAGATTAAGACACAGCTATAAATGAGAACTTTGATATGAAATAAGGCCACTGAACATTAAAAAGGTTAGCTGAATGAGGTGACTTAAACCCCATGGACAGACACTGTCGAACTGAAACAATGTTTATAATTTTTTTTTTTTTTTTTTGACACTGGCATGGTATTCCATGATATGACAGGAAGGTTTCTTAATAAGGCACGGAGACATGGCATCCCTCTAGAGATTTTCAACAAAAGATCTATGCTTTGAGTGCACCATCTGGCATTACTCCTTTTTTTTTCTATAGGCTCCCAAATTACACTTAGTTATGCAATGGAGAGTAATACTTCACTCCTTTCATTCTGAATTCAGTAGCTCCATGCAAACACTGAGGCACTACCTGGTATAAGTGAGTATGAAGGCAGCTGATTGGGTTTTTTTAATCAACTCCAACAAAATTCTACTGTTTGCTCTGAAGCTGGAGAATGAGATCCTCAGCTAGCGTAAACTGGCATAAAACTCTTGCCTTAAAATAGACAAAATAGCTAACTATCCCTAGTTTGTTTTCAGTGGAGCTACACTGATTTAAAACAGCTGACAATCTCTCTTGCATCTCGAGAGCCTAACTTTTGCTTTGAAAGAAACTGCCCTTTAAAGTAAATGTCCCCTCTTGAAATGGTAACATCTGGAAGCAATTATTTTCATCTTCAAGCAGATGCTCACAGTGAACAACTCATTAACAATGTGACCCATTTTGTTACAGAGAAATTATAGTGTATTTCAGTGGTATGATGCAACTTCAATTCAGCCAGAATAAATATGCAATCGTAAGAAAAGAAAATACAAATTTATGTTATTGGTTTTAAAGCAAAAAAGATAATACAAGACAGGCAAAATGGTGATTTGGGCTGTATCAGCTTTAAGAGGATTTTAAAGAGCTGAAATATAAACCAGAAATAGAATATATCCTAGGGAATCTTATTTATAAACAAGATACTTGCTTTTAATTTTAAAATGTACTATAATTTAATTTCTTACAGTTCTTTTTTGAAACTCAACTTTTAACTTTAAAAATTAAAGAAAAAAGCTATTTTAGAGTAGAATAATTACAAAGATGAGTCATGCAGAAGCTACAATATGCATGTACCAGACAGATCAACGAACAGCAAACTATTTCCAAACACAACTGTATTTTTAAAATTCACACCATATACTTTTTAAATATTTAATCATGTTTTTCAATATTCCCAAAGAAACTGAAGCACATGCTGTATATCTCACTTTCACATTTTGTTGTTTTGGAAATACATAATTCTTATAAAGCAGCTTATAAAATTTAACATGACAGAAAATAGCTCAGAAAGAGGACACTACACTTTTACAGGCTGCCAGCTGCAAGCACAGAAAATTCCAAGATATTTAACACTCCACAAAACAGAAGAAACAATCATGCCATACACTGATTGAGAAACCTTAAGTAAGATTTTAGTCAAGTGTGGGGGGGCAACCCCAAAGATCCCATTTTGCACTTGTGCAGGGTACAAAACACAACGCTAAAAAAATTTCATACTTTTCACCCTTATTAAAATAGTTGAGAGAGACAGAGAGACAGACCAAGCTACCTACCTGGTAAGCAAAATTCAGCGAGAACCACCACTAATGACGACTGCACTTTTCAAGTGCTGTGTGTCAGCTGTGGTAGAAATAAGATATTTGCTTAACTGAAAGCACAGCTGAGAGTAATGTACATGTGTAATCACCATGAAATGGTGCAAGTCAGTAGCAGAGAGTGAATTACAGCCCTCCAATTCATCTGCCCATTATATAGTTAAGCAACAGAAAGGACAGACCTTCCCATTGCACTGCCAATTTGAACAGCCCTTTGCATATGCCTGATGACCAGATTCGTGCCTACATTAACTGTAAAATAACAAAGCAGTGTAATGCTCACCTGTATAGAAAAGCGGCACAATTTGAGAGCACACTCTGAAAACCTTACGCCTCACAATCAGAGCAGCACAGAGCACACTTCAAAATCTGAGACACTAAGCTAGCTGCTGGCAAGAAGTTACTGCATGCTCTAAACAAGTGCTGAAACTCATCTAAGATCAGATAACTCAGGCAATTGAAAGTTGAAGGAATGACTCTTGCCAGCCAGCAAAGTTCCTGAGAAGCAAACAGATACACACCAGATTTATATCCTGCAACCAAGATAGGATTCTGGCTCCCCTGAGTACAAGACAACTACAAACCCAGAACAGGTACACACTGAACTACGTTGGATTCAAGTTCCTACTCTCATACAGCTCCTCCCTGCATTTTTTTAATCCACTAGTTTTTAAAAGATTCTCCTCACAAAGGGCACTGTCTGGCACACTTTCCTCTGCTCCTTGCACCCAGGCAGAAGTTGGCCATAAACTGACATGAGAAACAGAAATTCACTCCTGTTTACATTCAAGCATTTCATTTATTTTTAAGACAGAAAGAATCCTAAAGCCAAGTCCTTTGTACTTTGCAAGAAAATTTACTTGACAGAAGGCACAGTCATGTTTACACAATGCAACCATCTGACAAGAGTCCCCTGGACTGCTGCTTGCAATTACGTGTCAGAAAGAATTTGGAAGGTGGAAACACACAGTCAAACCACATCTAGGATTTGGTACAAGTCAGGTACAGGAAAGATACTGCCACACAGACCAGCATTTTGATTGGCAAAGCAAACTGTATGCTGTAACACTTTATGCCAGAGAGCTTCAATGGGAACTAGTATCTGTTAAATAAATCAAATGCAGCACTGGAATAGCAAAGAGGTAACTAACTATTCTTACTCGTGATAATTACCATAACAAATGCACTTAAAAGAACTGCAGAGGTGAAATCTGTATATGCAGAAAATTCACTTTTCAAACTGACTTAAGACAGTTGTCAAGATTGACAGCATAGATTCCATAGCACCAATGTGTTTACATTATGCATGGCTGGTATCTTCTTTTATAGGACAACTTAGGCTACTTTATAAGAGCAAAAATTACTTTTGCTTTCCAGTTCTACTCTACATTTGTACACAGTGAAAATGAAAGAAAAGTTGATAGCAAGTTGATAGGAGGTTCCCCAAAGCTAAATTAGCAGATGTTCAGGACCCCCTCTTCTCTTAAAAATAAATTTATTTCTTAAAATTGACTGGAAGAAAGTATTTAAAAATGCCACAAACTAACTTAGATCAAGACACATACGCATCATTGTTCTCTAAAATTGGCCGTAATTTTACATTTTAAAGCAGCTGACGTACTGGAAAGGTACTGTCACAGCATAAATTGTTTTCATAGAATAATTCTAGGAGGTTTGGGGTTTTTTTTATTTCAAGACATATTCATTACAATGTTCTAAGGGGCAAGGCAGGTAACTATTCACACAGGCTGTCATTTCTATATCTTTTACACATTCAACAGCAAGACTGGGAGGCAATTCAGTGAGACCAAACTGGTGTCTTGCTCCCAGTCATGCTTCAGAAAATTTTCTCTTAACATTTACTATGAAGGATGACCAGGGAAATGTGTTTTTTCACCCAAACTGGAATCATACTAAAGGACTGATTTAAAGTTTTGCCATTGACTTACATGAGCTTTTGAAAGACCTACTTTGTTTTAAGGAAAGAAAATGCAAACACCTTCAAGGTGAAAAATGCTTTATCTTGATTGGAATCTGTAGTGGAACAGGTATCCTCACAAAAGCAAAATGTTGAGTTTGACACTGTAAGCATCACATCTCATGAAAACATACATGCTTTATCTGCAACTGTGCACACCAGGGCATCTCTGCATCCGTTACACAGGATTCTCTTGTTTCTCAAACGCTACAGAGCTGTATTTTCTTTGGCTGTAGTTTCATAAACAGCTAGGTCAAATGCACATCTCACCATTGCCCTTATGCCACACTTTGACCTTTTCTGTGAGCTGTTTCAACTCACTAACCCAGCAGAAAAACATCCCCTACTTTTTAAAGCCCAAGTTAGTTTTCTCTCAGTCGTCGAGGGAAAAGTCTGATGAGCATGAGAGCCAGTATAAAATAAGATGCAGAAGCACATGGTCAGGAACAGGGAGAAGGATGAAAGGAGAATGAGGCCTTCTCTTTTTTGTAGCAGTAACCTTTAGACTGGCTCAACTCATTTCTTGAAAGTTCACATTTCAACTAAGGGATATTGCACCATCCTCTTAGAGTGATGAAGAATCACAATTTTCCACAAAGCAGCAGCACTATCTGTTTCTACTATTCCGCATTCAAGATGTCCACCCCAAATGCTGAACAGCCATTTTATGTAATTCATATAAATTTTATTTTAGTGCTGTTTCAGAAGTGTTTCCATGATCACTTTGTAGCAGGGTTCAAAACAACTGTACATAAATCATAAGCCAGAAGGATTTTAGGCAGTAACCCCACCCTGACTAAGTGGACAAGTCTCTGCTAGCATAGATTCAGCAAAAACTATTTTGCAGGGTAGCATTATATACCTTTCCTGTTGTGGAACTACCAGATATCATCATTAAATTATATTAAAGTGTATGATTTTTGTTTTTATTGTAGCATTTTGGGCACAGAATTAATTAAGAGTCACTTTTCTTATAGTTCCCAAAATTAAAAAGACAGGGCTTATCCTGGGTATATGGTTTCCCAGGTAAGTAAATAATATACTTATCCGTACTGCAGTTAGCTCAGTTCTACTAATACACATTAAAGATTTTTCAAACTAGGGCAATTATCTTTATCATTCCATTTTCCATTTTGAAGAAGCAGTCGACTTAAGTTCACAAAGGTAAAAATCAGTGGAGTTCAACATATTCTAAATAAGCAAGCAGAACCATGAAATAAAATTGGATTTACATGCACCTCAGGAAGATAATAGAAGTCTTTCTGAAAAGCAAGAATGTTTATATAGGTACATACAGCTAGATGATTCTTTCTTATTAGAAATAAGTTAGTTTACTGTAAAAATAAATAAATACTGTCTTCAAAGACCCACTACATAGTTTTGACTGGAAAAACTCAATGACAACACTAGTACCTTTCATCTCTCTGCTAAGCATCATGAGCACTCGTACAGGACACTGGCAACTGTTGGCTGAGAAGATCTGAACCCAACTCTCCCCAAAACCCGATTGATCCATCAATCTATTGAAGCCCCTGAGGCCAAACACTCACTCTCCTTTCAACAAATTAACTGCAAGAAGGCCTATTGGCTACATACCTTACGTGAACATCCTAATCATCACATTATAAGGTCATTCTCTTCTCTCCAAATCTCAACTCGTTCCCTGTAGAGGGTAATCTTTTCAACAAGATGAACTGAGAAGAGAGCCTTCAAAATAAATTATAGACAAATAGGGCCCTTTGCTGAGCCGTAATAAATGTATAATTTCTCTGACTGTTGAGATTTTGAGAGATCTAACTTGGGTTTCCCATGTCCCACTATCTAATGAGGGATGTAATCCATGTGAGAAAGACACCACAACTACCATTCCCTCATCATCCTCTAGTATTTCACCAAATTGGCTCTTCTCACTGTTTCAAAACTAAAACGTTAACATCATTTTTTCTCATTCCAGTGAGAAAATAAATTTGAAATATCTCAGCTCCACACTGAATTTATTTTTAAATTTTGGTTCAGCTATTGAAAGTACATCACTCACACTAAAATTAAAATACTAAGCATATGTGTTTGTGTATGTGTCTGTCTCTGTGCAAAGTTCAAATGGACAAACTCATAGGATTAAAATGAAACAAATCTTTACCAAGTTGTGGCCTAGATAATTCTCTCTCTTGAAAAACAAAACACTCTAACTTGAGCTATCATATATGCTGTAAGCATGAGACATCAGTCACTTAGCAATTTAGCAACCAACAAGCAAGCCCATCAGTATTTCTGTAAATTATGTTCAAACACAGTATCTCAAAACTATGATACAAAACAATCGACAAATTTGTGCTTATGGCTAACTATTTAATATGTGTACAAGAAAGAAAATAAAAATTACTTCCATTTGGCAACAATTACAGCCACTCAAAGCGATCTCAAAATTTAGATTTAAGGTTTATGTTAAACATATTTGGAGATTCTCTGACTTCTTTAGCTTTAGTACAGACTTTTGTAGCTTATCACTTTAGGATCAGCTTTGTAAGCAATTTGTGCATGTGCCTAATGCCAGACGGGTAGATTCAAACATTTTCACTGAAATAGCAATGTGCATGCATTATTATATTCTATTTTCAGATGCCACAGTGTTCTGTTAAATTAGGCTTTAAATTTACGGTTTCCTCAGAAAACTACCAGAGCAGAAAATTTTAAGTCAGAGAAACAATAAACAGTTTTAGCAGAAGTCACAGAATAACTGTCTAGTTTTAGATTGAAACAGGAAACTTCTACACTCTATTGTGAATGCCTTCCTGAAGTTTGAAAATGGATTTTCATAATAGTTACTGTTCTTTGAATTTCACTTCAGATCTCACTAAAAAACTAAATGTACTCGCTACTTGCATTTTTAAAAATGTCCCCTCAGTTAATACGAGAATAAAACCTTTCCCAGCTGCAAGCACTTTGGGCTGCAAGAGTTGTGTGAGACCAAGTTTTTTTTAGAGAAGCTTGCAGAATTATAACTTTAAAAGGTTTAGGGTACAAGTTTCTTATAGAAATTGCTACTGTTTACATACATACATACATGGATCCTTATCATAGTAAAATAAGTTTGTATAGATGAACACAACTGTAATTTATAAGTTTATATAGATTAACACAACTATAATTTAAATCTATGAATAGTTCATAGAAAGACTAGTATATTTCACAGACTAAAATAGTAAATTTATCACGCAGTGTTTTTGGTGGGGAGAAGTAAGTTCATCAAGAAAATATCTATCCTGCAAACTTCTGGTGTAGCTTTTAAGGGTTATTTACAGTTTCAAATCTATTTTGATATCTATGTATTATATTACGAGTGGATGATCTGCATCTGTAATAACAGAAAATTGCACTGGATAAGTTCCTTTGCATCAACAGACCTGCCAGCTCCACAGTAACACACAAAATGTAAGGTATTTAATTTATTGTTTGTTCTGCCCCCTCAACATATAACATGAAAGAGGAAAAATTAAATCACATAGCCTGAAACTGTCGATTGAAATAAAGAAAAATGTCCTTATATACCAATTTTCTTTCAAAAATAAGGGGAAAGCTCCTAAATTAAGCAAAAAAAAAAAAAAGGTTACAGAATCAAGCTTGATATAGTAATTAATTTCAACTTACTACCTGTTCAGCTATGAAAACAGAAGATATTTAAATAAAACTTCTTAATTCTATAACTCCTACATATATTAGACACATTTAACCTGTCTAACCAGTTACTCAACCATGTCCAAATTTAGTTCATCAGCACAGCACTATAAGACACAATAGTTTCATTTTACATGTTGCCACGTACAGTATTACGCAACCAGTCAGTAAAACGTTTCTGCAACAGGAAAACAAAGAAACATTTATTGAAAAAAAAAAAAAGTGCAAAGCAGCAAGAGAACAATAAAAAAGGTATTTTCTTCCCATTTTATCTTGTTGCCAAAGGCACTCACACATGCAGATGCAGACAAGCTGACCATATATGTTCACCCCTCTGTTGGAGAAGATTATGCAAGAAGCTTTCCAATCCAGATTTTTACCTGTTGAAGCATTTCTTCTGTAGCATTCAGTTTCAACTGATGCCCCTCAAGACAGATTTCTAAGTCCCGGATTTTCTCTCCTTGAGCTTCTACCTGGTCTGTAAGAACACTCACCTGTAATTTGAGCAGAGAAGCACAATGCTACTGAACTGACTGTAAATAAGTTTCAATTACCTTATACAATTAACATCCAAATGCACATTTTAACAGCAAGTTCTCTTTTAAAGTCCTCAATGGTTTAATATTCTCGTGCACTGCAGCAACCTGCTCTATCAGGACAGACAATTTTTCAGTCTTACCTTTATCTTTCTTCAACCCCGCCCTCTGCCCCCCCCCCCCCCCCCATTATTTTGTCTTAATATGAAAAAGAAAGAGCATTTCTAGAAGAGATGGAAGACCCTAGGTAGCCTGAGTCAGTTCATGCAAAAGTCTGAAAAATTAGAAAGCACCAAACAAGAACATAGGATACTGAAAAAACTTTATGTGGTTTTGAAGCATGCATTGCCATTTCAGGTTCTGTTGGCATTTCACTCCCTAAAACAGATAAACAATAAAACTGTTCATTCGGAAACCAAGCAATTACTTCTTACAAGAACAGAAAAACAGCTTACCTATCAATAAAGTGTTCTGAAGTTATAAGGAATGCAATGAGTAAAAGGCATGTTTTAGCAGCAGCAAAGTTGTATTCCAAGAAAAATTCCCAGGCTTTGCAAGCCAAAACATGAAAGCAAAAGACGTGAGATACAGACAGTGAATCCCAGGAAGAGAAACAATAAGCAATACTGGTAAAGAACTGTGGGAATGGTGGTACAGAGCAGTGAGTGTGTAATAAGAAAAGCCCAGCAGCCTAACTCAAAGCTTGCAAAGCTGAAAAAACTATGCTGAGGATAGCATTAGAAAGACATGGAAAAAACCCCCCCAGCATTAATTCGTATGTTGAGCAGCACAGACACTCTATATATTCATTTTTTACTATTTATTTATATAAAAGCCTGGATTATACTAGAAAAATGTTATATCAAACAAAAAACAACCTTAGGTGTTTAAACTCCAGTTTGAATGAATTGCATTAACAAAAACTTATCTATGCTCTCATATCCAACCTTGCAACACCTTTATTATAAAAAAAAAAAAACAAAAGAAGAGTACAGTATGTGGAAGTGAAACCTTTAAGAGGTACCCACTATGCAGCATTTCTAAAACCCAATCAACAAACAACTGAGTTCATTTCAGGGAAGCTGCAGAAGGAGTGACTGAGTGATCTGTATTTGTTTTACCTACAAACATAATGACAAGCATGCCTGGGAAAGGAACATAGAAAAAGACAGAAAGAAGACTATATTATTTTTTTGCCTTTAAAGTAGCTGGCTGTAGGGTAGAGTACAGATGAATGCAGGACGAGAGATGAGAGGAAGGAGTGGGTGGAGGCAGACGGCAGGGGGACACATCCAAGCTGGGGCACAGGGAGAACAGAGGAAATCTTGCTCGCCTACTTTTTTGTTTTGCTCCCATTAAATGAGCAATGGCACACACACAAAAAACCCCAACCCTGTGAGGCCAGAAAGCAAGAAGAAACAAACTGAATCCTCTCCTTCAGTTTGATGCAGGTTCCAGAGAAAGAAAACAAGCTCTACTTAAAGAGTCGGGTTAGGTTCCAACTAGCATCCTAACCTGTAAGGAAAACTCTGTATGTTAAATGTGACCTGCAAAGGAACTGAGTAAAACCTTAGCAGCTTTAGAAGCATGTGTTGGATGTTCCAGTAGTCAGGCTGAGAGGCACATTGAGCTCATATTTTCCCCTCTCTTCAGGATCACATCTGCCAGACTTTTCAGGGAATCAGTAGGCTGCACACAGAACATAACCCCAGAGTATGCTACGCTGGCAAGTCTATCTTGCCTTAGCAGTGCAACACCCGCAAGAGTCAGCCTGTAGATAATATATCTTCTGTAAAATATTATCTATAAGAGTGAGGCATATTGAACAATTAGCTAAAAATCAAATGGTATAAGGGTTTAAAACATCTTTGTGGAAAAAACCAACCAAACAAACCAAACACCTGAGTATATTAGCTTCTATACACAGGCACTGGGCTATAAGAAGGTATTGCAGATGCTGCAGCACTTCCAGCCTCCACTACAGACTGAACAGAGGAAGCCAGTTTCGAGGTGCACTGTTTGACTCTGCCTTGGTGGACAGAGACAGCGGGCACTGCTTACGCTCACTACAAGGTCACTTGTACTGCTTCTTCTGCTGCAAGGCTGATGGAAGACTGGAGAGCTCCCAGCCCTGTATTCCCTACAGGTTATAGCTATGGACCACAGTCACTGGCACAGTCCAACATGAGCTATAGAATAGAGGTGCTCTGTTTCCTATCTCTTTCTCATCCTTCATGCCAACAGTCACACCCAGGAGCCAGGTTTGTTGTAACAGCAGAGTCCCTCAGCATGGGACTTGCCTGAGTTCCTCATATTCCACTGCCTAGATAGAATATGCAGAACTGGTGTAAACCAGATTCTAACCCCAGCTCCACCTTGGCACCTTTTTTTTGTTGTTGATGATGTTCATCTACCGGACTGAGGTTTTAATCTATCTTATTTACCTGGGGTTTTTGGAGTTCTACTGCAATACTGTGCAGTGGGATAAGAAAATGCATAAATATTGACTAAGCCTCTTGATTTGATGGGGGTGTGATGGGAGTAAAAGGCAACTTCTACATCTGATTTTACAACATTCCTTTTGAGAAAAACTCTAGGCAGGTCTCCAAACCATGTAATAAAATACTCTCCTTTGCGAATTTGGCTGGCTGCATTCTATGGGTACCTATTTGTGTGGATGAAGAAATAGTAACTAAAAACAATCAGGACAAAGACAGGAAAGGTACATACTGAGCAGTAGCCTGAACAATCTTCAGGAACTTGAAAGCGCTGGAGGCTAGTGGTCCTGTTAAATCCACAAAACCTGATACACTTTGAAGAGCAAGATTCTGCCAAATCTGTACAAGCCCACCAGCACGCATGACTCTCAACAACTGGCTGTATAGCATGAACCACATCCAAGACAGCAGTGGCTGCTATATGCAGACAAAGATTACAGGACTGTACACACATGTGATGAAACAAAGGAGCCTTCAGGACAAAGCCACAGGTGCATCAGTTCAACCTCTGCTTCTGAGTAAACAGCTGGGTTTGGCTTCCTAATTGTTGCTCCAATTATGAGTTGCTCATGTGTGTGAGCGAACTGTATGAGAAGTGAATGTACTGTGTGAAAAGTTGTTTGCTATTATTAATAGAATCAAGATGTTACAGTCAATAACCACTTGATTAATAAAAGGTGTTCTAATAAATATCAGTTGTGATGTTGTCTTCCCTTACCTGATTCCCTCTCAGAAAAATGGGAATTTGCAGCACAAACTTAAACACTTAAATCCCAACCAGAAGTTCATTTTTTGTTCAGTTTTTTTTTTTTTTTCCCTAGATTTGGTAATAGTAATTTTAGTTTAACAGTAACGAAAAAATCCAACCAAGCCTAAGCTTATGTCTCACAAACCGTTTATTTATTTAACAACAGCAGTGAGAATTCTACTCAGTAAATTAACACAAGTGTGAACAGAACATACAGGATAAAACATGCTTACAGAAACTAGTAACTGAAAGTAGGGAGAACACCTACCCAGTATAGTTAAGTTTTGTTTGATATATATGCTTATAATATGCTTTTGTAAGAGCAAAGAGAAAGGATATGAAAAGACCATTTAAAGAATCTCCAGCTTCAGTTTTAAAAAGCATGTAATGTACAGTTTAGTAGTAGTGAAAAAATCCAGAAAAAAATAATTAAGTTTTTTTATTTTAAGTTGTACAACATGTGTTTTCTCCAGGACGAAAACTTACATGGGACAGTGGATCTGTTTGAAAAAGTCTTGGTAAACTGAGAAATGGGAAACCTGGAAGAGCTTTAGGCATGCATTTTACTGTCAAATTTTCTTTTCCCCCCCTTAGCCTCTCCCTTAAGCTTTTTGATGATGTAAAGCAACTTTGGTACAGTATACAAGCAGGAAAAGTATCAGTTCTATCTACCTGCCAGTTTTCCAGTTCATTAAAAATGGTGGCACACAGAAGCTAGAAAAATCAACTGGCACAACCTAGCAAACCTAGAATGAGAACCACTATCACGGCATTGTCTTGGGACTCCACAGCATTATTTTTAAGTTTTTTTTTTTCCTTTTTAATTCTTCTCCCTCTTACTGCTGTTACTCCCCTCTCCTTTACCAAGTTACCCCACCATTAAATCAATCAGATGGATTACACAGATTATAAATTAATTCCTGATTAAATATCAGTTACATTTGGTGACCTGCTAACATTTGTTTAACAGAAAATATACTGTCACTTCAGCTTTTATTCACTGAATATCAACTATGTAGTCAATGTTCTCTTTAAGACATACCTGCAGTATGAGCGACTCTTTATCACCTTCTAATCGTGCCAATCTTTCTTGATAAGTTTCATTATTAGATGAATGATGATTCACCTGTGACTGGGAGAAAAAAGCGCTATGAGAATTTTTACAGTTAATATTAAAATTTCAAGCAATAGTTAATAAAAAATTATATATATTGAGTGGTTGTTATAATACAAAAACCACGCAAAATGTGTCTAGAGACTAAACCTGTCTATTTCATATGCATTAAACCTTTTGAATGTACCTTTTTTTAGCTGGATTTTGAATACTTTCTCATTTCCAGCAATCAAGAATGGTATAGAAATAGATCTGATATTTTCTAGAAAATTATAATTTCATTGGGAAATACTACCGTATCAAGACAAAACCCCTTTAATTTGAAGTATCTGCTCTCAAAAGTCTTTTGCCAAAGCCAAGGAATATTGGTGTTTATTTTTAAATGGTAAAAATTGCCATATGTATTATGCTATTCCTAGAAATTACTGCAAGAAAAGTATACATTTTTTTGTTAGCAATTAACAAATTATTTAAACTATCAAATTCTTATCAGGAACTACTCTAGCTACATAGTCACTTACGAATTTCTAAATGGCTCTAAGGAGCAAGACCTTCCAAAACATGGCCTGTTTCTAGCTATTATATCCCATTTCCGATGAACTTTAATATTGCAGAGAGAAACACCACAACTAAAAAAAAAATAATCTGCAGATTTATTTAAAAAAAGTTTAGAAGAGTCCCATAGCTTCATCCTGTATACTGAAACACTGTGTAAGTGTGGGAATAGAGCTGTTTGCTTAGAGTATCAAAAGTTAACATGAGCCCTTAGCAGTTCATTTCCCAGCTCCGTTGCAGGCAATGCATTTCTGCTGGGGAATAAAACTGGCTTTCCAGCTAACACAAGAATCCAACTTCACTGCGTTCCCTTCAACTACACTACTCTGCAGCTGACTAGTCATTTATAGGTACTTGTAGAATGGCACCAATATAGTCATAATCCTCCTCCCCAACTGTCCTTTCTCTTTCAACTGAACATTTGTGAATAGGATTTATTTTTTTTAAATATTAAATATATTTATGGCTTTTTGATCTCCACTGAAGTCTACAGGCCCAAATGTAAAACAGATGATGAAAATAAACTTGATGCTAATTAATGCAAATCAAGAAATCAAATATTTATCCAATCAAAAAGACACTTTTCAAGCCATAAAGTGCTGAACTAGATATGTGTGGCATCTTTGTGAGCTGAGAGAAACTGAGCAACCTTGTCTCTGATAGTTTTGAAAGGAAGTGAGAGAATCACAAAGACACCAACAAACAGGACTGAAAGGTGTCTGAAGAGATCATCTGGTTCATTATTCCATTTTAGGATTGATAATTATTTGCAATATTCTTGTCTTGCCTACTCCTAAAGACCTCCAGAAATAGATTACAAAGCCTCCCCAGATAATCTACTTCTTAGCTACCCATCATTAGAACATTTTTCTTAATGTCTAATCTGAATCATCATCTCTTCAACTTCAGCCTACCAGTTCCTATCATTATATATATATATATTAAAAAAAAAAAAGTCTTTCCTTTCACTTCAGAAATGTTTTACATATTTGAAGACTATCTGTAGATCTCTAATTAGCAGGTCCCTCTTTGGACTAAACAAACACCAGTTTTTCTGTCTTTTCCTCACAGGTTAATTTTTCAAGACCTGTTTTGTTGCTTTCTTTTGGTTCCTCTTCACCAGTTGTTCCTTAACTTCTTTTGAAATTAAGTGCCTAAGAGGAGAGACAGGACTCAAGCTGAAAATGGCTAGAGTGGAAAAAACCATTTTCAGAGATTCTTGGGCCATATTTCTTTTTGTATTAGCCATACAGTAACACTGACACATTTTCAGCCTAGGACCCATAAGTTCCAGGTCCTTTTTTAATGCTCTTATTTAGCTAGCATCCTGTTCTTCATCTTGTGTTTACTCATTGTTTCTGCTTAGATGTATAACCTTGCACTAGTCTGTACTGAATCGTGTCCTATTATTTATACTGTTTTCCTATGCATCAGGCTCTTCTTATGTTTTAATCGTGTCCTTTAGCATGGCTGCAAGGCCACTGGCTAGAATCACCTATACATTCACTAAGCTTGGTCCTTATTCCCTGTTTTAGAGGGTCAACAAGAACACTGAAGAACAGAATGTGCAGAACCTCACTCCACACCTCACTTACCAGCATTCATTGTCAAAAGAATAATATGTTAAATCTACTCAGAATATACTTTTCTCACTAGTTTTTGACCAGTTTATAGTAGGTAAAACTAAGATTCAAGACCTAACAGAAATGGCTCTAACTATGCACATCTGAGTGCATAACTTATACCAAACAGAAGTCTCAGACAAATGAGTAAGTTCTACAGTGGCACCTGTAGGGAGCTGGCCCACTGTGTAAGTACATAAGGCCCTTAAAGGAATGGTGACTTCACTCCCTCTTCTTCTCCTAACTAGTTTTAATTTTTAAGAATTTCTGTGTCATAACATCTCTGTCCTAACATCACAATGTAATTTTTTCAAGCCTTCTCCTTTTATTAAGAAATACCACTCACCCCTCACCCCCCACCATGTTTATAAAACATGCATCTTCAGTTTAACTTAGGCCCTTTGTATTAAAAGTTGATCGGTCAGTCAGTCCGTATGGCCTTAAAGTTCATTCCTTATTAACTTTTGTAGTACTATAATGAAAATAAGGAATCCTCATAAGTAAACAACATGCATTTCTTTATGTCTGCCTAGATAATCCTTTGACCTCAGCTATGCATCCTCAGTCATACTGCCAGCCATTCTGCTGGGGTTCTTACTCCACTTAGAGAGCAAAGTCTTATACTGTACTTTAGAATCCAAAATCTTTAGCCTTGGTGGTTATGTTTCCGTTGGGGTTAAGACTCCATTATATACCATTAAATTAGTTTTCTCAATGGAGAGCCCACAGGCCTTCCCCAGTATATCTCTGGCTCACACACAATGGTAGGGGAGACTTTCCTGCACCTAGAACATCACGTATTCACATACTGCTAGACAGGAAAATATTCTCTTAATGACAAAACCCAGTGATGAAAACTGCCTAGTCAAGTAGCTTTTGTACCCTTCCTCCTGCTGTCATTTGCTATTTTCCTAGGCTAGATTTAAGAAATATACTTGTAACCACTTGTGTGACCACTCCGCCCTTGCCTTATAGGCACAGTGAGTTAAATTACTGCCAAAACATTTTTACATAACCAATCTGTCATGAGTGCAAAACAGAGTTCAACATTTTATATAATCAGTAGTTAAGAATTAGTTCAACATCAAATCACAAATAAGATATTATACTACACTCACATTTACCAAATGTATAGCCTCCGATGATGTCTGCTGCACTGAGCGACTGTGAAATATCCTCTGCTGGAAGTCCAATACTCAATACCCATGTAAAACCTAGCGAATCATGTCCATGTGAACAGAAAAGGGGGAAGATAAAGAAAATGCACCCTGCCAATAGGTCAGCCAGAGAGTGCTCAGATAAGTACAGGAAAAGTACAGTAGACAAAATGACCTGCTAAATAGAAGTGGCTGATTGACACATAGCAGTTGTTTAAGACTTGGGAAATCTTTGTGGCATGCATAAAGACAAGATAAAACAATGTAATATGAACCAAGGCCATCTGCAGATGGTTGGAGTGCATTCTGCAGTTGTGAAAGTACTGAGAGGGAACTGAGCAAGTGTAGTTGGATACCACACATATCAGCAGCAACTGAATATAGGACCTATAACACTGAAGTCATAAGACTATAGATGACTCAAGTTGGTGTAAGAGCTCACAAACAATAAACACTAGACTTCTGTAACCACATGACCAAAAGGCTGAATCACCAAGATTTTCCACAGAGATGTTATTTCAGAAGATGTAGCCCTAAAGACCAAAAATCTTTACCTGAGCTCCACAAATTGTAAACTAAATATGTTGATTATACTTCTTACAATGAGAGAATGAGAGAAACTGCATAAAACATGTAAAAAAGTTTATGATAACACATAATAACAAAGTAGAAGGAAAGCATGCTAAGGCAAGGTGGTTGAAACTACACTGATGGTAGTCCACTTGAAAAGTCAAGTGTATACCATAAATACTTTGCCTAAGGGAGCTGCAAAACAATTTCTTGAAGGACCTGCATTATAGTCTCCATAGAGATTTTGGATATAGTTTAATGCCCATGAGATTGCATCAGATACTAATATAAAATGTTTCCTGAAACAATTCCAAATCAACTGTTTCTTCTGGTTCTAGGGGAAAAAAAAAAAAAAAAAAGAAAAGCTTTTGCATTCCATCACCTGCTTCAGCTTCTTCTTCATCTTCAGTTTCCAAATCTCTCTCTTGAATATGCTCTTTACTCTAACCTGGACATAATATTGGTAGCTGCTGGAAACTTGACTGTCCAAGTATTACTTACATGATCCAGTCATTACAGAGTCCTTTTCCAAGAAAAAAGCTTAACTATTCCTCCAGAATATATGACAAAAAAATCAGACTTCAGAGTATGATTAAAAAGCTTTCATTCAAAATGGGGATAATCAGCAAAAATTTAAAAGGGTATGGCAAGAAAGGGAGGAAATGTTTCATCAACTCAGCTATCGTAAGTTATAACAGCCTTCAAAGAGCCCAGTAAGCATGGAATGTTATGTTTTCTTGCTTGTTATTTTGACAGGAAACAATTCAGAATGCAGCTTATTGTCAGAACAGAACGACAACCATTGTATAATGCTTCTGTACAGATGTTCTGTTCAGAAGCTCCTGTAACAGAACTTCTAGCTGAATCTTGATAGGCTGTAAAAGTAAGCCCCTTAAAGGAAGCACATATGCAAGATAATAGAATTGAATACAGGCCAGTTTATGCTTTCCTCATGTGTGCTGTTTCAGTTTCAGCTGAAAGAATCTCCAACACAGCTAATTTTAAAACAAAAAATAGCAACTTCTGAAGTTGATCAGCAAGCTGTTACACAGAAATTTGTCAATAATACCATGGATCTCGTATTGGGCTATGGAGGGGGGAGGAGCTGGGAAAAGAAACCTGGCAGTCAGTTAGAGTGGTGATTTGTAAGCTTTTTCAACAAGTCACCCTCCTCTTTTAGAAGACAGATTATGTCATAACCCTCCCCTCTTCTTATTTAGTCACATGAATCACCTTCAGTTCCACTGATAATTGAGTAAGATGCCTGTGGCAACTATAATACTTGCATGAATGGGGAAGATTAGGTACATGCTTGACATATTGTCTTTTGTTGCAGTTTAGAACCTGAAAACAAGGAGTATAACCAGCAGAATTCAACCAGTCAGTTTTCCTGCAAACTACTAGCAGAGCACAGACTGTAATATATTTCAATACAAGAAAAAGTACACTACATACTTGTTCCAGCCTATTTTGAATTGATAATATTTAGAAGAGTATGAACTTTCCATCTCTTCAGTACTCTTCTGGGTCAGCAGAATTGATGTTATGAGTCACAGTATTTGCTATTGTGTAGTGATGAGTGAGTAGCCTGCACAGTAAACATTTTTATTTTGGCATCTGACTATGGATGTAATACAAATTCGATCTCTTGGCATGTTAGTACTACCTCAGATACACGCCCAGCTGAATATATGTACATTCACTCAGTAGACTTGAGGAGGAGAAGGCTGGAACATGATTTCTGGATCTGTAATTCTTGCCTTTCATCTGAAGGCAATTAGTAAATCAACAACAGGGTTTTATATTTGCTGTTGTTCCTTGTTGATTAAGTGAAAATGGCAGTCATTTTTAAAAAGCTAACAGCATATAGTCTGAAATTAAGTAAAGACAGAGCTAGGTAAATTTTTGTAGTCTGTAAAACAATGAATTTTTCCTAATACTATTTTCTCCTCCAGGCAGTTATGTTACTTAAAGGAAGATATTCTTAGAGAAGTCATAAGATTCACCCTCAATATCATGAGCTTAATGGCTACAGCATGGGTTTGATCACTCCACCTCTTGCTACTACAGGTTGTGAATAGCATCTGGAATAAAGGAAAGGAAAGCATAAGAATAACATACACCTATTTCAGGTCAGCCATTAGCTTGGTGCTGCATGCACTTCGGAAGGTAAGTCTAAAGCAAGCTACAAGAGTCATCAGATGCCTCCACTTCATATGAAGCCGTCTCTCTTTCAAAATAAGACATCTTACTACTGTAGAATGTTTTCCAGAGGCAAGAGACCTTCCATTTTGCTACACTCCATCCACTGCAGTTCAAATAGTTCAGTTAATTTACAATGTCCTTAGAGAGCCCATAATACTGTTTGTAGTAAATATTAGCATTTATGTTTGTGATGCTTGTTAATAATTTGTGGTTATAACTAAATGCCTACATACCAAAATGGGGGTTGTGTCATTTTTATTTGGAATGGTGTGTTCCAATTAAGGCCAGATGGAAAGATAAGAACAAAGCAACAGGACAACAGATGAAATTGTATGTGAACCCCAAACCCAAATCCCTTCAGAGAACCAAAGAAAGATTGCTAAAGATGAGACACTTTCAGCTTCAGGTAGTGGGGGGTGTCTCAGGTTCTTCAGCTTGCAACAGTAACTTTTAACTGCAGCAGATTTATGCTTAGGCCCTGTAAAAGAACCCAACAGTTACCTGCAAAACACTTCCCACAAACTGCCCACCAACTACTTTATGAGAACTATGCTGTTGCCTTAGCTGTGATGTTAAAAGTGCACTGTATACGCACAAGAACTTTTCTGTATCCTTCTAGAAACAGACTGCTGAGCAACGTGCCTCCCTTAACAACTCCTGTGACCTCCTTAGCCGGGCTTTTTGTCTTACTAACAAGGTATCTTCAAATATCTCCATTGTTACAGACTCTTATAACATGAAACTAGAGCTGTACTATGTGCCTATGTCAGATACTCAGCTTCTCAGCCAGAATAAGCTAACCAGGACAGTTCTGAAATTGCCATCAAAGTATCACATGCCACGAAGTACAGTATAGCTGTACCCACTGCAGAGTTTTGTCTTTCTGAGATTTGGTAAGGTAGTATCAGAGAAAGTTCCTTCCGTTCTAAGAAGTACTACTGCAGACTAATAATTTTTATTACTCGCAAAAGGCAGAAAAAAGTAAAATGGAGAAAAAAACAGTAAACATAGGAAAACACATTAACTGTGCCTCTTATACAACTAAGATAAGGCTAAATTGTTTCTTGGCTCTGTCCATCAGCTCTTACATCTTGCTGCCCACTCTGTCCATACCTATGGCTATTCTTGGCACAGCATTTTCACAGGTCATTTTAACATCAAGAAAATCCAATGGAAAGACCTGAAGTATGGGGACACCTTATTTCAAGTTGATCTAAATATTGCTTTGTCCCTGCTCCTCTTGCATGATACTATACATGTTATGTTACAAGACTACTGCTCAAAACCAGATCCTCTATTCTAAGCATTTGAAAATAGCAGTTGTATCTGTCATTTTGCCTGCCTTGACCTCGTGATTTTTGTCTTTGTTTGCTGCCCTAACCCAGTCCAAGCCGCAGATACCATGCAAATCTGGTTTAGCCAACCACTGCAACATCAAAACTGATCCTGGTCTCTGAAATGACTTCTGCTAATGATGAAATTTGAACCAGCTTTGGCATACTTCACCAAGGGATTATGGAAGTCTGTTGGAGTTACTGTTAAGTGCCATTTGTTACTCTGGAGGGTACTCATACTTTATCAGCCAAAGAGCAACATTTTATGATTGCAGGGCCTAAAATCTTTATATGCTATCAGTCAGTGCCAGACATGTGACATTAGGATTCTTGAACATGAGAATTAAATAAGCAACTTAGATTGTTTCAACTTCTTTTTAAAATCGCTTGTCAAAGGAATTTGGGAGCAGACTGCTTAAGTTCTCCTGGGAACAATGCAAGAGCATTTTCAGTTCTCTTCCCTTCCCCCACATGTGTTCACCCCCTTAAAGAGCTTGCAAGGAAAAGCAGCAATATTGCTATTCTCCTTTATGTACCCTACATAAAAGGAATTACATGCAACAACAGTAATAGCATTATTAACTTCTGTAAAAGCCTGTGCTACATTTGAACACAGTATCCTTTCCAAACACAATACTTGAAACTCATCCTAAAAACATCCTGTGTTAACCCCTCCAAAGCTGTGAACATTTCAGTGTGAGACTTTCTTCACTGAAACTATTTCTTGAGCCCATTCTCAGAATGTTATTGTCCTCAGTGTATCCTTAATGCCACACAAGCTGGTAACAGCATGCCTTAACCTTTTGTTAGCAAACCTATCTTTTTAGAAATGAAATTTAAACCAGGAAGCAGGGGTGGCAGACATGCTGTATTCAAAACCTCATTTAAACAACAAATTAATATGTGATCTCAAAAAACACTACAGAGTTATTTAGCTTTAACTGCACAGAGAACAGGTTAAACTAATAGTATAATGTTACCAGCTGCTACTTCCTGTTGTCTCTTCTCCTTCACTATCCCACTCGCTCCCCATTTAATGCCCTCCCCATCCACACTCCTGAAATGTAAGTTTCCAGAACCTGATGTAAATATTTTGTAAATTAACTTCAGGATTCTCAAGCTTTTATCAAAGACTAACATTATATCATGAATATTTTATGTTCATTCACGAAACTACCCAAATTAAGGGTCCTAATTACATTTCACGTATTTACCTATATTTTATGTTTATACAGCTAGTAAAAAAATAGAGTGCATGTGCATATGTATATGTATACATGTGTGTTTTTAATCCAGTGCCATACAGAAGCACTGACATAAATGGTGTGCATAGAATTTGCAAGTACACACAGGTTAAAACAGATTTTAAAAGTATAATGAGAGGATGTGCTGCTTACATGACACACAATTAACTTAATATTGTAATTAAAAACCCAGTCTACTGTGAAGGATCTATTCACATCCCATTCATGGATTTTTCAAGCACTGAAAAATAAATACCTACAACTTAAAAATCTAAAAGCTGACAAAAACAAAGTGATTTTTCCAAGGTGTTGAGACAACTGCCCAAACCTAAATTTTTTTCTTTTATAGGAAGACAAAAACAATCTCATGCAGTTAATGCAGGTTCAGACAGTTCATCAGAAAATTAGGATTTTAACAGCACTGACTTTTTAAAAAACAATTTTATCGGAGTAACATGCACTGGAAAAAAGTACCACCATTTTTATCCAAAACAAAGGCATCCTTAAAGGTCTCATAGAGTTACCCTGATGAAGAATCGATTAAGTGAAGAACTAGTGCAAATAATTTTTAATTTCAAAGCACAACATGGTAAACAACATATTCTCCTTTTTTGCCATAAATTCCCAGGCAGGATTTGCTTTGTTGTATTACAATCTCAGGAAAGCACGAGCACTTGCTAGAATCTATTGCCATTTGTTCAAAGTTTGATCCTAGAGTTTCATTTTTAAAGACAAAGACAGCTGATTCTCTCCCCCCTCCATAAGCCGCCTCCTCCTACATCAAGAAATGTCTTTAATTCATTTCTCATAAAGAAACTTACAATATTTTATGTCTGAGGCACTCAATGCGTTTCCTTTCACAAAGCTGAGAATTCTGACTAAGCTTTGCTGATGTGCATTTACAAAGAGAAAACAAAGCCCAGCAAATCACTTACCCTCTTTAGCCACGTGAAGTGCTTGTAAATATCAATCTCACCATCCATGCTTTGGGCCCATCTCAGCAGTCACATTCCCAGGGTTAAAAGAAACTTTTGGAAGCAAGCGCACTACTTTGTTCTACAGGATATAGCTGTGACTTCTTCCCCTTTCGAGCCTCAACTTCTAAAATCTTGAAAGTGTTTTCACATTTTAAGCTAAATCTTCTGCCTCTGTCCCACAGTCTTATCCCAAATGCTTCTCACAGATGTATACATAACACACAACTGTATAAACTTCGGACTCTCCCCCAAACATCTGGTTTTTTTAAACAGCAGATCGGTTAGCAACAAGAACAATGCAACTCTAAAAACGTCAAAAAAATAAGTTGCTAAATGATCTTTAAAAAAGATCTTTCAAGAATAGTATAAATCTGCAGAAACTGTTCCCTTTTAATGTTGAATAACAAGCTAAAAATTATTAAGCTGTCACTGAGAAACTATTTTCAAGTAATGCTTTCTCTGGCTTTCTGTTTCAAGAGTGGCTGGAACTCATTACTAAAGACCCCCTATTTCCTGTCTCTTTTTTACTCCCTGTTTATCGTAACACTACTCAGCCTTCTCAGTTTATTTCAGGCTCAGACTAAACCTAAAAATAAGTTTTGCTCTTTGAATTACTTGCCTGTCCTCTCAAAAGACATTATAAAAGAGGAGGGATACAAGGACGATCCTGTGGATAAGTTAATTATCCCATAAATACTGCTATTGCCAAAGAGGCAATTTTCCATCTTAACAGAAGATGATGATACCCTTCTAAGATTTTTGTCTGTTCCTGCTGAAGCTGAAGTCTCATAGCATGGCAACTTTTCAAACTTGCAGCATCAAGATAAATGTGTATGCAAAGCAATGCTCTGGCAAGAAGGGAAGTTTAAAAGCGTTGCCTGTTACTGCGGTGTCCTCTAGTGCCTCCACACAGTAGTTATGATTAAGTTCTAATTTTTCCCAATAAACTCCAATTTCCAGTATTGTATCTCCCACTAGTTGAAAGTGGCTTTGGCCTTAAATAGGCAACTGATTGTTACACACACAAGGACAACTACTGGGGCAATGCCTATTAAGACCAAAACGCAGCTGTCTCCATGGAATTTTTGTGATCTCAGAACATTTGCTTATCTTCCCAGCCAAACTCACCCCTGCATTTAAGGCAAAGTAAAACAGCAATTTGGAAGAGCCAGTGTCAAAGTTGCCCATCCTACTAGTGATATATACAAAGAACTCAAAGTCTGAAGCTGCATGTAAACCCTGAAAAGCAGTTACAGGGACCCTGCCTCACTTAGGCAATCTACCCACATTGCAAACTGTGGAAGTCACAGATACATGAAGGATTTTCTGCAAGGGACGTGGGCTTTTATTATTTCAACCATTCTTGATCCTTTCGACCTGATGGACCTCTTTTTAGAATCTTCTATAACACAAAGTAAGAGGGAAGGATATAAACCTAGACTTCCAGCTTTCTTCATGTATTTATTACCTGTCACATGATAAGAAAAATATGAATGGTTTTCAGAAAGTTAGTGCTACAAGTCTCCTAAAGTTGCTAGGACACCTAAAAACACCAGTAAATGTGACAAGATAAAAGAACTGCCAGTTTCCAAAAGTAAACCATGCTACAAGACAGATCTGAAGAGGACTTAGGGTGCTCTGTAAATAGAACGTACTTACTCCACGCTGGTTGTAGAAGTTTTTACGCTATCTTGAAGTTGATGAGAGGAGCTATTTCTTGAATAGATCACACCATCTGGCAAAAGCCTTAGTACACTGTCAGTGGTCCATTTTTTTGAAAAAAATCATAAAAATTAAGTTGCACTTAATATAGTATGCTTCTCTATGCATGACAGCCTCTGTCATGGCTGACAAACTGAATGAAGACTGAATAGGGGTTCTCTTGACATTAAACACGAACTCCCTACAGCTTAAGGCATTTTTTTCCCCCCAGAAAACTAGTTATCTAATTATGGAGAACAGCAAATACACAATATTTTGAGGTAAAGTTTGATGTATCCCATAGCACCAGTACTACGGAGCCTCAAGTTCCACGTTTTATCAATTTCAAAACATAGGTTCCAAGACTCTCATTCCAGCCTTATTTAGGGAAGGGTGAAACATACGTCTCTTAAAACATTCCACCACATATCATTGCTTAATGATTTTGTTCTTCATTAAAAAAACCTACACGAAAACTATGTTACTCCACTTACTAGTGCCTCAGTGTAGTGTCTGCAGCTAGGCGAGTATTCATCTCTCCTCTTAGAAGTATTTAAAATGACAAACATACCTTATTTCTGCCTTGTCATTTGTCCTGGATTTCATGCAAAGGCCTCTTGATTCTGTTACAGTCATTCTTCCTGATTAAAAGGTAAACGTATCTGAATTTTCTGTATCTTATCAGCCACGAATGTTGACAACATACATTCCAGGCAGTCACATGTTCACTTTTGGCCTGTCACCTGCATGCTGAACTTTACATTCTGCTTGAGCTTTGGCCTGAAAAAGTTTCAGACACCAACTGCATGCAAACCAATTGCCCCAGATTTGCTTAGAGTAGTTTTCCGCTTCACTGGAAAAGCAGGCTACCTTCTCTGGGCAGTGTGAAAATACGGAAAATATGTTGCAATCTGAGGATTGCTTCATTGGGTTACCACTGTATTTTTTTTTTTCTTATTTTTAGGAAATCCATGTCTGTGTGTAGTTCTTCACTGAGCACTAACTTCTAGTTCAATGGAGAATTAAGAAACAAACAAGCAAAAATCCCCCACTATCACTGCAGTACCACCACCCTCAAGTGTTTACCCCATGGAGACAGAATTATCTAGCTATTACTCCCCCCACCAAATTGTTTATTTTCTCCAGTGTAATCTCCAAAAATAAATGAAAACACACATTACGGCAATATAAATGCAATGTAGGGCACTAAAATGTTTAAAATTAACAAAGTTTATATACTCCACAAGCTGTGTGAAAACCCATTAGGATTTCTTTGCCAATTCTGTACTTCCATAGAAAACTGATTACTGCCACTGTTGATAGAGCTAAAAACTCCATTTGCAGAACAAAAAAGGTGCTAGCCACATGAATGTCTGCTGAAACATAACCCATAAAAAACACTCAACTGAGCAACCCATTACTTTATTAGTCAGCATGTAATATATTTCAAAGACAATTTTAAATCTGTTTCAAATAGCAAACAGACATGCTGTAACAGCTTTGAAACTGAAAGTAACACAATGCTTTAAACAGTCAGTTATACGTCTCATGTCCCTCCATTCCAGACCTATGAAGAGACAAGAAAACATCCACAAATCCTCTTAGAACTGTGGAGGGAAGGGCAATCTGACTGTCTGGTGTAATCCCTCTTCTACCAACACTGGAGCTGAGGAAGCACAGAATTGTTTGCTTTTCCACCACTGTCCCTCTTTCTCCCATCCAGCTGAGGCCCTATGAACATTATAAAATCATATTTATTACTGTTATTTTGGCAATTTTACTTTTTATTCAGTTAAATTTGTGCTAAAACACAGGTTTTTGCTATCTTTCAGAGCAGCACAAATGCAAACTGACAATAGTGTTCTTGTATTGGAACTCCATTGCCTGGGAGGTTAGAGGGCAAGCGAATAGGAAGCAGAGCAGAAGTTCTTCAGCCTCCATCAGGTCCAGGTCCCTGGAGCATAGCATCTCTCTTCCTTTTCAGCAGTAACTTTTAGATCATTTTGGTTTCAAAACCCATCAGCCTCTGAAAACACCAGAAGAACATACACTTGGCCTTTCAGGGCAAGAACTGAAATGACGAGCTATGTGTCTTCCCAGCCTCATCAGGGGAATCCAGTTGAGTATGGGCATGCCACAAAAATTTACTCATTCCCAAGAATTACTATCAACTTTTCCTACATCCATTACTCTGCGCTCCTCCCAATCTTAGTGTTTGGGCTGCTTTGGAAACAAAGTGATTAAGACCAGATTTTAAAAAAGAAAAATTTCCTCAGCATGCCAATTCACATACCTGTGATTCTCATGCTGCAGAAAAATGCAAGCGTTTCAGAGTGAAGAAAGAGGGAGAGAATACGCCTGCACAGGAATTCTTGTGTGAAAAGAAATTCAGGCTATTTGCACAAAAGACAATGGAAGAAGAAATCCTTTTTACATGGTGAGGAATGTCTTCAGGAATCTAGATGAAGCATTTCCAGCAACATAATTTGTCTTAAGAGTCTTAATCATGACTAACTGATAATGCCTAAGTGACAGAGAAAGATGAAACCCCTGGAACAAAAGAAAAAAAACAACCAACGGCATCCTGTATATGAACACATTTGCTTTACTCCTGATAATTAAAAAAAAACCTAACTGACTAGTATCCTGGGAAACAGACTAGAAATAATGTTATGTAGATATACGAACAAATAATCCTCTCCCTGCATAAAATGCACTCAATCCTAATGGCTTAATTCTTTGATTAAAATCTGTATTTCAGAAATAATCAGACTTAGATGGCCATTAGTTCCAAGCCAGAATGGGTAACCCTCACCCTTATTGCATATTCGGAGGGTGGGGGGGCGAGGTAATACTTCAAACAGGCGCTGACATCTTTGGAGTCATTCCCATCTGCAGGCTGCATGGTATCACATATCTCTAGCACTACTATGTCCTTTCTAGTTACTGCTCAAGTAATAACTAGCTGTCTTCCCTTGGCTTGCATAAAGAATGTATTACCAATACTTAGATGAACTTACTGTTTATTAATTCATACACAGACATTTGCACATTCTTGGCAGTTTCAAACATTCCTTGCCATATGCTGAAATACTTTTTCCAGCCCAAGTTCTAGAAGAGCTATAACTTTTTGCATGAAACTTATTTAGAAGAAAATGTGGGTTGTAAGAAACTTGAGTACTATGTTTTTGCATAAAAACTAAAAAATGTTTTCTACTTAAGAGAAAAAAATTAAATCACTGTGAACACTCCTGCCCAGTTGCTATAAGCAAGAAAAAGAGTACACTGACACATAAAGAAAATATTTTAAGAAATATATTTACATTCTACCACACAACATACTACAATAATTCAGGTTTACTTTTGTATCTGAAAGGTTTAAAAGCACTACTGAAATTACTAAATATGCAGTAAATCAGTATATGAAACATTTGAAACAGGACATTTACCAAGTGTTTGCACATATATCAATGATATTACCAAGTAACCTTTTGCCTGTCCTCAGGATGACACACATCAGATTTTCTCTTTTAAATTTCAGAATGGAAAAAAAATTTAAAACCCCAAACCAGAACAACCTGCAGATAAACCTTTACAAGTCCTTTTTTCTGATAAGGAATATACGAACATTCATTTTCTTCTTAAGCATTTCATTATTTCAAGAAAATAAAGCACATGTTTATCTACTTATGAAGAAGAGTACTATGCCAACATGTTGCATAATATGTCTAGAATAAGTACAATGTTTCCATTTTTGAAAGACCACAAAACCTGAAAATATATTTAGCTGCATTTTAACTAAATACATGCCTGTTTACCACTATTATTAGCGTACTATTCCAAAAGAGAATGAAATAATTTTGTTGTGAATTATATTATTGCCATGTTTGTCATAGCTGATAACATTTAGCAAATAAGATAGGTCAACCTATCCAAATTCTGTGAAATCTGAATAAAGGTTATATACAGAAATAATTCAAACTTATGCCCTTCCTCTAACATTCAAGTAATACTTCCAAATCAATACAGTACCTTTAAGAAAATTTTGCCCCCAGCTTCTTTACATGACCATTACCTTTATACCTTATCTGGTAGCACCATTGTTTAATGAAATAATTGTCTCTTACCAATCCCTCTGTTAATTACTTTATGGAAAACATCTTCAAATGTTTCCTCTAGCTACACTTAAAAAAGCACATACTTCACAGCACTCGCATTTATACAGTAATGTTTGTTAAATTAATACAGTGTATCATATTTAAATCAGTGAAAAGCAATGCAGCTGGAAATTCTAGTGACAGATGATAATGTGAAATGAAAAAGGGACACCATGGGTAACATTAGACACAAAAGGAAAGATGAACTAATGTGATATTCAGCCACTTAGTGCAAAGGAAGGCACTGAAACCAACAACTGAAAGAGTCTTAGGTAAATGGAACTGAATAGATTGTATTAATGCTTTTGAAGGCTAACATGCAATTTCCGTATACAATCATGGCTTCCTATAGAGTAGTCCTCTATTTCCTCTGACAGTATCAACATGTGGATAGCCCACATAGGTGAGGTTTGCCCCCAAGGGCTAAACTTCACAATATGTCAGTAATCTACCTTGAAATCTCGGAAAACTTAACATATAAAAATACAGGCTCTGCTTTTATAACAGGAATACCACCTCTCTTCCATGAGTACTCTAAGCCTAAGGCCATAATACAATTCTGTTTAATCACTCCTGATCATTGTAGTTTAAAGGTGGCTCTGTAAGCATTGCCGACCATTACAAGGGTGAAAGAAAATGCCGAAACCACCTCACTACGTTTAAGAATGAGATCTAAATCAGCCCTACTCACTGCAAAGCTATTTCAAGCTTCTATTAGTTCATTGTGCAGAGAAGACTTTCCTACCTCTGCTGACAGCTACTGCAGTCATAGTCAGAGATGATAGGGTTGACTCCCAGACAAAGCAACCACAGAACATTAAAAAAATTAGGCCTGGTTTAGAAAAATTCCATGCAAGCTGTGTACACCCCCTTTCCACTAGTTCCAAGGCACTCTCTAGTATTCATAAATAGCTGCACATATGAAGGACACTTCTCTGCTCTTTCTTGTGTGCTGTGAATTGCTCTAACATGCTTGGGGAACTCAGAGGGGAGCAGATCTTCCAGTTCAGGGCTTCCATGCACCACTAACTCATTGAAAAGGAGCTGGAGCACAGCAGAGGACTGGGTCATACAACTTTCAACTCTGACTACTTACTGGTCAGAAAACACGTCCATCTAATGTTTCAAGTTGGCAAAAATAAACATGAATGCTTACGGAATGATGGCTTTTCTACACTGTCCCAAGCAGGCTCTACTGGTCCATTTTCAATTTAACATGTGTTAATACCACTTGGCAATGGGAAGATTCAGCTATATATAGCTCCATCGTGACTCTCAACAGTCGAGTCCCACAGTCAAATCTACCAGCAGATAAATATATCGGCTTTAACTGGCATTGCTCAGAATATATTCTCTTCCCACTCAGCTGTTGCTGAAAAATCCTATTGATACTTTTATAAAAGCATGTTTTCAGTATATTGAAGTGCCCTGTATTGCAGTCATTTTCTGCCTCTGTTCTGGACAGATAACTCTTTAAAATGAATTGTAGACAAAAGTGAAACAAAGAGACCAGTGATTATGTTTCAGCAGAGCGCTTTAACACATACTTAAAATAAAACTTTGAAGTAATTTCAAAACTTCACAAACACCACCAAGTCAGAATTCTAAACTGGGGTTTACTGTTTTAATCTGAGTCCCTGTGAAGACACTGGGGAAAAAAAATTCTTTGATTTTAACACAGAGTGGAAACAATCTCTTCTGATTGTTAATCATGACCAAATGGCAATCAAGACTCTAAGAAATTTATCTTATTTCTGCTAAAAAGTCTGGTTTTACCACTACAAAAACACAGAGTATGAAATGAGACAAAGCACAGCATATATCATAAGGCAAATTGCATTAGTTTAACAAATTGCCTCTACCACACATCGTCTGCTATTTCTTCTGCTCTTCTCCCCTTCCTGTTTCCTCAAATTTAGAACATTTAGAAGCCTTTCAGAATTAGGCTTCCGAGGAAAAACATAATCAGGACAATACTAATGAGTTTTCAAGAATCAACATTTTAAGGGTTAGTATATAAAGCTACATGGTGAAGTGGCTTGCTTTAAATATAAATGTTCCACTGGAAGGAAGATCATGTTTTGCAATCCTGGAAATGAGGCTTTCACTCATGCTTAAAATCGTTTTATGACCACTGTAAGAACACTAGGGTTCCTCTTTACTCAGAAAAGGGCTCCATAAAGATGTATAGAATTAAAAAAAAAGAATTAACAGTGTAGAAGTTCATTTAGAGTTATGAAATGAAACTGTAACTAAATACATTCTTCTCATAGGTCACAGAGTCAAACAGTCAGTTGTTACTGCAGCAGTTAATTTTTAATGCTGAAATTACTACCTGCTTTGCAATATATCATGTGGTCACTAGCAATACTAAAATATTTAACAAGCAGCATTGAAACCATACACAAAATTATTTTATGTGAACTCCCAATGATAATCCCCAGATCTTTTTGTTCTGTTTTTAAGGCCAAAGAATTTACAATTGTAAAGCATGTAAAACACTCCAGACATTCACTTTGAGGCAAAAATTTTTAATACAGTTCTTAAGTAGTTAAAAGTCTATAATTAATGATGCTTTATTCCATTTTAGCTTTGTCAAAAGATTTGTGCAGTTACAGCAACTATTAAATCCTCATTCTATGATACATAGCAATAATCTTTCTAAATTCAGTGTTTACTTTGTCAAACCTTTTTCATCTATCTCAAAGCAGCAGCAACACAATTACTCTGCTCAGTTGTACTGTAAACTCAAGAACCTGATATGTTGACAGATCCTAGACCACAGAAATGCAAAAAGGAGCCTTTTCAGAAAGCACACCTTTAATTCTACAAATGGCATGCCTCTTCTTTAGAGGATCGTAGAGGATAAGCACAAAATCCAACTCCGCCAAATCACTGAAACACTAAATCATCACCAATGGTTCCATAAAAAGGAATAAAGCAGATGCTTTCAAAAGAGGAAGTAAGCAAGGTAGTATCAGGTATGAAACACAATGTCTACAGTTTTCACACTCTAGGCATATCTAAATTTTCCCACATCTTTGGTATTCACACCTATAGCAGACAGACCAAAGAATGTAAGTTACAACAACAAGAACAACAACAAAAAGCTTCCTGACTGATCAGTAACAAGCCAATGTGCCTCAAAGCTCACCAAAATGCTAAACTCTACAGTCTTATTTATTTAAACACTAAGTGTAGTTCAGCATACTAAGTGGCAATTACCAAAGCTGCAAAGCTACTTCGATTGTAAGGCCAAGGGGCAATTTTCTACAGAAGTTATTTTTCCCATTCTAGTACAATCGAGCTCTAGTTTCTAGATGATACTCGAACACAAACAAACAATATAAAGAAGCTTCAGCCACTTTCTGTCCTCTAACCTGCAATCCCAAGTACTGCTGTGTAGCACAAATAGAACTAGTGGGGATAGCCATACTCTGTCTCAGAGAGCTTTCAGGGCTGTGTTAGGTTATGATGACTGCTAATGCAGAAGGAACACACAAGAAAATAATTGGGCCTTCTATTCTGTACTTCTGCTTAAACCAAAATGCTACCTGTTAAATGCTTTTGTTTGATTCTATCCAACAGGAACTAGTCTTGAGCCATCTTTCTGACTCCCCTTTCTGCCATTTCGCATTAAAAAACAATATGCGCAGTAGCAAAACACAAATTCAAATTATTTCCATAAGGCACATTGTATTCTTGATTAAGGATGGCAGCTGCCATGATTTTTAACACAATTTTCAAGCATGCATATAAGTGAAGAAGAATCATAAAACAACACTCTCTTCTTGAAAGAAGCATGATTATCTACTTTTAAAATAAATGTCAGATTGCTTTTTGTATCTTTATTTTCGAGTGTATTCCTAGTCAGGATAAGCTGGGAATATTTTTGACCTCACCTATTCCTGTAATGTTAGAAACAAAGCAGTTGCTGTATTCTCTAAAACCAGTAGCTTATTCAGTACATGCTAGATCAGCCCTCCAGCTTCAAAGGAAGGTACATGGGCCCCAAAAATAAACAGATGTGGAAATAATTGTCCACAAAAGAAATTCCCCCTCCAATCCAACCTATAATAGCTCTAAAAAACAGCTCAAAAGCATAAATTCACCATCCACTCCAAAGTTTGTTACAATTCAACTATTGCTACTGATATCAAACATTGTTTTATGTAACATTTCAGTTGAATGCAACAATTAAAATATATTCCAAATCTCTGTACTGAATTATCAGCCACACTTTAAAGAGAATGCTTAGAAGAGACACTTTGCAGCAAATTCCACTTGAGAGTATCTGGCATTTTCTATGTAATGATGTTTTACCTGATAGTTACCAGTTGCAACAACTGGGCACCCACACCTCAGGGGTGCCTGTGGGAACTCATGGGGTGCTTGCTCACCAGCGCGTGGGTTAGCAGACCGAAGGGAGCTCCACAGCTACACGCAAACGCTAAAGCACCCACGTGTCCATTAGGAGATGTGTGGATAGGGGAACCCACTTCACAAAAGAGGCTGTTCGTGCTTGTAACCAACACCAGCTGTGTGAGAGAGGTGTGCGTGTAACTGTGAATGTGTATGTGTGCATGTCTGTGTGATTTTAACTTTTTGGAATTAGTTACAGAACAGCATTTAGAAATTTGTAGGTGTTCCTTAACATTTCTTAAGCATCTAGTATTCTGGTTTATCTGTTGTATTGCTGATGTTGATCCTAAATACATAGTTCATTGATTTCTAGTTAATTAAATCTTTAATAAATCAGCAAACCACTTCAATCTTGATGTGTTTAAACCATGGGAATTGAGCAGGAGTTTTTTAATGACACTCCAACATTTCATAGACTAATGATTACCAAACTTCATTTGAGGCTTCCAATGGGAATGGATTCATTGAGCTAGAGGGTTCTCATTCTCCATAGCTTACTATCTTGACTATCCTTTTTCACTTATCAAGTATCATGTTTCACAGCTCTGGGCTGGAATTAAGGAATTTTCAGTATGGGACATAACCATGAAATACATATTCCATTTCACTGAACTGAGCTGAATTTTATCAGACGACTTCTCAATTTCCAAGTGAAACTGCTGCTTGTCAGTGGAGAAAGCTCTTCCAAATTTGAAGACCATGGAAGTTGTGTGCATGCTTACAAATTACTTGCATTTTAAAAAAAATATAAAACAAAAGGTCTATAAATACATAAATTACTACCCATTTTTGAATAACAGTCACAGCAACTGTGCACTACCCTCCCTGTGCATGTCTTTAAAAGAAGTGCAGAATTGTTCAATACAGAACAGTGCAAAATATTTTAAAAACAGTGGTCACAACATATTGCACTAGAGATACTGTATACCACCAGTTTCCCTGTTCTGTTGGTTCTGAACCCAGACTGCCCAATTGCTTTATCAATTGAATACTACTTTTGATGCACTAGAAAAGGCTTTTAGGACATCAGTAAAATGCAACTCTAAGAGGGAACTGTGGCTTCTGTTTGGCTGGTTTCCCATAAAAAAGAAGAGATACATGTATATAAATACGAAGAGTCAAAACATCAAGTGTGGCCTACCTTGTAGAGCTGAAAAGCTAGTTTGATTAATATTTCTGCAACAGAGAGGCCAAAAGCCACAGCACCAGATTCAAACTCTTCAACTTAGTGGTTCAGGGCCAACTTTACTGTGAACAACTCTGCAAATCTATGCCTTTTATGCATTAAAAATATCTTTCAGCTATTGCAAAGCTTTGAAGAAGCATTAAAATTTCTGCCAAAGCAGGAATTCAGTAAGAGCTGGCCTGAGGGTTTGGACTCAAAATCTAATATTGTAAATCCAAATTAAACATTGCCTCCACCTTTTGCTTTCAAAACTGGTATCAAATTCTCGTTCCTTTCTCTCATACGGTTCCAAACAGGACTTTCCAGCCATAGACCTGCACTCTGTGAAGAATGCCAACAAACCAGCAGTTGACAAGTTCAAAGAAAAGCAGCTACCTTTCCAACAACATTAGGTTACAATAGGCACAAGGCAGCTATAGCAGATGATAAACACTGAACCAGAAGCTACACAGTTACATAGAAGTCACATGCATTGACAAAGCCAGAAGAAAATCCATTCATCTAGAAAACTTTTCTGAAGTTAAGAAAGTGACAGGTAGCTTTTACTCATTAGCAAACCACTATTCACTTGCAGTGACAGGCTTGGTGAAGAGGAGTTTTCTGTCAGGACCTGCTGTTTCTCTTTCTTTACATCCAATGGGTCTCCTCTTTTAAGGTCTGTCTGAAGATCTGCTCCTCACTTGGTAAGCCTCAATCTTTTCCAGGTAGTCAACTGTTTTTTCTCCATCTATCCCAAGAGGAAGGTCTCACATTCGGAAGCTAGAGCTTTCTCGTGTTTACCACCACTGCCTTGTGTACAAGATACTTTGGAGATTCATAATACTGACAGTTAAGGTAAAGGAAATGTAGTGAGGAAAAGGATAGGAGAATCATGCAATTTGAATTTGTCCCTTCAACAGACAATGCCAAATTAGTGTTTTAAAAATGAAAAGTTTTATAACTCATTATAAACTTGTTTGTTATCTCCAACAAAGGACCAACCAAACCAAAAAAAAAAAAAAAAAAACCACAGAAAAGGTAACTTTTTTGGTAGTTCATTTTTACTATCTTTTCTCTCACCAAGGACAGAATAAGGTCTTTTACCAACATCTTTCACTCCTATATCTACATTGCTTTAGTAATCAGCACATAAAGTGGTAATATCCTCAGCTTTCTATGATTGCTCACCATCCCCTGCAGCTCTCTAAGTATGCAGATTTCAGTTGTTATAAAAATAATTGAAGTATCAAAATACTTGAACCAATGCTGTTTGCAAACAAAAGGGAAAAGCTATAAATAACTACTTACCAGATTCTCTTCAAACCACTCCCGTATACACAGTGCTGTGGCCCCTGGAATTTGATTTCGCAATGCTTCTTTCTCTTGAGGATCCTCTAGCATTTCCAATGCCATCTTTAGATCTTCCAGGAGATGCAAAATTTGAAATGTGCCCAAGTATACTGATGGAGCAGGTGACACAATATCATAACCACCATTAGCATACTCTGTAGCTGACTTTGTACCTAAAACAAGTGAAACCAGGACAGACGATAATGTAATACAATTGTTTTGTAAGTGACAAATATATAGGTACTACACACTACAACATTTGGACTTCAGAAGCTAACTGACAAGCATCGGTATTTCAGGCTTACAAATACTTGAGTTAGTCTCTAGATAAATAATGACACTGAAAAATTAAATGTGAGAGGTGTGTACAAGCATATTAAAAAATAATTTTGATGTAGAAAACAGTTGCAATGTCTGTTAAATTACAAATACCAAAACCTTACCACAAATTACCTGTAATTTTCCATGGTTACCATGAGATGTCACTAACTTCTCAGCTACATAGTTAGAAGTCTCCACACAGAGCAGTGTTAAGCAACTTAAGAAAGATTGATGCAGTCCTTTGACAAGAAACTTAGATGAAAATAGATTGTGTTACCAGAACTAGAAAAATATGTGACCTTGAGGAGGTTTATAACCCTCCCACAGAGAACAAAACCCCAAAATTAGTAATAAAAATGGCTATGAAACTTTGCTAGCTCTCTAAATTACAAAAAGCCCTCTAAATTACACCACCTCCCTCCTGCCAACCTTCCAGCACCAATATTATTTTCTCAAGAACAGTAAGCACAGCAACAAACACATCTCACTTGATGGAAGAATTATAAATAACACAAATTCTAATATCTCAGAGCCTTTTTGTCTTAATACCCTGTGTTTCAATAAGATGCACACTAAAATGAGCTATCTTTTCTCAGTCCTGAATTTCAGACCTTGATTTCATTTAATATCCATTTGTTTCTTTAAGAACTAGTCAGATGGAAAACTTCTATTTGCTCTACTTTTTACAGTTTTTATGTACAATTTGTTGCATCATGTACATAACACATTGTACTCATGCCTTCATTCCTGTTCTCTCTGGCATAAGCGATCACATTTTCCCCCTTTATTTGACTTCATGGGAGAATTTTTTTAGGCTTTTGATCATTCATATTGTACTCCTCTCAATCCTTTCATTTTGTGACATGCTTTACAGGTGTATGTTGGATCCACATAGCATATAGTATTCCTTAGAACACTGTATCATTGATCTACACAAGGGGATTATAATAATCTCCACACTATTCTTCATTTTAGTCCTGTGTTTAACATCATTTACATCTTATTTAGGAACAGAAATCTTCACTGGGCCTTTGAAAATTATTTTCTAAGGTTTTTTTCCTGAGCAGACCTATTTAATTTGAAACTCGGATGTATAAGTAATTCAAATTTTCTTCTTGAATGCACACTACTTTGCATTAATCGATGTGAGTTTGCCTGCTGTGGTTATTTATCCGCCATGATTCGGACATTACAAACTATGTTTGAACCCAATGATTCATTTTACATATAGCCTGATATACAACTAATACTTGAGTGCAACTCATGAATACACTGACACTCTAGGTCCTAGTACACTGAAATGCCTTCTGTACCTAGATTAGCTTTTAACCAAAATGCTAACTGTACATTTAATCCTAATGTTGTTTTCCATCTCAATCAGTTTTTGGTCCAATACAATATTTTGTCTCTCATTTTGTGAATGCTTAACTTTTCTCAAAGCTTTTGGGAAAATTCTAAATATTAACCAGTTTTCCTTCAACCGCTGCTTTAATGACAAAAAGAATTCTGTCAGATCAAATATCTTTGCAAAAAATTGTGTGGTTTGAATTCTACTGTAGAATATATGTGGCTTTTTGTTTGACTGTTTTAAAGAATGCAAAGCCATCTCTAGAAATGTCTGAAGTTTTTGCAAGGCTCAGTAGTAGGGATTTTATTTTTTTTAAAGCAACACTCTTATTTTCACTACTGGAGTATTTGGTAGAGTCTTAACCTCTTTTCAAACTCATAATTTCCTGTTTGGTCTTGTTGACTTCTGCTGCTTATGAGTTTATTTTAATACCTCAGGTGTGAGATCTCATCTTAATTTCTGGCTAAGACTACGTCCAAGATAAAGTTTCTTCAATATCCGGCGCTACAAGACTGCTACACAGGACAACTTCACCTCATATATCAACCTTGTCTTCCTGAATTGTTTCCTTTCAAGGAGAGGATCAACTAACTGTTTTGCTGGATTTGAGTATTCTAACCACTAGAGCATATTTTCTTGTGTATTTCTATACTCTCAGCTATTTATAGTTGTTTCTGTTTATGTACTTCCTAATGCAGATTAATATTAAACTCTAGCAACTAAAAATAGCAGATTTCCAAATTGTGTAAGAGCCATTTGGATCATGTAACCTCTTAAATCTTTTCATTCAGCCGGAGTGGCTGACTACACACACACTAACTGAAATCTGGCATTGTCTTCTTAAGTAGCATGGATGCCACTTTTAAAGATATGGCTTCCTTGGTTATTGTGACATTAGGACTTTTAAACTAGTTTTCTCACTCTTTCTTTTGGAAAACTCCATGCTAATTTTTTCTTTTTGCTTAGCAAGCACTTTTCACACTAGAAAAGCAGACAGGTTCCAAAGTTATTTCATAATCAGCTTTGTTAGCTACCCCTTCAATGAACTGACAATTTAAAATAGATACAGCATGGGAAAAACTTAATAGAGCATTCTGCGATAGTATTCTTCATGTTATTTATATGAATACTTTTTATATACAGACAAGAGAGAAAAAACCAAACAAAAATCCACACAATCCAAACAAAACCACACAAACTTTCAGGCCCACAACCAATACTTCAGGTGTGAAATAAAAGCCATAATCTTTAAGATAAATACAGATTTAAAACAGTTGTTCACGAGTTCAGTTAATTATACTAGGTAGTTTATACAGCCATACCATACATACCACTAACTTTCTTGAGGAGAGTATTGGTGACATATTCCCTCACCAGTCTAAATGCCACACTACATATCACATCTTGCCCCCATCCTTAGATAATCATGGCTACAACATTACTGGTAACACCTACCTTCTACAGAAAACAATTTTAAATTCTGTAGGAAAATTCAATGACAGTGAAGTACAGACATTTTGGCACGCCTTTATTTGACTTGCCTCTATCAAAACACTAGGAAAAAAACCCCCATACACACACACACACACACACTCTTTAATCTTGGCAAATGAAAGAACTGTCACCCTTAAGAAACACAGTTCTATAAAGGTAAAAATTTTCAAGCATTGGAGCATAGCCAGTGCCAGACAGGAATTATATGTTACATGATTTCCTGAGACTGGGCATATTCCATATATATGCTTCAGTTATTCCAAGCTCTTCAGCTGACTGTTCAAACTGGCAGAATTCTAAGGATCCTCAAAGTCTCGCATTTTACACAGCAGTGGAAGGTCATAATTTCTCAGTACTCTCAAGAACTGGGTCCATGTGTAAGGCACATAAGCCAAGTTTCTATAGTAGTAATCTAAGGTGGGTCTTGAGGACAGTCATGTCCTGTGTAGGGACATTTGGAAGGTGGTAATGTGTTTTTACTGGGAAGGAACATCAGCTTGACATGTAGTGATTGAGACAAAGTCAATATTGAGACAAAGTCAATTTAAGAATTTTCAGGGTTTTTTCTTACTGTTCCCTTTCCTGCCTCAAGTTTCCCTCCATTTAAATTTGCATGAAATGAGAAATAAAAAAGAAGCCAGAAGGAAATATTTTTCTATTAATTGCTAACAAAAAGAGATGCAACAAATGAAAATCATCAGACATCCTTATGGCAAACACGTGTTCCCTGAACTACCTAACAAACACGCAAAAGCTGGTATAGCTTACAACTTACCCCATACCTATGACTGGAATTCATTTTAAGCATAAATAGTACAGGATTTTAAACTGCAGAAGACAATAAAGATACTTCAAAATTTTCTTAGCTAATAATAGTAAACAGACAGCACAGTATTTTTTTGCTTATATGAATAAAGATATAATGATCTTACAAGTGAACTGTCTGTAAATTTTTATATGCATGAGTTCCATTAAACCTTGAAAGGAAAAACATCTCTTCGATTAATACCAACTGAAGTTAAATGAAGGAAGTAGAGATTGAAAGGCTCAATTTCATTCATAATTTTAAATCTTTCAACTGACGTTATTATCCATGAAATAAATTATTAATATAGATATATCTATCAGTACTATTCAAGATTTGTACTTAGACTTCAAAAAGCAGGCACTGGTGAGAGAAGAATGTACCCGTGTTTGACACCATCAGAAAGACAAACAAAACCCCAAACCATATCTGTATCCTTATGATGCCAAGAATACAGGGCATGATTCTGAGATGTGCTGAAGATTCTAGCTTTCAGCAATCAAAATTCCACTAGCTTCAAATCACTGGGATCACAAATATTAAGCAAGGACTTAGAAGTGCTTTGCTTTGCTGCTTAGGGGCCAGAGTACTCAACAAAACTTAGAAGGCCCTCCCATGAGTAGTTCTCCTTGTCTGGAACAGGAGCTACCCACAGATCTCAAGTGCATCACTAAGAGAACATGACCTGTCACACCTCCCCATCAAATACATGCATGCACTCTTTTGTGAAATAATTTTTAAACTGGTTTGCTACTGTAGCACCTTTTATTCTCCCAGCTGAAATGGAAAATGAAGATTCCTCTGAACACAATAACTAATGCACTTTATACTAGGTAAAGAAATGCAGAAATGGAGAGTTCGACTCAGCATTTTAATTCAGAAAGCTTCCTGTTTTACTGCTTAAATTCAAAAGAATCACAGGCTTGCTTCTCTTATTTGCTTTCCATGTAGTTTCATATTAAGTAGGATATATATTGCTCACCAGAAGGACAAGAACACACCCTGAAAAAACAGAAGTAAAAGTGCATAGGAGTAAATAATTATATTTCTTTGCATTAGCTTAAACCTTTATATCATCATGCTGCAAAGCACATTAAGTTTTAGCACCAGACAGTAAGAATTTGGATCTCCTTGCAGAATCATGCAAAAAAAGAGATGCCACAGTGTTACCAATACACAATACCATTAACAGCAATTAATTTGTGTGTAGCTTTATTATAGATAGCTGAAGTGGGGAAGAATGTGGTCCAAGCATAAGAATTTTATAGATACTCAGGAAAAATGAGTGCAGTTTTGAACTCTTGCAAAAAGACTCATTTTGTATAGCCTTGTACAAGTCACAGTCTTCCTGTGCCTCATTTTTTTCCAGGGGTAAACAGGACGTGGGAATCTTTTGTCATTATGTTTATATAATATTCAACACCATGGTTTCCTAGTGTACTACTGGAATACGATTAATCATCATAAATGTCCACCTTAGAGGAGCAGGAAAGAAAGAAAGAAAGGGAAGAAAAATTATTGGAACTCAGACATTCCAAGCAGCTCAATTCTGGCTTACATATACAGACAGTGTATGAAGGAGGTTAAATGTTGCTGCACAGTATATGTATGGTAGAAAGAATAATAAAAGTAATAAAAAAAAAGGAAAACGACCTTTAAGTTACACATTTCCTACACCCTAACCATGCAAGCACATTTTTAGTTCAAAGTTCCTTGCAATTAGCTGAATGGCTTCAAAGAAACGTTCCTTTTGGGCAAATACATAACCTATTGAAAAAATAGAACTACTGGTGGCTTGCAAAAATAAGTTACTAAGCAGAAATAAAGAAAGAAGCAGAAAGCCTTGCTAGTTTGAAAATCCACTCCCCTCAGCTTACATTGCATACATTCATCCATCACCCAACTTTCATCACTCTTAGCAGTAGATACAGTTTCTGATCTCTCACTTTTCCTTACATCTTAACTTCTGATCCCCTGCATTCATCCTTATGATCTCAGTCTTTTCACTCTAAAACCGGTGGAATTTTAGAAAAAAATCCTGGTAATACACAACTCAACCATCAGTGGTTAAAAAGAGATTTTCTTAAAACTGCTAACTCCTTTAGTCAAGAAAACAGAAAAACCAACAAAAGCCCCACAATAAAACCCCAAAGCTACTTCTATGCTGGGATAAGGATGACTTTTTATAAAGCCAAAATACTCAAGGGTAACAGTTTTGATAACTGACCAACAGTGGTTAGAATGAAATTATAAGCATACATTTTCTCTGGCCTTTCAGTCAATCATTACACTGCTAGAGAACTTTTTTTACCTGAGTTTTTACTCAACGAGTATATAGGGTGTCCAAGTTCTTCCTCTCTCCTTCAAGATTACAAAGTGTAATTTTCTTTGAAGCACAAGTCTCTTTTTCTCATGAAGACAGCCTTGAAAACGTGAATTTATGTAAACTAGTAGTAAGGTCTGGATGGAACATAATTCAGCCTCCTCGTTCCTAAGCCTTCTGTCAAAGGACTGAAGAGGTAGCTCACAAAATCCTTTCTTCTAATACTGTAATGTAAAATACATCACAAATGGTGTGTTTTGAATCATAGCTCATATTAGCTTCTCGTCAAATCTCTGCTTTTAGATCTTTAACTATAGGGAACAGTAACTGTTAAGCTGGATTAGCAGGAAGCCCTAGGAAAGCCTAGAAACATTAATGACCACATTCAGATGCAAGTTTCATGCAGCTCGGATGATTTTCAACTGAGCTTTATTTACAACCACATGTGGAATCCTTGAGACAGTTTTCAAGAACTGTCTATAATTTCTTATGCAAATTATCTATGTAATTACTCAAGTTTTTTCCTTTTACATGCTTATAGACTCCAAGCTGTGATGTGCAGCACATTAGGTACTGTATACACAACTAAAACAAAGAGATCTCTCCTATCCAGAAACACAAGCTAAGCAGCTGGGAAGATGGATTATGCAGCTATGATGGAGATTTGAGGCCGAGTCTCCATCACACAGGAAAAAACAGGATCAACACATTTTATTAAAGACAAAGAAGAACAAATACTTGCACCAATTTTCTCTCTCTCTTTTCCCCCCGTATTTACACAGAAAAATACGTGTATTTAGGGCCAGTGAAACCAGCAGTCTAATTAAAACAGTGTTGTGAGACAACAAATACATCTTTTTAGTATAAAAACCATAATTGTTTGTAGTAAGCAGTAGTAAGCTACTGGTAACATGAAGACTGTTTCATGAAAAAAATGAATCTCTGAAAGCATAGGGAAAATAAGAACATTCCATTTTTGTGAGGAAATAAAGGCATCTTGTTTCATAAAAATTACACTATTTTGATTTTTAAAAACTCTTTCAAATCAATTTCATTGCCTTAAAGTAAGAAGTTGAGAAGCTATGATTTTGAATTTAAAGAAGTCCCATGTTTGATAAAACTTGTTTAAATTTAAATCTTGGAAATCTATTCACTAGCCTGTTAAAAAACTGAGTGACTCATGTACTGAAAAGCAGATCACATCATATAAACCACAAAAGAACCTTTGTGTCTCAGATTTTCAATCCTCTGGGGTTATGGCCATCATGGTTTAACTGCCTTTCTTTGCTACATATTGTATCTGCAGCTATTTACATTTCTGTTTCTTTTCAATCCTTTTTCAAAACTTAATACAAATACCTATGAAGTATGGATTTTGTTTTGCATAAACACAATGCAGTACTGCATTTCTGGTGAGTTGATGTAGGTGTCCAGGTCATGACAGTAATTTTGTTGTTTTATACTTACAGAACTGTTTATCTATAGTCAGAGATAAAGACTTTAAAGTAGCATATTTCAATTGCAAAGATTTATCCATTTTGAATTAGTTTTAACTCTTACTTTCAAGAAAACTTCTAATTTTGTTGTTTTGCTGGAAAGACAGGAACACATGCAAGGGAAGCTGAAGACCGACTTGATCACTAAATCACTGACTAGGACCTTCAAAGGACAATTTTGTCGTATACAAAACAATTTTAAACATCTATTTTTGTAAAAGATCATTAAGTGTTTATAGAAAACAAGTTCTCAATGCTTTCAGCTCCATAAGATTCTGTAGTACTGACCCATTTATAGAGGGAATTCATCAGTATTACAAACAAGATTCAGAGCCTTCACTCTCTATCTTGTGCTCAGACCCCCACTATCAGTGAGAAAATATGCTTAGGATAGTGAGAGTATGGGAAGCATGTTTTGGGACAGGAGCCCAAACAGCTATAATGACCTCTTGCAAGGTTAAGCACTCAAAATTGAGGAAATTCCAAACTCCAGGTTGCTCTGGCAACCCTGGGTAAGGAATGAGTAGACAACGCTGCACACGCGCAATCAACATGCAAGTTGCCATGATTTTCACATGCTTTTAAAACACAGATTAAAACTGCACTTGAACAGTTATGCAAGGTCTTAACTTGAAAGCTACAGCATGTGCAAAGCCCCTACAAAATATAGTATCGAATGGCTGTAATGGTTATTCAAGTGTGCGGAGTTTGTGAGACCACATCTTAGATGTTGTTAATAAACCTAACAGAAGGATGATAGGTGACGTGAAAAATTATAGATTAAATAAACAGAAAGACAGTGAATTGCTATACTTTTAAAGTTTTAAAAGGTTTTAAATTGTTATAAATCTGTTATTGTTGACAACATCTAAGGAACTAACTCATTAGCTTTTCCAAAGTCAAGTATCTGAAGCTAAATGTCAGTACCTAACAAGATATAAGAAGCGTTATAAATGTTGAACTACAAATTAGAAACTCTAAATATTTGTGTTAGGTTTTTATATTTTCCCCTTTAATGTCCAGGATGAATAAAGGTCACCATTTCTATCTCCCCCCCCCCCCCCCCCCAATATTCTTGATACATAATTCTCTGTAACTGTTATGACAGGAAGTTATACATTTCTCTATCAAAGACCTGATTTCAAGAAATTTATTATTTAATTTCATTTTTCATACCTCTATTGCTATAAGATCAATGCATAAATATGCTCCAGCTAATGGTTTCAAAAAGCCACTACAGTGTCTTGTATAGCACAACTTCACAAATGCTCACCTTAATGCATAGCAGTAACAAGATAAACAAGTGCTGTAGTTACATTATTTCTTTTGTTCAGAAAAAAGCCAAAATTATTGGTTGAAAAAACCCAGAAAAATAAAAAGGAAATACCCTAATCATAACTGAAGCTCAGCCTATTAACACAATTACAATTTATTTAGAAAATACAAGAAAACCACTGCAGCTGTTGCTGTTCAATTACTCAGATCTATAATGAAAGAAATTGCTCATTATTTAAATTATTCTATTCCCTCATCATAATTTCAACTATAGTCTGTGCCAGTTCAGTGCTCCAAAATGAAATTCTACAAAGATCTCTGTATTAAAATGATAAAAAGCTATACACCTTTACTATAGAAACTAAATTTTGAATTTGAAAATACTGTGAACCTTGAATAGGACATAAGTGGTAAAAATATAAAGCCATCTGGAAGTGTACAAATTGAAAAGAAAAAATAGAAGCTATTCTCTAATCATTCTAAACAATCACAAGAGGCTTGTACTGCCCATCAGCTGCATGTCACCCAGCATGTATGTCAAATAAGACCTACCCCATGCCCCAACACACACCACAAAAAATAGGATTAATTGCTCTCTGTCTGGTCTGGACAATTTCAGCCCCTTATGAAGCAGAACAGAGTTGTCTATCTTCTTCACTTAAAGTGCTGTGAGACTAGACCTTACATTCTGAATTAATCCTGTGATGATGTAATATGACTATTCATGGTTAAAGGATGAGGTCACTAGGAAAAATTTTGATTTCCTATTATTTATGTAGGAACTCAGTGAAAACCTTATTCCACAAAACCTAAAATTCAACCAAACGGGTTCAAATGAGAGTGTTAGTATTTTTTGACCAGTCTTGCATTTTTAATCCAAGTTCTAATCACTTAACTAGAGGTGATTTAGTAATCTAACACATCCAGGAACATAGCGTAGCTCTGGAACTTGAACTCAATTCTTTTCACAGTAAAATTACAATGGTGCAGAACAATAAAAGAAAAAAAGAAGACCTCCCCCCCCCCCCCCCCCAACAGGTCCTCCTTCAAATTCTGGCAAATAGATCCTATGAGGGAAATATATTAAACTTGAACTAAAATCTTGTTCATCTCTTAAGTATAATTTCCTCTGAAGGCTCCTTTTTCATCAAGGGTGTGGGAAGTGGTTGGGTTTGTACCACACAGCCAAAGCTGTGTTGTGAACTGAACACAAGTGTTCTGCCACCTCAAGAGAAGAGAATTTAAACATGCATACTTCTTGGACAACTTCTTGACAAATTTTTTAATTATTTATATTTTTTAATCTTTCAGTACTCATACTGAAATATCAGTACACACCCATGTGATAACACATTTAACTTTCTCATTATTTTTCAGTAAGCAATAATTGCAGGAGCTCTGGTTAAAAGGAAATTCAATAATTACACTGATTACTTGGTGAATTTGAAGAGACTTGAGCTGCAGCCTATAATTTGTGACAGGAGTTTTTAGATCTTACAATTATGGTCATTATTCACAAAAGGAGATAATGGATTTCCAGATTGTTAACAGAGAGAAGCAGTTTGATATAAAATAAAATAAAAATTTTAATTCATTAGGATATATTGCAAAGAAAAAATAATCAAAATCCATAGTCCTATAAAGAAACCCATTTTAATAAATGGGTACAAGCTGAATAAAAGGGAAAGTAATGACTTGGTCAAACCTTAGAAGGAAGCAATGCCAAAGTCATTCACCTCAAATAAAGAATGTGTAGACAGACCTGACATACGGGCACTTTCTTTAGAGAAAGCCTCTGTTTGGAGAGCAAGTCATTCTAGCTAATGGGTAAGTCATGTTCACTGACAATCACATTAGCCCTTTTTGCTATTTTAGTCAAATCAGGCTAATCATTTAGCATGCCTAATTTATATAGCTATGAGGGTGGGTTATCAGTACAGATGTACTGAAGCATAAAAGACTTGAGAACACTGACCTATCTGTCAAATTTGATCAAGCCCAATGAAATTCAATTTGTTAATCTTGCTTTACAATCCTACCCTCATGCACTCTAAACACTAATACATTATGTATTGCACTGAGATGTACAGTCTACAGTGAGACTTTTTATCTGGATTAATCAGAATCATGTATGAGCTATGTTAACATTTGGACTAAGGGACAATGCTTTTAAAATTAGAAGGCTAAAAGTAGGACTGCAAATCCATAAATATTTGTAATATGTATTTGCATGCCCAGTTCTTACCTTAAAGGACAAGACCACAATCTAATATTTTAATAACTACAGCTAATAAAAGAAGTCAGGACTGTTTTATCATTAAACAGAGAGAATGCTGGTTTTGCATGTATATATATACACACATCTACTCAAGCTTCAAAAATTAACCAATGCAAGTTACACATCTCTGGACTTCTCACTTCTCTAAAATAGTGATTAATGCTCATTTTGTGCCTAAAGCAAAGATTTCTGAGGCCAAGAGAAGAGCATACCTCTCCTAGTACCCACTCAGGCCTCATTCCAAATGAAACATCTTTTTCATCAGCTACTTAAGTTTCCAAGAGTAATGAAGTTTAACCTTAGTCTTTGAATCCAGTGCTGCTGTGAGATATCCATGGAATTTGGATACAGCAAACTGAAAGCAGTTGATTTTTTGCTGTTTCCAGTCTACTCTAAGAGCAGCTACATTTGCACAGATGATTTGTCCAATATTTGCATAATATGGTATATATATAAATCTGCAGTTAGAAGACTCTCAGTCCTGATTTGTTTCATGATAGTCCTCCCGTCCTCCTTCTGAAGGAGCATCCTACCTTATTTGTTCTCTCACCACACAGAACAAGAGAACATTCCCTGTTTTCCAGTCCCTGCCCAAATTGCATACAGAAGTTTACTGGATTGAATTAGAATCAAGCTTGAATAATTACTATGTTCCTCAATTTGAGATGAATTTGAATAATAACTGTATCCAAGTATAAGCTCCAGCAGATCTATTTTGTCCTTAAGTCATACCAGAATATTCAAGAAATATTTCTGGAACCCACAGAACACTAGCTAGAGGAGAACAACCAGAACAGACTTAACTCAACCTGTCTTAAAATGTCTTATCTATTTCTAGTAACGGAAAATAATAAATCAATCAATCAGGTAAACAACCTTCACACCCAGCTGAGTTTTTACTTTATATTATAGCTAAAAAGTAAGTAAAAGAATAAAGCAATATGATTTTTATTGGTACAGGTAGATATAATTCTGAAATCATATGGGAAATATTCAATTAACATTGATAAGACTCGAGACATGCATTGTCTGGGAAATATCTTCGGGGTTTTTTCCCATTATATTCCCATATAAGCCTGTTTTCCATATTATATTGAACATCAGTGGACATTAGACTAAAATTATAAGTAATGTGAAGTCATAGAGTCAACTCTCTTGAAGAGGTTGCCAATTTGCTCATGATCTATCCCTGCACTGTGGAGACAAACTCTACATACCACTAGCGTGCCTGAATCTTTTTGTTTCAGAGCTTGGATACCAACACCACTACAAAACAGCAGTGAATGGGACATGCAACCTTCTGATTCACACAGAATATTTCTTCCATCATTTGCTTTGCTTCTCTGTATCACTGTCTCCACCATCATGGCAACTGAGTGGGGTAAAAGCAATGTTGTTTGGAAGCCTGAACAATTTAACTCTATTCCTTTTTTTATCAAGGTTAAACCCTAAAATGTTATGGGCACAAACAATCTGAAAAAGGAGTGGGGAAAAGGAAAAGAAAGTTAAAAACAAAAAAAATCAAACCTGGCTTCCAACCTCAATTATTTTTCTAGCATGAAACTAGAAGTAATATGTGATTTTCTTAGGCAGTCATATATTGCCATTTAATCAGTTACGCCACATATTTCCATACCATGGAAAAAATACCCAACACTAACCACCTACTGTCTTACCCAGAACCAGCCTCACAATAACCGTTTTTTCAGAGCTTCCATTCATGGAAACACTATTGAGTAGCAACATTATCATCTCACTGGAAAAACTGTACAGCCTGTAAGTCTGCAACATTTCTTTGAAGGGAATATGAAATGGCACCTTCAAGTAAAACTGAAATTTCTTCTAACAAAACATAGCACTGCTCAGATAAGCAAGGTGATAGACCTGTTTGTTGAATACATGGTCTTTTATTGCTTATAAGAGGAGATACCAGACAATTTGAGATATGTTGGAAGCGTGATCTACTTCTATCTTCAATCTAGAAAAGATTGAAGCAGATGAAATCCTATGGAATGACAAGCATGAAAAACCTCAAAATCATGGCAAGTTTGCTAACCGTTTCCTTCAAATGAAAACATGTCACACAGCTCTGGCAATTCCTGGAAGAAAGTAAGTGTCTAATCTGAAAATCAATTTAACTAGAATATGTCTATTTTTCTTTCTCTTGATTTTTCTGAAGAACAGAATCATCAGTGCATCCATCGTATCACCAATGTGTGCTCGGCTATGTATAAATCATCACAGAAGAGAGGTATTGAGTTAATATTTCCAGATGCATGCAGATGATTTATGAGCACAGGTTCCATAGTATAATTAAAGGGACATGGGCTTCTATGTTACTTTGGCTTTTTTATAGCACTAGCTGGTATGATAATGCAAGGTTTGCAATGGCTAAGAAATTATTTCAGTTCCCTAATTTATGAATTATGGTTTAGGACTTGCTTTTCTTGTTCTCTCTTTACATATCTGAGGGAAGCCCAATGCTTCCCTGACTATCTGTTTACGTGTTTTGTAAGAGCTCAAGAAATAAACTCCTAATTAACTTCTGTTGGTTAAAATCTTGTTTGAATAAAGTTTTGCATTCAGAAAAAAGAAGGGAGAAGGAAATACGTATCTAAATTCTCAATTCCATTTGCCTGGAACTTGTTCCATTGGTGTGAAAAGTTATTTGTGGAGTTGTATCTATCACATAGTCACATTTACACTTCTGTATATCTTAGCAGCCTGTTAAAGCTTGCACATTTAGAATAAAGTGAAGATTCATATGTGGATGAGAGGAAAAAAAAAATCTAGAGATTCTCTAAACTAAAAATCCTGGATAATTACTTCCTGCCTAATAACAGCTAGTCTGATATTGGAAACTCCATTAGTCTCTGGATAGAAAGCTTTACTAGAAGAGCAGGAAGAAGCACAACTTCATCATTAGGGGGAAAAAAAAAAATAATGAAGGGACAGCATGGGTGTCACTGTTTAAATTTATAAAGCTTTAGTGAATGCTTTCCCATTGTGCACAAGTGAGATCATGGCCCTACCCAGATACTTCTTTTAGGAGCTCATACTGAACGGTGTGTAAGCACAAACCCCAAGGCTACTGAGTTCTAACCACAGAAATTAACTTCTCTTCTTGGATGCTGTAATGTTGAGAGAAATTTTTTTAATTGCCTTATCACGAAAGCACCAAAAGACAGCAAATACTGTCTTGCATCATATACCTTTCTAGTGGACAGCTGAGTAAAAAAGAAATTCATAACTCCACTCCTGGATTTAATTGTCAACAAAAAGATACACATTCTAACTCTTAGACCACGAAGGTAATTAATAGCTAAGTTATTTAAAATATATACATCATAAATAAAATTGTCTATATTTTTATATATGTACGTATTTATGTGTATCTATGTGTCTGTGCGTAAAATACAGATATATATACTATCCAGCTAACTATAAGACTTGGTGAAAACTTTTTTCAAAGACACACTGAAACAAAAAACTAACACATACAATATGGAATGTTACCACATGAATTAGGATGTGTTTATACTACCATATAGACTTAGAGCAAAGTAAATCACTCTTACTTCAATATACACATGTCTGAGGTGGAGTTGCGGGTTTTCTTCCTTTATTTTACTTTAAATTTTCCTCACATAACAGTTGAACCAGAGAAATTTGCATGTCGCAGAACTTGACAAATTGAGAATAATAAGTAAAAAAAAAACAAACAGGAAAATTGCAGGAGGGAAAAAGACAAACATAGTTAAATCAAAAAAGAGTTTGGTGTAAAAGAAAGTATTATTATACCTGCAATGATGTCATCCATCTGCTCCAAAGCTGCCTCCAGCATATGACTAGCGTCAGAAGCCATCATCTGTGATTTCTTCAGACCTTTACTTTCTACTGAAAAAACAGATGAAACCATGTGTATTACACTAAACCAGACCTGACAGAAAAATATGTCACTGTTACATTATAAATTAAGCCACACAAGCAAAAGTCCACACTAGCAAAAGTACAGTCTAGTAATATGAAAACTAACAAAATTGTTCCTATTCTTGATAGATAACTTGGGATTTGAGGTTTTTCATTCACTGTTAATTCATTTATTATTTTTTTTAAGAGATTTTACTAAAACAAGAAAATGCAGATGGAAACAAAACCAAACAATCTCAAATACCAGAAGCTTGAGATTCCCCTACCCCTCATCCTTAACAGTGGTTTCCTAGATTCAAAGTTCAGTGCATTTCAACATTTTGCACTGTGAGGAAAAAGATGGTTGACTAGGTTTCAATGAAGGAATGAACACATGGTGAAAAACATGCTTAATCTATAAGCAGAACTCTGTAGAAGCTCTGCTTTTTGATTGCTGCCTTAAGAGTAAAGACAATTCCGAAATAATTTTTACGCCTTTCTATATCCCTATTCAATCTTTCTACCACTTCTTTCATGACACTGAAAACAGAGTTCTTTCTGTTCTAATAACCAAAATGCCCCAGGTATGAAGTTTCTGAAGTTACTGTTGCCTCTTTAAAACAGGATTAAAGACATTCGTGTTACCATCTGACATTAAGGATAACAAACAAAATGTTCCAAAATTAGACTCTACTTGTGAGTTGGTGTTGCCGGACTCTTAGTCAAGTAGCAGTCATTCTTGTCAACAGATGACATTTCAAAGGCGAAAAAAATTTACACTATCCATTTCACTGCCAGTGAGAAAATTCTCTCTGAAATAAGGCCCTTTTGCACATCACTTCATCGCCGAAGTATGAAACCAGTGCCCACACAGAGATGAACAAGGATCGTACTTATACATAATTTTTGCAGTGCTCTAACACACAACTCAAAACACTGAAAAAGCCTAGTTTAAGGGGTCATAGAATTTTGATTTCTCTTCCATGAAGGGTGCAATTCACTCTTCTCACATTCAATCTTCTGATAAAGCAAGTTTTTAAATCTGTAATTCAAAACTGTTCAATTTTGACAGCTTTCTAAGCACCACAAAAGACACCTGTCTGACAACGGCTAGAGATATCCTTCAAATGATGCAGGTTGTAGAGAAGTGTAACAGCAATGGTCAGATGTTTGTGGGGCTGATTATTCCAATGCCACTGAAATTTCACTAATCTGTATTTATCATGCTATTACCTATGCTAAGAATTCAGCTATTCCAAATTTAAATAAATATTATAGTAATCTCTAATGGTAATTCACATAGATGAAAATATACTGGTACAGTGTTCATCCAGTGACAGATCAGACACTGGCTACCATTACCAATTGCATGACTTTTAGCTAAACCACCCGCATTTACTATCTCAGTTGGAGCCTGCCTAAACACTAGAATGTAGAATCAGCAGCCAGAGGATAAAGTCAGCTTTAAAATAAAACCTTACTCTTTTTTTTTTTTTCCAGAGGGACCGTCAGAAAAAAAAAAAATTAAAAAAAATCCTTAAAAGTACACTTGAAGCTGAGTCAAAATTAATGCATCATAAGAAAAGTTCAATCTCAGTAATAACCCAGTGCAATGGAAAATTTTTACTAACAATTCAAAATTATTTGCTTCTCTTAAAAACTAAAAGTCCTGAGACACAGGCTTTTTCTCCGTGGTGCTGGTGAAATATACACAAAGAAAGCTAACTTATTAATAACCTCTGTGTTACCAGTAAGGTGTGTGTCCTATGTCCATTCTAGTCAATGTATACAACACCACTATCTAGAGGGACAGATGCAGGAGTAAGAGTCAGAAACTACTATGCTCTAATTTGAGCTCTGCCATTTATAGCTTGTTGTAATGGGTAAACCATTATTTAACTTCAGATCAAATTAATCTGAAGAGCAATATGAGAATGCCTTATCAGAAAATGGAAGAAATATCTTTAGTGTCACCCAAGGCAAAGATTAATGTAAATGAATGGTTGGTTTTGGTCTCTTCATTTTTATCAAATTAATAACTTGAGTATGAACAATGCTAAATGTAACTGAATTTCACCAAAATGCATCTGACTGAAAAATTTCATTTAATGGTATTGGAAATAACACAAATTATGCTCAGAATAATCTGGAAAGTCATTAAATCAGCTGATGTAAACTTAAAATTTCAGAATGCTTACACATGTGAACATTACAGACACTCTCTCTGATTCTGTTGCCAATTTGTTGGTTTTGGTAGATTTCCATCTACTGTTGTCACATCTACCTGCCAGTAGCTTAGTAGAGTCACTAAATACTTTAGAGATACCTGATTCTCAACTGCAATAATCCTTCTTCCTTGCAATATTTCCCCTAGTTCAAAGCAACCATAACATCGGTAATAATCACCTCAGTGAAAGGAAATCCACCTACAGTAAGCAGCTGCCAAAGAGGCACCTAGGCTACCTTGCTCGTTTGGTGGATGTTGCTACCAGCCATTCCCCCAGAAATCTATGGCCACCAGTTGTGTTGGTAAACCAGGACAGCAGACTGGCTCAAAATTAGAAGAGAGAAGACGAGTGAAAAATACTAAACATAGCATAGAGTTTCTATTGCTACACTGCACTGCATGCTCTTATTTGTGCTGTAAGCTACTGCTCCACGTGCTTAAAGTGGCTAGAGCAATACACAGATGTTATTAACAAAAAATGCAGAACTACCATTTCTTCCAAACATCAAATATAGTATTTGACCATCTGTAGTGAAAAAGGTACAGAAAAAGCTGATACATTACATTATAAACTTGAAATTTTACTTTTACAAAGACCTTCAGTCAAGACCTTGGCACAAACCATTAAGTTTTGCTGAAAATATCACCAGAACCAAGTCTTCTATCTCCTCCCAGCCTCCACAGTCTGCCTGTATCCACAATGTATTTTGCTGCTTAACTGCATTAAGCTAGAGTAAAACCTGCTGACCAAACAATGATTTATTAATAAAAGCAAAGTTCTTTGCTCCAGAGCAATAATGTAATATTACTTGCTTGACATCTTTTTCTAGACAGACCTGTTGCTTGTGCTTCAGGCAAGTCTTACTTTCCCAGACACTCCCTTCTTACACTTTGACTGTTCTGAGCAATATTGTGAAAAGAGCTTGTTAGCTCTCATATGCTTTCAGTTACCATTTCTGATCTAGTTCTATAGAAATACCTGCAATTGTGGATTATTTTTTTATTATTACTAAATAACAAGACACCTGTATCAATCCCAAGGTATGCTGAGTGCATCAAACAGGATCCATCTATTTGCTGGTATTTTAAATGCAATTCCTTTTATGGTTTTCATTCCTGAATGACATCAACAGATGCAGAACACCATGACTTATCTACCTATATAAAAATATACATATATTTTGAAAAATAAGTTATTTCAGCTTTGGTAAGGACTGAACAAAAACTATCTCTAACATTACAGTACAAGCTTTAATGTTAGCAAATTCAAACCTTCAGGATTTATTAGACTAATTTATATACCAGCAAAATACAAGAACCCATCTACTCACCTTTTCAGGTCCTTATGAAGAAAAGAATTTACTTTTTCGCCTGATCAGTAAAAATTGCTCACTATTAATAGCCAAAGTTTTACTGTTAAGCAGATGTAAGTCTAAATTATTATCATCCCTTCTAAGGCACACGCTCATACTAATTTAGAGCCCAGCCCACAAAGATATTGCAACCCTGTTTGTTATAATTACCTAAGTAATAAGATCTTCCAGGAAGTGCAGACAGAGTGAACTGGTCTGAATGCCCTAAATATATTTTGCTCAGCTAGCTTTACCCTATAAATCCCAAGCTGAAATTTGCATTTCAAATAAAATATCTCTGGTAGAACTATTGTGCTTAGAGCCAATATCCCTTGCAAATTTCTTAACCTACTTTCTGTATGTAAAACTACAGCTTACTGTGTCCAAAAAGAACATATTAACAGACATATTCACTATGAGCAAGACATATTCAGAATTGTGAAAAGCCTTAATTAAATTTGAATCTTTCACGGCTGCCTTGAACCAGCAGCTGTCCAGAGATAAGAATGTGAACATTTAGGCAACTCATAACTCAGATGTTTTTCCAAGGTTGCTCCTAATAATTAGGTCGCCAACTTTATCAGTTATGGAGAGAGATGTGATTTTTGACAAGAACTCTTGAAATCCAGATCTTGCCTTAATATCAATGCTTTGAGTGGCCTACAAATTCCTCATTTAGAAGACACAGCTAATAATTAACTACCCCCAGCTTTTTTCTGAGATGAATAAATACGTGTTTGTAAACTGTTTAAAGATTCAAATTCAAGTATCATATTGCTTTGTACTTAATGGTATAATGAAATATCAAGTGGCTTGGGTAAGCTTTAGAAGTCCTCCCTGTTTTTTTCAGCTGCAAGATGACTCCTGAGCTGGAATGAACGAACGTGCACAATTTCCACCCCCGTCATTTCCCACCTTGCTTCTCCCCCAGCCACAAGCTGTATTGTATCCAGTCACCCCACGGGAACACAATTGCTGATTCATCTCCAACCTGGCTCGGTAGTTCTCACAACACCATCAAATAAAAAAAGTTATAAATACATATTTGAATCATGGCCTTTTAGAACCTGGCATACCTCTCTAATTAAGTTAATCCTTAGTCCTAAATAACTATCCACAGCTGCTGGCAACAGAAGAATTTCTGATGATCACTAGAATGACCGCCTAAGGAACACTACTTATATGGCATCTTCCAGGACTATCCAGCCAGAAATCCGACTCATCTGACTATAACTTAAACACTACTTGCTCTATTTCCCCTTCATATGCTTCATTGGAATAGGCAGAAGGGTAAATAGAACCTTTCCTTCTTTGATTACCCTTTATGTAATAAATAAAACCAAGAATATAGAGGGTTTTTTAAGAATAACTAGAATGGGAATAAAAAAAAATAAAATAAAATTATTTTCAGTCAGAAAGTGTAAAAGGTCCACACTAAGGAGGAGAGGGAAACTCTAGAGAGAAATATAGATTAGCCAAAGCTGAATGAAGACCTGATACTGAACTATTTCAGGTAGATGGTAGAAGAACTGGTAAAGTCTCTAGTCAACATACTGCTGGGAGTCCTTACATGAAGGGACATCCTTAGGCAAAGCACAGTACTAGTACAATACCTCCGTGGTGAAAATGAACTAAGGTCATTAACTAAATAAGCTAAACTGACTTATGTAGGCAGCTGGGTATTACTCTGGCACTGTAAAACCACCACATTTATGTGCTGCTGATAAAAGCAGACTGACAAGCAGTAAGAACTGTGCTGCTTTTAAACATATTATACTAAATAATTTGATTTAAAATATGAAGAGAACTGAATGTAGTTAAATTTACTGCATTATGAAGTAGCAAAGTCAAAGCCAAACATCTGTTTTTAAAAATAAACCCATTAAGTTTGCTAATATGAGTCTGAACCTCAATTTTGGGGGAAGGGAGGGAGAAGGAAAAAAGAAAGCACCCTTAAATATATGCTAAAGGATCTGATACTTTATGATGCTTTAAGAACACAGATCGCCACATAGTAACTCCTCCACATGGATATTAAGTTACAGTTGCTATTGGTACCATAACCAAATTTCCTGACTCATGTTTGTACAAGGTCTCATCCTTACATATAAAAGCTGACGCTGACAGAATGGCATGTGCAAAGTGAGGTTTCTTCAGCTCCTCTCTATAGCAGTTCTGTCAACTGTAGAAAGCGCTTCATTCCTTCAGTGTTGTTTTAAACATTGCTTATAAAAGCTTAAAAAAGCACTTCATAAATTAATTTTAAATTGTTATCAGATATTTTAAGTTTTCTCTTTGTTATACACAATATAAAGGGAAATGTTGTAGCTTCCAACTTTGCAAATGTTAAAACCAAAATTGCGTTCATTATTTATTATTGAATTAAACCAAAATAACCACTAATTATTTTAGTTCAGTTGTCATCTAACTAGTTCCAATTTCTAGCTAGTTAAAACTTCAAAAAACCACAGTGAATAAATGCTTTGGATTTAAACTTCAACTGCATAAACCATTACCTGGTAAAATACACAGGGCGGGGGGAGTTTCTGAACCAAAACATGAACATTTGTGGTCTTAAAATAAATTTAAAGATGAATGGCATACAAAACTCAGATTTGGTACTACAGTTCACATTTAGTTATAAAAGTATTACAATTAAGAAGAGTTACACCTCCAAAATTCTGACAATTAAAATAAACATGTCCGTCCGTCTGCCCCCCTCCTTCTTATCTCAGGTATTCACCAGCATCAAGGTTACAGCTTCAAATTTTCTTACATGAAAGACAATGTTTCAACTAGGTCTTCTAAGTTACTTAACTCCAGATTCAATGCCTGGGAAACTGCATCCCCGCCCGCCCCCCCGCCCCGGAAAAAAAACCCCAAACAACAAAAACCAAAACCACACAAGAGTTGAAAAACTTAAGCTGAGAAATGATATAATGAATGATCCTGTGAAAGTAAATTCATGCTCTAGTAAATTGAAAGGTGAGAAATGGTAATAAACACAGAATTCACGCACTAATGAACTCTGCCCTAGAGTAAAACAGAGGACAAGACCTTGACAGAAATTGAGAGAGATTAGGTATATATGATTAACAGAAGTATTCAAAGATATCCTGTATAAAAATCCTAAATATTTAGACAAATTATACTGCTGGAAAAAACATTCTTTAAAACTTGAGAATTACAAATAATGTTTCTTATGGTTCATAAATAGTTCTCAGGCTTTTTCAAATCTCTCTTAAGCAAAGGCTTCTCAGCCTGGCCATGACAACGTAATTGATCAGGCCAGCCTGTTATGGAAAATCCTAGTGTTCAATTTTTGTTTGCCTTTCTGCATTTCAGTAAGTTTTGTAAATGGAAATCATTCTTCTTGCCCATTAAGCTGTTACAGAACCAACTCAGCAGAACAAGCACTACTAATAACTAACTTTATTAATCTATTAACTATATGTGTATAAATCCCACTAGGGATACAGAAGTGTATATGGGCACTGTGAAACAGAGATTTTGCATTAACTTATGCAGGTACCATCTGGAATACTATTCTGAAAACACAGATGTTTCTTTAAAGGAGGCCAGTGCTAACACAGGGCCAGAAGATCTGATATCTCAAAGAAATGTAAGGAGGTCCAATTTTCACATCTGTTCACAGTGTCCATTTTCTTCAGTTGCTTGATGTACACAGAGGATGTTGTAAAAATCAGCTACTTTGCCAACAAAGAGCAAACACTCCTCAGCCAACTGTCTTACTTACTAGAACCCATACAGTCTTTGGTCCTAGTGCTTCAACTTCTATTTATTCTTGCCTGTAGTGTAATCAAGACAGGTATCCATCAAATTCATATGACTCAGAGGCAGAAAACAGCTATGTATTTTTGGAACTCTTATGACACTGTAAGAACAGTCATGCTCGTTCAGTCTGTCCGTCCCAGTGCTCTGTCTCTAATGATGTTCAGTGCAACACAGGTGCATAGTGATCAGTCTCCTGTTCTTTTTCACAGTAATCAGCAAGAATGAGACTTCATGAAACACAGACTGGATAGGAACCATGCTTCATAGATGTTGAAGGACCTACCCTCTGTAGATTTATCTGATTTCTATTCAAATCCATTTTGTATAATTGTTCAGTGAATGCTCTGACATCACCAACCCAACAGAGGTTAATCACTGCTCACTTTTTCATGCCACCATCTTACAGTGTCTTTCCAGTCCTATTCCCTTTTCTCCCCCTATAACATCCCTGTTTAACTGAAGAGTCATTATCCTGCAAGTCTCTCCTCAGAGTAAACCAAATCCATACTTTTCAACACACTCGCTGCTTCTCTATGTACTTGTTCTTGTTTTATTGTACCATAGCTGAGATGAGATGACCAAGGCTACATGTAGCATTCAAGTTGCAGGGTATTTCTGACCTTTAGAAAAATGCCACAGAAGAAATACATGACAACATAGGTGAATATGTGAATGTTTCCACGCAGAGTAAAAGCAATGAATGTTTACAGAAATAACTCACTTCAGAGGATTAGAAGGGTAGAGAGCACTAAGCGTTCCTTAAAACGGACCTTAGAAGTTGAGGATTGGTAGAGGAATTGGCACCAGTGGACACTGAGATATCCAAGATCTGTTCTTTGGCAACAGAACCTCAGAACAAAAAGGAGGGTTGACATGCTAGAAAAATGACTTCCTACAATCAAAAGAGACAATTTTCATCCACAGGATTTCTACGGTAAAAAGCTGAGGTCTGGGTTAGACTACACACAGAAACAGTCCAACATAGACACAACTAAGAGAGATATTTTTTATGATTATTTCTCATTACAAAATTATCTACTCTTGGGTTATTCAGGTTATAAAGCTCCGTCCTGAATTTGCCTCAACTTTATTAATGTGATATGAAGACTTGTGAAGTCTAAACTCAGCTTTAGACATAAGGCTTAAAAACGAATACTAAAAAGACGGCTTTTTTGACTTTGTAAAATTTAATTTCATATTAATATTTTTTCCCTCTGAACCATTTTGTGTAGCAATTTATAAATAACTGGAAACATCACTAGGCTGCTTTAATATGACCCACCCTGCATCTGTGAACACAAACATGCTGAATTCATACTAACAGGAACTGTCAGTATCAAGTACTTCTGTATAAATTTAAGCTTCAGTAGCTATTTTGAGGAAAGTGTCTGTGGGAAACAAAGAAAGGAAAAATATACTTCTGCTAGAAACAGCAAATTCAACTTAAGCGAATCTGCTTGGATTAAAAGCATTAAACTAGGAACAACACATAGATCACTATGAAAAGCACCATATCCACATTACTCATCATGTCAATGAAAACATAAATTTTAACAGCTGTGTCAGTTTAATGCCTATGTTTATAAACAAAACATTCTTATATTGATTGCTTGCTGAAGATTAATGAAAATCTTTGGAAAAAACTGTCTTCAAGTTTTTCTCTTTCTCTGCCTAAATACTAAGTATAACCAAGAGGCAAAAATTCCCCATGGAAAGTTAAATCCTGATCTAAAATGGCACATTTTGTTGATTTTGCTCCTCCATTATCCAGAATATGGGACATCTTACTCCTTGCAGAACTGGCCAACAAGTAAGGAAGCAGCTGTATCAAACATTGTGCCACAGCTGATTTCTAAATCAGAGAATGATATATTCTCCTATCATATTTACTTTCCATACTTAATGGATTAACATAATTTTCTAATTATGAGAAAAAGCATTATACAGAGAGGCAATGTTGCATTACAGACACAACAGTAACTTGACATCCAAAAGCAACATTTAATACTTTTAAGATTCACGTAGGTGAGAGAAACTTGTAGTATTTCCTTTATTCATGTTTTTCCAGTGGATCCTAGAAAAAACCCAAATACCAAGATGACTAGAGACAGATTAAGAACTCACTGAAACCAAAAGATGATTTTAGAGGGAACACATAGCAGCCCATAATGAATATGTGACTAGATATATAGGTCTCCTCAATGACCTATTCTATGGAGGAGCTGTATTTGCTCACAGAAAAACATGTTTACCTAGCAAAGGATCTTAACAGAATCACCACGCTGAAAACCCACCCAATTGCTCAGCTTTTCTATTTCACATTCATCTATGCATGCTGCTACTGTTTCCGCTCTATTGTCACAACTGAAACAAATAAGTTTCAGGTAACTGTATATCCAGTTTTGAGTATTTGGTGAAACTTTTTTACAGGCTAACAAAAGAGTTCTGAAGTGCCCAGCATGCTGCCTCCATAGAGTAGATACATCCAGTGGCACAGGATACAAAAGAGATCCTAGAAGTCTACTGTTATCTATCGCACCTTTTACTACCAAACATGCTAGGCATTCTCAAGTTGTTACCAACCACAAAGCCCATCATGTTGTGTCTGCCAACGATTTCAAGGCATTTATTCTCAATTCTGTACAAATGTAAAATGAACAAGTTTCCATGTCACATCATGTTATCAAGGGAAGTCGAATCAATTTGAACTTCTCCTTATAAAATATACATGATATGTAGGACTAAGAAAGGGGTAAGAAAATGCCCAGCCACAGTTCCATGCATCAGAATGCCTGTTTGAGTTTGCAAAACTTAAAAAGTATATGTCATTTCCAGAAAGAGACTAATTGCTCAGTAAAACTGGTTACATGTATAAGCCTCCAAAGCTACCATATTCCAGTTTAGTCATTTTGGCTTACAGGCTTGCTAGGACACTTAATTCAGAAAGCTTTGGCAAGTTTTGCAAATTAAAAGATGCCTTTCTCAACACAAACTGAATGCAAGAACTGGACCTAGAAACAGACCCATTCATACTCTCAGTATTCTGGTGTTTACATATGTATTTACGTCTGAAGTTCAGGATGCTGTCAGCATAATTCATCAATGGGATATATATATAAAAGATCACTTTTGTTCTCTTTTAATAGTGAATTCCCATTAGTTTTAGGACATGAAAAAAATAGAAGTTAAACCATTATAATGAACATACATAGGATTTCTCTAGATTCAGTTCCAGATAAGTATTTTAATTGTATGTGAACAATGACGCAGAAGTATTTGCCAAAAAATAAAACCGTAGCCTAAAATTTGTGCTGCTATGTGTTACTTCCACTCCAGAGAAAAACTCTTTCATATGATTGAAATAAATAGAAAAATTGCAGTTGTAACTGCAAATGCTAGAGTATAACACTACCTGAAGCAATATATTATTATGAAGTTAGTAAAAGTTTACTGGCTCTGAAATAAATGGATTAGACACCTTTGTACTGACATAGAAGACAAATCAATCAGAATTCTTATATTACTCTGAAAGGCCTGGGTGTCATTATAGCAAGACCAGAAGTCCAAAAGCGCACTGTCGCAGTCCCAAACCGCAATAATACCTGAGGGGATACTGAGTGTTGGGCTTTTACATGTCCTATCTTATCTCAGAGTATTTCACGTCAAGACTCAGAGCAGCTTTTTAGAACTGTTTGAAAGGCTTACTACTCATATTTGGTCTGATTGTGAATAAACCTATGGATTTTCCTGAGGTAATAACTTAATAATGTATTTTACTGTTTCATAACAATACCTTTATTGGACCTGTTTATGAACACAAAATGATCCACAAAATGAACCACAAAATGAAATTATTTCAGGCTTGCAAAGTCCTTTAATACCTAATAGCTACTAGCTGATTTGTCTGTATGAAAAATATCTCAGAAGTTTCTTGCATCTGGGGCCAAGTGACTGCATAAAAATAAAAATTAAAAACCAATAGAAAAAAGACTGAACTATTCAAATGACTGTCCACTGGATGAAATTAATTAAATTTTTCTTCTATTTCAGGAGAGAAAAGGAAATCAGAGCTCACTGTCAGTTTCTTCAGTTTATTTCACTTTCCAGAAAATGGATCAAAGTCTGCTCCCATATCAGTGATCATGACTACTTTATACTTTGATACTAAACTTGTAACTAAAATTTGATTTGCTATTATATATGAGAGATTTTGTCCCCTGTGTTTCAGTGGTCTTCAAAAACTCCAAGTGGAAATATTCAAGACAGTTTTATTAATTCCAAAAAAATATATATTCAGTCTTTTCCTACTTGAAAAGAAAAAATATGGTCATGTTAAAAAACACTGAAATACTGCTCTGCCATAAGGAAATTGTTTCTTCCCTATTAGTCCTTATTGATATGGGATAGCTTTGCTCCATGACAGAAATAGTACTGTTTACTTTGTTAGCTAAGAAAAGCAAATAAAACACATTCGCTGTGAAATGATATTTACAGGCATACTGCATGGCAAACTAGGCAAGCTGCCTAGCATGGCAGTTTTATAAGTGTTAACTAATTTGGAACCTCTGCTTCTAAGTACCCAAATCTGGGTTTCCAAAGGAAGTGAGCAGCTGCTAGTCCTGTTCTTTGCAATTAGTCCCTGGGTAATCAGAAGCTTTGATTAAATAAAAAACTACAAGTGACTGGTGAATCTAAACTAAATTCATTCTAGAGCATGAGCTCCCTTTGTACCCAATAAATTACTCTGAACACAAACTCCTCTCCCCATGTTAAAAAAAAAATGCAGTCTTCTACAGTACATCCTTTTGCAAGTAGTTTATGTGAAATGAGAACCAGCTGGGCTTCACAATCTACAAATGAAACTGAAGATGCTACCAAATTTCCTAATTAAAACGGAGAATATAATCAAAGCAAAACAGATTTGGACCACAATTCTTGCAGCAGTTTTCTAATCCTTAGCCTAGTCTACACTATTATGAAATGTTCCACACACTGGACAGAGTACAGGTGAGTAACTATTGTGGACTATGAAGTATTTTTCACAACACTATAGTGTGATCTGCAAAGCAGACCAGAACAGATCTTCTTTTTGCACAAATGCTTGTTATAGCAACTCTCCTTTCTTCTAGTAACAAAAGGTTCTAATATGATTTTCCTTTTGTACATATGAAGTTTGCAAGATCAGACCACAAATGGCTCTTTTTAGTTTCAGGTAAAATTACTACTTTGGATGCACTCAGCTTCCTACATTGAAGAACATTTTAATTCAGGAAATATTTAACTAATAACTTATAATGTTTATGACTGAGATTTTCAGGTTCAATAGAATCTGTTCTAACACTAAACTACTTTGTATATATACTTTTCATTACAGAAGACTTCTTTCAAGAAAAGAAAACTATTCACTTGTTTTGATTTTTTTTTTCAGATGCAATGAACACATTCCTTAAGAAAATTACATATCCTACTTTCATTGATATTTTACAACCAGTCTGTGCTTCTGGTCCATATAAGTAGCTCTGAAATTTAAGATTCGTTCTTCCCTTCTTGAAACAATTATTAATGCACATATTACAAAAGAGCTTACAACAGATGCTTTACTTACATATGCATATATGCTTACATAGCACTTGCATAAACATACCTTAAGTTCAGCTATGGGAGGTTTTTTTGTTTGTTTGGTGGGGGGTGGTTTTTTGGTTTTGTTTTTTTCTGCTTTTTGTTTTTTGGTTTTTTTTAAAATAGTAAGTACACTTTATGCACTGTTAATTAACAGGGGTAGCTGAGGTCCATGTCTGAGTATCCGGGTTGAAGCTATTACCACATTTCCTACAGTCTCATGGTTTCTGAAGTTGTTAATGCATGTCCTGAACACATCTCAAGGTCCAGTGACCTGTTTTGCCATTTTTTCTCCTGGTCTGCTGGGTGACCATAAATCTGCCAGTGAAACTGTTTAGGGAGTGATGGTAAGGCCACAGGAAGATGACCCATGCTTATGTGACTTCTCACTTGTAGCCTCACTGCAAAGTATATAGAAAGGTTACAATCATAAAACAAAGCACAACTTCATACCTTAGGTTGGGCATTAAAACTTGAAAAAAGAGGTTTTCTGCATGAGAGAAAGGAATGGAATTAATAGGAAATTTCAGGTAAGAGCTTATGTTAACTGCATTGTGAAGACCTGCACTTAAGCCTAATGAGAACAGTTTTATGAAGCATATGAGAATGTTATCACAGAATAATGGAATCACAGAATAGTTGAGGTTGGAAGGCACCTCTTTGGATCACCTACTTCAATTCCTAAGAGCTTGTTTTTATTAGTATATAGGTTAACATTGGCTGAAATGTCACCAAGGCACTGAATGTATAGGACAAAGATGATTTAACAGAAATTTCATTATGAACTACAGAATGATAGAACATTTTATATAAAAGAGAAGTCTTACGCAAGAAGATCTTCATACATCCCCTATCTAATACTGCACACAGCAAATGCTATCCAGGTGAAATGCAAAAACTGCTTCCCAGGATGGTTTGTGCTGGTTTCCTATCTATTTAAAATATCAGATTTACCTCCCCAAGGTCTTTGCTAGAGAAATTTTTTTCTCTGGAGTAGAACATCAAAATACTTCCATTTGGGAGCTGACTGGATTACATATATTAGTTTATCATCATCACAGAAACACATTCATAAATCTTACTGCAACGTCATTAGAATAAGATGTTCTGATTGTGCATTATTAAAGCAGATTAAAGCTACTATCTGCACTGTATTGTAGTGGAATAAAAATATGATTCCCTATATTCAAGAGACACATGGCAAATATTTTCCTCTGTCAAACTAAGACTTCTGAAATAAGCTTTGGGTTGAAAATAGTGCAAACTGGAAACAAAATGACTTCTTTGTGTAAGCAGTACAGACAGAAACAAGAAGGCACCCCCAGCTAAGTCACCTCTGAATGTGGAGACCAACCAGATGTGTTTTCAGAAGAGGATAAAGTACAACAGCAGGTCCCATACAGTCAGTGCTTGAAATCCAGATTAGATTCAGAGTTTAGATTTATCTTTAGTAATTACTTTAACTGGCATACAATCTGTTGATCTTAAATAGTATGAAGACATAGCCAACAAGTGAATCATTCTTTATGAATATTCATACAAGTTCCATCCTTGCTCTAATGAAAACAAGACTCTCAGTCAGCATTTGATAAGCAACACTTGTAACAGGGCCAGGCTTTGGACCTCTCTTTTTCTTCCATTTAGCAAGTCTTGACTTTGAGTGTTCAGTCTTATTTAACTCCTCTAGCCTAATTTAAGATTTTGCTGAAGGAGAATCAGGCCTGCTGATCTGTTTTCTCCAAATTCACATCTGCTTCATCAACTTAGCACCATGTCCTTGGGTGATATGCAAAAGACCTCTCATACAATCAGCAGTGCACGCTCTGTCATTGCAACTTCTTGGAAGTCAGACCCATCATTTACCATTCCAGGCATGTTGTGTGCCACATACTGTCTGGTCACTATCAGGTTTCTTATCTTTCCCCCTGTCTAAACCACAAAGCACTCTATTTTTCCCTGTATTCAATTCTCAACTCTTATCTTTATCTTCATTTACTTCAGGTTTTACCTGGAAAATTCAGCTAAACAGATAAACACACATTTTTATATGGATATAAAATAAATATAAGAATATATTTTATATATCACATACACATTGTTGAGAGAAACACTAATGGCTCCCTGTTAGTTTGTTGATCATCTTGCAGAGAAATTATGTCCCATCTTATGCACGTGAAGATACCAAATTTTTCTCTTTAATCATTGTGAAAATATACAGCACTTCCCCCTCAGCAGCTTTGGGTTACAGGTCTTCCAGAAATACTAGTAAGCTACATAATATTCATAAAAATCTTGCTTTACAGGTTATCAGAGTAAGAGTTTAAAATCCAGGTCATGCTTATAGTTGTTTAAGCCACTACGTTGTAACTTGGCAGATGCACAGTATAAACATAAAATCCACAAATTGACCTAGACTAGCAACAGTGGCATTAGGATTTACTTTTTATGTTTCTTTCAGAAAGGAATTATCTTTGTAATTTAACCTCTTTGTTCTCTGCATCAATGAATTGCCAAATAAGAGCAAAGTGCTATTGGGAAATGGTTTTATAGCAATAAACACATGAAGATGCAGAGAAACAAAAGAGGTAACTGTAATGTTACAAGGTCACAAGAGACTTGAAATAAAAACATTGTGCTAAAACATACAGGCAGAGGCATCTAGGTACAAAAAAAGTACATTTATTTTGTTGCTTAATGTGCATCTATTTAAAAGAACTATAAAATACTGTAAATGGGTGGCAGGCAAGCTGTCACAGTTTAACAAAGACATGATATCACCTCAGAGCTGTTGCTTAGACAAAGTTAAAGAACAGATTGTCCAAAGGTGGGAGTTTCAGTTTCTTCAGCTCTTCAAAGTAACAGGTGAGTTGACAACACAAAATAGACAAGAGCAAAGTGGGGAAAATTTAGAGAACTTAAAATAGTTCATGGCTTAAAATTTCCAGTTTTCAAGGGATCAAGTTATTGAAGTGAAACGATTTCATACGCATCTACCGAATTCTGGTAACTGATCAAGTGTGTCTCTAAGGGCAGCCATTGCTGGCTAAACTATTCAGTGGCTTATGAGAATTTCAAGATTATACCTTAAGAAGTTGAATTCACTGAACTCTGAGGATGAGGTGGCAAACTGAGATGACAAAACATCTCCAGAGATTTGAATGATGCAACTTCACCAACAGAAAAGTGACTTCTGAAGCTTCTCATCTACTGCCCTAAAGAATGTTGTCTTCTGTTGCATTACTATTTCTATACTATTAGGTATTTCTGGAAAATGCAGAAAAGCCTTGCTTGGTACAGTACATTGAACGATAACATGCTTGCATCTATACTGAGTGATCTTTATCACAAAACACATTTCTTTATGCATCATTTTTCTGCTTTGATAAACACTAAATCCTCTGAATCATACTATGGACATCTAAACCAAGAAGATGGTTTCATCCTATTCCTGTAAATATCTTTTTTTGGGGGGGAGGGAGGAGGTGGATTTTTTGCTAACTAGCAAAGCCCCACTGAGGCTCTGCATTACTTGTATGAACACAGTCCTTTGCTAATCTTACCAGGTCAAGGCCCTCATTTGTTTGAGCTGAAAGGCTCAAACAAATCCCTAGCTGTTGGGAAAGTGAACTAAGTGTCTGGTCTGTCTCTGAATAGTCTAATAAGAGTGAAGGTAGTGTCTAGGGATAAGTGCTTTATAGGTTTTTGTAGGAGTTTGTTTGTTTTGAAGAGAAAGAGACCGGAAAGTGGCAAACAGGAAACAAGTTAGGTAAATGAGGGCTAGAAGCAGAACTGCACATGGGGGGAGGGAGGGGGAAGATTGGTCACTGCCTTTGTTCTTTTTCATTTTCCCATGTTTTGCACTCATTGTACATTCTCCCTCTGCCTTTCCCCCTTGTTTGCTGACCCTATCAAAGTGTTCAGGGAAGGTGATTCTTAAGGTCTTCACTCTTTTCCATCTGTTGTTCTCTTCCCATCCTCCATTCAAACACACTCTACCACATTAAGTCACATTATGCTGCCTTGATGCCTGCAGAGACAGTCTAGAGTAACAGAAAGACTCAGTGTAACAGAAGCATGACAGAGGAAACGGAGAATTGATTCAAGAACCCAGAAAGTACTTCTCTAGTCTATGCCTATGCCGATGTAGTCTCTATTTACACACACCACCACCCCTCCCCCCCCGACCACTTTTCCACACTGCTGCTACCACATTAACAAAGACGAAGTGAGATCAGATACAGTAGGAGTGAGGGGAGGATAGTGCTTGTTATCCCATCTTTACTTATTCCCTCCCTACTTCCTTCCTGTCCTCCCTGCTTCTAGCATAGTCCTCGAATGGATGGGGTTGCTGGAGTGAAATCAAGATGGTAGCAGCAGTGCCCTCTGCCACCATTCCTCTAATTCCTCAGCTTCCTGGGACAGGAGATGAAAGCAGCAAGGGAACATGGAACAAGGGAATAGTGCCCCCAGCCCAATGCATCAGCCACACAGATTAATCAGTTTCTGCTCCCTCCCTTTAATTTGGTGTTTTCCATAGGGCAGAGTCCCAGATGTACGATAGATAAACTGCTATATGTTTTGCCAAGACACTTGATTATTACCTGGCCTAGGTAAATAAAGCATTTAAGTTTTCAAAAGTGATGCTAACATTAGTTCAAAACAGTTACAGGCATATCACTTGAGATCATTTTATATATTAAAAACTATAGTATAATTCTTTTACGTATTATTTTTTCCTCATATTCTGGTACCAAGCTTTACTTGTCCTGAAGACAAACCTAAGGTTCTTTTGAGTTCTTCCTCTGCTCTGACTTACACTGGGTTTCCTTTAGGTTCAAGAGGCCCTTACAACTGCTTCAACCAGAACTATCAGCAAATGCAGGGTAAATCCATATCATTTAAAAACAACCCGTATTTGCTTAGGTTTGTCCCAGTTTGTCCTTTCACTCTCCTGGTATACTGAGTTCTACTCCAAGCATTTCTCCATTAGGAAGATACAAGGAAGTGTAAAGATGTATTGGTTTTAACTAAGTTCACACAGCAGATCCAAGCCAAAGTCAGGAACACAAGTAAAGTAGATCAATAAACCTGAAAAGCTGAAATTCAGCCTTCTTTGCCCTCCCATCTCTTCTTTCCACATTTCCATACAAGTTTCAGAACGAAGCCCTTCATGCACCTGTTCACATATTCCTGTTTAAAAAAAAACCAAACTCCCAAAACGACAGAAAAGTGCCCCTCGCTGTTTCCTCTCCTGCCAAAACCCTGCAATTAATAGTCTGAAACTGTAGAAAGCCTTTATGAGTATGGAAATACAATGTGTTGTACATGCAAATCTTCAAAAGCACATATTGCACTTCACCCCGTGTACAGTCAGATCCGCAGTTACTGACCTACCAAATTAATACTTAACGTCTTCTTTTGCCCCATGCAAAACTGAAGAAATGATCATACCGAAAGGGGTGTGATTCCTTATCTTTCTTGTAAATGTTAAGGGGGAGGTATTTTTATGATAGTAGCACGATAACACGAGTGCTGAACGATGGAACTGGAGATCACTTGACATCTCCTCATACTCTTACCTCCCTTATCTCCGTCCGGGTAAAACAGCCCCTAATAGCCGCTTTCATCTTCCAGCTGTTCTTTTCTGAACATCCTTTTAACTCTCTTATTTCCCCCAGATACCTCTTTTCCGAATTAATATTCAATTACAGACCGGAGGGGGGGAGAACACCTCACTTCCACTTTAGAGTACTTGGCTGCAGCTGGATGTCATTACTGACAGCAGTTTCTGAATCGGCTGTTTTATGTCAACAAAACGGTTTATTTACCGAACTGCTAGAGGAGCTCAAGTTTCAAAGCTTTGCTCGCTGTGAGAATAAATATTTAACTTACAGGAGCCGCGTCTATTTAAAAGTCTTCCCCACAGAATGGAGTCCTTCACTCTCACAGCAATAGCAAAGTGTTAAGAAAGGAGAAGCAACAGGCATTGCCGTCCCATCCGCAGCCGGACTCGTCGGGGATCCCCGCGCAGAACTCGGCCGCGGCGCCCCAGGAACCGCAGCCCAGCCTGCGCGCCCCGCTCACCCGCCTCCCGCCCGACGCTGCCCTCGGCCGAACCGCCGCGCCGCCCGGGGGACGGCTCGGCCCAGCGCTCCGCCACCTCACCGCCGAGCACCGCGCCGAGGGGACGCCCGGAACGCCCCGGGAGCGGCGCAAGCCCTCCCCGCTGAGGCGGCACCCTCCCACGCAGCCCGCCCC